>NC_041017.1:24046196-24368905 GCF_004193775.1 Glycine soja | reverse complement strand
TCCTTATCTTTACATAAGTGTTGCAAAATAGTCCTTCCGTTAAATTCTAAAATAACGCTGTTAGTGAGGTCAATTTTAGTGCCACGTGGACTATCCAACGTGACACTAAAGGATGACGTGACATGACACGTGGACGTGTCTCTTAAAAGATGCCACGTCATTTGATGATAACAAAACGAGTAAATAGGCAATTTAGTCCCTAACTTTGTATCCATGTTGCATATTAGTCCCTAACTTAATGAAAAATTCAAAATAGTCCATATCTTTGCATAAGTGTTGCAAAATAGTCCCTAACTTAAAAGATGTCAGAAATCGTGCTTAAAGTGTTCATGCATTGCGAAGGTTGTGCCTTGCACGATTGCTGGCGGCGCAAATTCCTCCTTGGATTCCTTGTCATCTTTTGATTCCCCTGGTTTTTTCTCTTCTTCTTTCTTTTCTTCTTCCTCTGCTTTTTTCTCCTCCATTTTGTTTTCCCCTGGTTTTTTCTCTTCCAATTCAGAACAAAAAAAAAAATCAGAACCTGGAATGATACATTGATGGTAATTGAAGAAAAAAAAGAGGAAAAAATAATGGTTATGCAAACCTCGCCCATTGGTGTTGACAGCTGCAGAGATAAGGTTGTTGCTGTGGATTTTTGGTTCTTTTTATTTGTGCAAGTGTGTGTGGGTTCTTTTTCTTATATGTGTCTCAATTGGTTCAGAACCATCATATTTAAAGAAGCCACTCATTCTTGTAGAAGCAAGCTTCATGATGAATCAAGATTGATTCAAAGAAGTTTTGATGATAACAAAGGTGATGAAGCAAGCTTCATGATGAATCAAGATTGATTCAAAGAAGTTTTGATGATAACAAAGGTGATGACAAAAAGCTCAAAGGTCAAGAACACTTCATGATAACAAAGGTGATGACAAAAAGCTCAAAGGTCAATCAAAGAATGAGTTCAAGATGTTCAAGATAGAATCAAGAACACTTCAAGATTCAAGAGGAAAGTTGATTTCAAGAATCAAGAATCACGATTCAAGGATCAAGCTTCCAAGAATCAAGATCAAGATTCAAGACTCAAGATTCAAAAGTCAAGAGAAGACTTAATCAAGATAAGTATGAAAAGGTTTTTTTCAAAAACTGAGTAGCAGATAGATTTTTCTCAAAACATGTTTACCAAAGAGTTTTTACTCTCTGGTAATCGATTACCAGATTGTTGTAATCGATTACCAGTAGCAAAATGAATTTGAAAAAGTTTTCATATGAATTTACAATGTTCTAATTGATTTCAAAAAAACTTTAATCGATTACAATGTTTTGGTAATCGATTACCAGTGCCTTTGAACGTTGAAATTCAAATTCAAATGTGAAGAGTCATATCCTTTCACATAAAAGCTTTGTGTAATCGATTACACTGATTTGGTAATCGATTACCAGTGATTGTTTCTGAATAAATCAAAAGATGTAACTCTTCAAATGGTTTTTGACTTTTTCAAATTGGTTTTAAGTTTTTCTAAAAGTCATAACTCTTCTAAATGGTCCTCTTGACCAGACATGAAGAGTCTATAAAAGCAAGACTTTGTTTTGCATTTTACAACAGTCCAATCAATCTAATACAATCCTTTACAAGCCTTGAATCTCTTTGAACTTCTTCTTCTTCTTTGTGCCAAAAGCTTTCCAAAGTTTTCTGGTTTTCTAAACCTTGAAAACTTGTGCTATTCATTCTTTTCATCTCTTCTCCCTTTGCCAAAAAGAATTCGCCAATGACTAACCCCCTGAATTCTTTTTGTGTCTCTCTTCTCCCTTTTCCAAAAGAACAAAGGACTAACCGCCTGAATTCTTTTGTGTCTCCCTTCTCCCTTGTTAAAGAATTCAAAACGACATAGTCTCAGAATTCTTTTGATTCTTCCCTTTTCCATATACAAAAGATTTCAAAGGACTAACCGCCTGAGAATTCTTTTGTATCCCCATTCACAAAGTTTCAAAGGTTTAACCTCCTGAGATCTTTGTCTTAACACAATGGAGGGTACATCCTTTGTGGTACAAGTAGAGGGTACATCTACTTGGATTTGACTGAGAACAAGAGAGGGTACATCTCTTGTGGATCAGTTCTAGTGGAGGGTACATCCACTAGGTTCAAAGAGAACAAGGGAGGGTACATCCCTTGTGGATCTTTGCTTGTAAAAGGATTTTTACAAGGTTGGAAAAGAAATCTCAAGGACCGCAGGTCGCTTGGGGACTGGATGTAGGCACGGGTTGTTGCTGAACCAGTATAAAAACTCTTGTGTGTTTGTCTCCTTCTTCCCTACTCTTTTACTTTCCGTTGTGCATTTTAATTTCCGCTTTTACTTTTGGTTAAGTTTCTCTTCTACTCCTTATTCACTTAACAACATAGTAAAAGCCTTAGAAGAGTAAATTTTTAATTAGTAAACGTTTAGGAATAATTAATTCAACCCCCCCTTCTTAATTATTCTGAGGCCACTCGATCCAACAATTCTATCATCATCAAATGACGTGACACTAAAATTGACCTCACTAACAATGTTACTTTAAAATTTAACGAAAGGACTATTTTGCAACACTTATGCAAAGATAGGGACTATTTTGAATTTTGCATTAAGTTAGGGACTAATATGCAACAGGGGTACAAAGTCAGGGACTAAATTGTCTATTTACTCGTTTTGTTATCATCGAATGACGTGACATCTTTTAAGAGGCACATCCACGTGCCATGCCATGTCATCCTTTAGTGCCACGTTGGATGGTCCACGTGGCACTAAAATTGACCTCACTAACAGCGTTACTTTAGAATTTAACGGAAGGACCACTTTGCAACACTTATGCAAAGATAGGGACTATTTTGAATTTAACATTAAGTTAGGGACTAATATGCAAAATGGGTACAATGTCAGGGACTAAATTGTCTATTCACTCCCCAAAACTTACAAAGACTCTGTCAACCCAAATGCCCCCGGACCAATAAACAGCTTGAACCTAGACAATTTTAAGAAGATACAAAAATTGTTGTTTAGGGTACACAACAATCAAACCCAGATTCTTGGCCTTTACATGGGTGTGCATGCCTATTTCAACTAGAAATTTGTGTGTACCAACAAAATGCCATTCTATGAAGATAAAATTAATTGTCCGTGTAAAATAAAATTTCTTTTCAGGAAAGCCAGACTATACCTAGACCAGTTCAAGTCATTCGGATATGAAGACTTGGCAATCTCCACAAAAAGTCTTTTGGACTATGGATGTTTAGAATCAATCCTATTCCTCCCTCAGAAAAATTTGAGGGGTTTAATCCCTCTATAAATGAAGCTATAAATCTAATACAGGCAGAAATGATGGATTATATTTCCATCGAAATTGTAACATGCCCGAGCAACTTTTCTGCTCAAAATTATCCCTCTCATGTTATGAAACTCCTACCAGAAGATCATAAGGACTTTCCCTATCTGTTCAATGACGAATGTGAGACTTGGGATGTACAAGACATCATACAGTACCAATACAACCTCATGAGGGCACAAACACAAGGGTACCAATGGTTTTTCTTAGATTCAGACAAACGAGATTTTGACCTGATAAGAGAAACCTATGATACAAAACTCTTCCTACCAACATACAATGGGAAGTTTTTCATACCCTTCCCAGTTGAACATAACAATAAATTGGTTCAATCCTTTCAAAAGGAGAAGAAGGATAAAGAGATTTGTGAGGCCAGTGGTTGTCATGGACAACAAACTCCTCCATTTCCATCCACTGATCTTTCCATGAAAGACTCATCAGACATTTTCTACTCTAGAAACGTCCAAGACGAAGAAAATGTTATTGTTACAAAGTCATCAAAGAGTTGGTCAGAAGAAAGACACATCCTACCAAAATATAACTGTAAATTGAAACATGAATCTTTAGTTTTGCCGAGACTCTGACATTGAGTCTTTTCATAAATAGTTGTTGTAAAAATGGGCCCTGTGACAGAGTAAAAGAATAGTAATTTTACTATTCTTGACTGAAGGGGTCTTTTGTTTTCTTCCTTCATCTTCATCTTTCTCTATAAAAAGAGCCTCAACACTCAGTTGTAACACACAAACACATAGAAAGATAGTGAAAGAAAGAGAAGTAGATGTTTGTAATGGTTTGGTACCCACAATAATATTCAGTGTTCTTCGGATCTCCCCCTTTTCCCCCTTGTTCTTCCTCCTATTTGTAAGTATGATATCTACTATGGTCGGCTAAGTTTTTCAAAGGCACCCTTAAAGGGCCTTAGTTATCTTCATTTAGAAAATGCGAATATGATTTAGAATCTAGACAATTACTTTATTTCTTCTTATTTTTTAAGAAAACCTGGGATTTGTAAGTCTGCAAAGGTGTGCCCTTGATATTTGTTTTCGAAAATGATGGAAGTCCTTTATGGTTAGACTAGTGCTTAGAGGAAAATAATATTTTCGTAAGACTCAAAGAGTGTGGGTTGTTAGTGATTTTTAGTACTCGACTTAATATCCAGAAAACCTAAATGGTAAACATGGTAAAACCTCATGCAATCCTATGATTGTTTTCTGCTCTTTTCATTTCATTATGGAAAACCTATTCTAAAATTTTCCATAAAATAATTTCAAAGCTTAACAAAAACTCACAAGACTAAGTCCATGCATTATTATGTGGAAGAGTAAAACAATGTTTTCAAGTTTTCAATCATCAAAACATCATATAAAACATTTGATTCAAAGGGATTTTGGATCTTGCAACTATAAGCTAAATAATATGTTGGTTCAAGATTCAATTGTCTAATCATAATTTTCTTTACTGGTTTGTATTATCATAGTTAAACATGTCATATTTTTTTTCAATTTTTAACAAAACATATTAAAAATATTAAATAAAATAACATAGCATTCTTACTTCATAATATTAAAAAATAAGTTTCACTTATAAATATTGTTTTGGGTGAGGATTTTAGCCTTTTAGATTAAAAACAGTTATATATTAACCCAATGTTTGGGATTGCCCATTAAAGATAAAATATAAATAAATTTGTTGGACCAAAATTAAAAGTAATTCAAATTTAAGAGACCAAAAATATATTTAAGTCTTTTTATCAAACAATAAAAAGACATAAATATATTTTTGATTCTTATAATATATTGCTTTTTTAGTTTCGTTCCTTAAAAAATTATTTTTTTCCAAAATAATCCTTGTAGCTTTTTTTTCTTCGTTTTGGTTCTTGTCTTTTTGTTTTAGTATTTTTAATATTTTTTTTTCATTTTTTTCCCTTGTAATAGGAAGATCTATTTCCATTTTCTTATCTTTAACACCATTCCTTAATTTATTTATTTATTTTTCCTTTTAAGCTTTCTCAATTCTTAACCAAAATTATTTTGAGTCAAATTACCCTTCTCCTAAGCTTTTTGGAAAAGATCATTTTTCTCATTTGGGATCTAAGATAAACTCATCAAATTGATAAGATCAATTTCCATTTTTTTTATCTTTAATATCATCACTTACTTTTTTTTTCCTTTAAAGCTTTCTCGTGTCATTTTTTTTTTGCACAACCTTTCTCATTTCTTATCAAATTGAGCCAAATTTCCTTTAACCTAAGCATTTTGGAAAATTGCATTTTTCTCATTTGGGATCTAAGGTAAAATTATCAAATTGATATAATCTATTTTCATTTTATGTTTATCAGTATAATTCCGTAGCTTAACTTTTTTCTTTCTTTCTTTCTTGTAAGGCTTCTCATATCCTAACCAACATTATTTTAAGCCAAATTTCCTTTTACCTAAGCTTTTTGAAAATTTGCATTTGTGCCATTCTGGATTTGAGGTAAAATGATCAAATTCATAAGATCTATGTCCATTTTTTTTAGTCTTTATTATCATTCCTTAACTTTTTCTTTTTCCTTTTAAGCTTTCTCATATGTTAGAAAACAATATTTTGAGCCTAGTTTCGTTTTAGCTAAGGATTATGGAGAATCACATTTTTTTTCTCATTTGGGATCTAAGATAAAATGATCAAATTGATAGGATTTATTTCCATTATTGCTCTTTAATATCACTCCTTAAGTTTTTTTCTTTTAAGCTTTCACATATGTTAAACAACATTATTTTGGGCTAAACTTCCTTTTAGCTAAGTATTTTGGAGAATTACATTTTTCTCATTTGGAATTTAAGGCAAAATGATCAAATTTATAAGATCTATTTCCATTTGAATGATTCTATAAAAAAAAATCCATTTGAACGATAAAAAAAAGATATATTTTCATTTTCTGATCTTTAACACCATTTCTTAATTTTTAGTCAAATTTCCCTTTGCTTGGAATTTTTTGAAAGTTGCATTTTTCTCAATTGGGATGAGGTAAAGTGATCAAATTGACAAGATTTATTTTCATTTATTTCTCTTTGGTATCATTCCTTAATTCTTTTTCCCTTTTAGGCTTTTTCATATCATAACGAACATTATTTTTGTAAAGACCAATATTACAAGAAGGAAGATTGAATTGTGATTTTATAAATTTTCTAAATCATTTTTGAAGACATGGTTATCATCTAAAAAACTTTGAAATAACAAATAACATATCTTTAACAATGTAAATATGATTAGACAATGATCAATAGATTTTGCAAAAATGTGTTTTTAAAACAATCAAATTCAAACCCAATGTCAATTAAACACAGAAAGAAAAAGAAATAAAGATCAGACACAGGAAGTTTTATATTGATTTATATCTATCACTAAGACTACGTTCAATTTTTGACAAACTGCCAGTTCCATTAACTTTTCAAAGTTACGAGTATTTTACATTGCCACTTTTGGCTCTTACAAATCAAGCTTATCACCAAGCTTAAATAACCTAATATTCTTTGTCCTACCAAGCCACTGCTGGCTCTAAAACAAATCAGAAAATTTGTTTTTAGGTTGGCTCACTGACTAGTTCTTAATCATCTCATAGGCGAATATACAATCTAAGCTCTTAGTCATTTTCCCCAAGATGATGTCCAAGGTGTGTTGAGAGCATTTCAACTTTACAAATAATACACATAAAGCTTTAGAAACAAAATTCAAAATGATAGTGCGTAGGTTTGTAACCCATTTTCTTCAAAGCTTTTGATATTTATAGGCTTTCTTCTTCAAGTGTTTGTTGTCTCTAAATGAATAGATTTCTTCACTTGAGTTCACGTATGAAGATATGGTCATTGGGACATTAAATGCAAGTCCTTTTCATGTTGAAAAACCACTCTCTTTAGCTTCCTTGAAGAACATTTAAGGAGAACACCACTTGCTTTTCATCAAAGCAAGTCTATCATAGCAGGAGAGGTCTTTTGATATTGTTTAGAATTTCAAAGTGTTGAATTTCATTTATTTTTCTTAGGATTAAAAAAATCCTAGGGTAATGTCTTATAAGATAGTTCTTGCAAAATGAATCTCAAACACATAATATTAAATGAAGTCTTAAATATTTTCTTAAATGATGTATCAGATACCATAACATATATTTGCTTCCATTTGAAACTTCAAATGCAGATTCAAGATTTATAATATGATCTTGCATAAGACACAACTTCTAACTTTTATATTTATTTGTATCTAATCAAAATAATTAAAGGTTTTGATTCGTCTTAAGACACATCTGTCTTTTGACTTAACAATTTTGAACCAAATTTCCTTTTACTTATGCTTTTTTGGAAAAAAAAAATTAAGATTTCCCTTATCATAACCAACATTTGAATCAAATTTCCTTTTTTAGCCAAGTCAAATTTCCCATATCTTAACCAACATTATTTTGAGTCAAAATTCCTTTTTCTTGGTAACGAAAATGAGCTAAAAGCCCCCAACACTAAAAACCTCTCTTGAAATAAATACCAGAATAATCATTTGTTACAAACAAAGTCAAAATCCAAGAATGAAATCAAAATACTTAGAAACTACATTCATATCAATAACATGACTAAAGCATATACACGTTGTTTTTCCTCACAAAAACATGGGCGAAGCAAACCTCCTTATCCTTAACAAGAGCCTTGATCTCTCAAACAACATTATGATATTGGTGTGTCTGAACACAACCTTATTTTATCAAGCTAATTGTAACCTTCGAGTCACTCTCCACAACAATTTTATTAAAGCCTCGAGCACAAGCAAGCTCCAGTCCTTCACAAATACCACACAATTCAACATAGGTGACATGATAAATCCTCATCTTCCTTGTAAAAGCAGCTCCCAATTCTAACAAAGTTGAGGGCTTCTTCATAAATTGAACCCCCTCCACTTTGAGATAGTACCCTCTTAAAAATATGGGCCAATATTTGGATCAATTAGCAGATCCCACACCTTTGCTCGAGTTCAGTCCATGAAGATATAAAGAATTGACTCTAGTTGCTACAAACACACCAACCAAACATTTGAATCACTGATATTTCTTTTGACTCTCTGGAACCTTCAAAGTCTAAATGGCATTGTGAAGCTTCACATTTGTATCTTGCATGCTAGTGAGCAAAGACAAATAAGCATGCTTCGAGGAAAAGCTTCCATCAGCAGAACCCTTCTAGACTACCACATCATTACCAAACCCTAAACAAGGAACACACAACTCTAATACGATCAATATATTAATCAAATAAATGACCTTGAAGTTGGTCTATCTTCCTCGTTCGATCAAACTTCACATAATCAACGACCACACTATCAATTTTAATATTGTAAAGATTCCTTTGAGCAAGACTCAAAAGCTTCCCCACACCAGGCAGCCAATAATCCTCTCAAATATTAACCATCCTCTCATTATTGACTTGCCAAACTACATTCTACTCCACCAAAGCCAACAAGCTTTGATGCCATGCCATAAATTTGACCCTTGTTTTGTAGCATCAATTCTTAGTAAACTTGTATTACGACATTCATATTTTGAGCAGATCATATGGAACCAAGTTGACTCTCCATTGTTAGTAAGACTCTAGCCAACCTTTAACATATTTGTCTAGTTGATCATACACATCTCATAAAGGCCTAAACCACCTTGGCTTTTAGGTAGCAAACGAACTTCAAAGATGCCATATGAATTATTCTTTGCTGATACCTATCCCCCCATACAAAATAGTGGCATTTCATATCAATTTCCTCACAAATCGATTTGGGCAACCAAGTGGTTTGCATCACGTATAAAGGACGAGCTTGAAGGATGGACTTAGTCAGGGTGACTCTTCCTGCCAAAAAAGATTTCTCACCTTCCAAGCACTAAGGTACTGATTTACCTTATCAATAATAAACAAGTAAGTATTTTGGTTTCCCCTATTATGAAAGATAGGGACACCTAGATACTTACCCAAGTCATATGTCCATTGATAACCCAAAAGATATTTAATCACCTCTTTGACCGGCCAAGAAACATTCTTTGAAAAGAAAACTCTAGTCTTGTTTGTAAAGGCTAATATCAGCAAAAAGGGGGTTAAATGGTGATTTTAGAAATTTTAAGGCATTTTTGTGAAAAACAAAGTCACCGTTTGATGATAGACTTTGTTAAGACAAATAACTTATTTTACCAAAAACACTTTCAAACGATATTTTTTTTTTTGCATAACAGATAAAGTTTACAAGTATTAATCATTGCCACTTCTGGCTCTACAACACAAGTCTTATCCCAAGCTAGATACAACCAAATATTCTTTGTCTTACCAAACCACTATTGGCTCTATACAAATAAAATAGATTTGTTATTTTTTTGCACAATGACTAACTCTAAATCGTCTTATAGATAGATATACAATCTCAACACTTAATCTTTTCTCCGAAGGTGTTCAAGGTATTTTGAGAGCTTTTTAGAACTATATAGAAATATACAAAAATAATTTGAATAAAAGCGCAAAAGTTCATGTCCTTGTCTTCAACGCTTTTGGTATTTATAACCCATCTTCATCAAGTGTTTGTTGTCTCTAAATGGATAAATTTATTCACTTGAGCTCGTGTTTGAAGATTGTGGTCGTTGAACCATTTAATGCAAGCATTAAATGCCCATACTCCTTCATTGTGGAAAACCACTCTTGTGAGCTTTCGTGTTGACCACTTCAGTAGAAAGCCACTTGCTTTAAGTTAGAGCAAGTCTGTCACTAGCAGAGCGCATCTTTTGATGGTGTTTAGCAACTTTAAGATATTGGACTTCATTTATTCTTCATAGGAGAATGTTTTCTACAAAAAAATCTTAGACACAGAGAAATAAATGAAGTCTTAATGCCACCAATTAATGTTGTATTAGATCATGACCATCACTAACTATTGTTTGATAATTCAAACATAGAATTGTAAAGCATAGTTTGATATCACATAAGACACAACTTTTAAACTTTGTATTTATTTGCAACTTATCAAAATAATTAAGGATCATGATTCGTATTAATACACAAATTTAAAAGTTGAAGGCAAACTTATAAGATATATCAATAGAGAGTTGATCATTCTTATCATATGCATAATAGATTATAACATTTATAACACACGGATCATAAGACTTTGAGATAAAGTCTAATCGAATTACTGAAAATAACTCATCTTATCCATAAATAATTTTCATATAAGGAAGATGTAAAATACAATAAATCACACTAGAAAGGGGGGGGGGGTTAAATAGTGTGTTAGTTAAAATATAAAACTTTTTGAAATGGAAGATGTTTATAATAAACAAGTTTATAAAACCTTCGTCCAGTGACTAAAAGTGAAATGTTGCCCAATGATGTATAAACTTATTTTTCAGTGAAAACCTTGTGTGCAGAATTTATCAATAATGAACTTGGAAATACTTTGATAAGCTAAAGAAGAATAGTAAAAATACTTTGTTTTATATTGGTTCACTCAACCTGAACTACGTCTAGTTCTCTTTTACCAACCAATAAAGGTTCCATTAATCAAACTTGATTACAAAAAGTATTATTTTCTTCTACTTTTGGCTTACAAGTATTTTCAAGGCCATTATTTGCACAACCCTTTGACTCCCCATGAATCTAAGAACGCCCAAGTATTGTTTTGTCAATAAGCCACTTTTGGCTTTCACAAACAAAAGTTTGATATATAATCAGAGATTCATTACAATACTCAATGAGTGAATTTACAATGAAGTCCTAATCTCTCATTGGTACTTTATATATCACAAAGGATGGACTCTCTTAAGCTTAGTGTATCTCTCAAAAAATGCTTTTCTTTTCTCTTGTTTCTTGATTCACGAATCTTGTTTTTCTATAAGTGTTCATTATTTTTCTTCAATCCTTGATGTCGTATTTATAGGTAGAGAAAAGCTTGTAATGTAGAGAGTATCTTTGGGATTGAATAATATGACTGTTGTGTTGATTGATCTTGTTTCTTGAAATAACCTGATATTATGTGTTTCTATCTAATAGGATTAGGACTTTCCATATATGTCATTCATAACTAAATATGACCGTTAGACATATAAAAGGAAATAAAAAATAGATTCATAAATATGTTCCTTTTAAATAAAATCATATAAACTGATAAATTCAAATAAACGTTCATATCCCAATTGATGTTTGGATGGTCTGGACGAGTACTTCTTTCTTCCAGTAGACGAGGTATCCATTAATGGATAAGTCTCTCTTGGTGTTGATTCCAGTCATCAATCTTGTTGGCTTACATGTAACAAATTGGTTAACACAAATTTATATCTTTCTTTTTATCAAAATCTTAAGAGATGTCTAGGTCGTCCATTGATGGATTGTCTAGTGTCTAACAATCTCCCCCTTTTTGATGATGACAAACTTTATAAATTTTGAGCAATGAATATAGCATGTATACATCAGAATAGTTTTAGTATGAATGACAACATATCAAAATGTTATGTGTGGTAGCTTTCAGCTCTCCTTAAGTCTAATATACTTATGCATGAGTCGATGAAATCGTAGAGATCAATATATTGGACTCTTTCAAAACACCTTATTTTTATTAATTGAATGGTGTTTACATAAAAAAATTCTTTCATATACTTCTCCCCTTTTTTCCAATAGCAAAAATACAGTGGGTTTGAAGGTGGAAGAAGTGATGGAGGACATCATTGCTGATCCTGAGTAAGGTGTGGAGGTGGTTGGGATGGTGGTGGGTGGTTTGGTGGTGGTGGAGTATCAGAGTGAGTAGGTGGTGGCGAAAGTGTTTGGGGAAGGGTTGTTTGTGGTGGAGGGTCAAGGCTAAGTGTTTGTGTTTGATTAAGGTAAGGAAGAGTGGATGGAACACTTATTGGTGGTTAAGGTTGGATGGGTGGATGCAGCATTAGGCAACAACAACATTTAACAGACTCATTTGGGCTTGTTGGAGGTTCAAAATTATAAATTCACCAAGGCTACTAAACTAAGTAGCTATAGCTTGTTGCATAATGCATATAACCTCATCATTCTCAGCCCTTTGCTTCTCAACAAAGTAGTATGGACAATGACAACATTTGTGTCTTTGGATATTGCTTCATTTGAGGTTGGTTCAGTTGGAGCCTCATCTACCTTATTTTTGGGCTTCTCAACAATAGGAATTGGAGTGGACTCAACCACTTTTAGTGCTTTAATTGTCACAACAACTGGTTTGGACACCTACTTGCTTGGTCTAGTCTTTTCCGCCTTTGCTTCAACCTTTCTCTTGATAGCAACTTTGCCTCTGTCTTCTGTATCGGCCTTTCTCTTTGCTTCCTATTCCAACTGAATTTTCTAGGTTGCTTTATACTTGGCGTTGTTAGTTTGTTGCAACCCATGAAGGTGTTGGACACACGCTTCCAGTTTCTTCATACTCATTTTTTTTATGTCGAATATGCGATGATAGAGGATAATAGGCATCTTCTTTAGACACTCTAGGAAGTCATCCTCAGGGTTATTCACAAAACAAGTTTTTGCATCATCAAAGTGGTATACTTGGTTGGATGCAACACTTGAATGGAATCCCTTTGATTTGAAGTAGGCTCCTGTGTAGAATTTGAGGGACTTGCACCCTTGGTATCATACCACACAGTATGATTCCATGAAGTCCTAGCATAATCAGCATCAACCTCCTTGATGAGCTTTGACCCTGGAACAAAGTCTTCTAGTTACGTGAATGGTTGACTAGTCGTGTCTTTTGACCTCCGCTTAACATTTCTTCGTTGAAGCAGAGCTTGAAGCACTTTTTCTTCCCTTCATCATAGATACGCAGCCTTGGGCATGTTTTGTTCGACACCATCTTGAAGTTAGTGCATTTACTGATATGGAGTCCACTGGGATAAGTAGTGGCTTGGTTAGGTATGTACATCTGCTTCAGGATATCTCCTATCATGTCAAGATCCTGTTTAGAGGGTCTTAAGCATGTAGGGTTGGAGGGAATGGATTTGGTGTGAAGGGTACAGATGTCCACCTCCTTTGACCATTGGGTTTGAGGAATGGGATTCTCCTTGGATGGGTCCATGTTGATGGCGGTTGCAGGCAAAGTATTTGGTACTTTATCGGAAGGATCACTAGAAGTGGTAGCTTTCTTTTGCTTTTCCTCTACTACCATCAGAGACGGATGAATGGTTTTTGTGGTACCATTGGGAATCCAATGAGGACCCATCTTGACTAAGTTGGGATACACTGGTCTAGTCCATGAAGGGGTATCCAAAGCCACTATGGCATCTGGAGGCAGAGCCTCATAAGCAACAAATATAGTGTAGACATGATCATAATTCATCCATTTAAGTGGATTCACTACCTCTTGATGTTGTAGGATGGGTTCCAGATGTGGGTGTTGGACGATCTCACTTTTCTTGCAGTAGTTTTTTTTATTTCTTGTAAATAAGGCAATAAGAAACTTTCTACGAGCAATCTCCTCTCTTGTTTGTTGTACCCATGGTCTCTAGTTTCACTTCCATGTGGATCTGAGTAATGGAAACTTGAATGTGTTGGTTGAAGAAAGAGAGAGACTTCTTGGTCCGTACTAATGGTGGACTGGATGGCTATGGAGTTGGAGTTACCTCACTGTTTGAAAAACTAGAGTCGTCGGAGGACGGTGTTCTTATCGGTTCCTTAGGAGTCATAGACTTGCATTCGACTCCTGTCTTTCTCTTCTTTGGAAAGGAGGAAGAGATGATAGGCCGATCAAGCTTTTGCTTTTTTTGGACAACAACTACTTCTTGCTCTACTTTATGCTTTTTTGGGATTATCAGAGGGCCCTAGCCCTTTGTTTCACTTAAACCCCTTAGCTTATGAGCCTTTAAGGCTTACTTCTTAGTCTGGATCTTGCCCCTCTATTCCCTGAGAATCTGTTGTACCTTTTTAGCAAGGCCAAAGGTTTCTAAAGCCTTGTCTTCAGTAGCAATAGTCTTGGCCAGCTTCTTTTGCCTTTCCCATTGGATGTCATCTTGGTCTATTGAAGGAATAGGCGTGTTCCTCTTGATGTCTACCTTCATTGATTTTAGGTTGACAACACTAAAGTGTAGCTATCTGGCAATGTAAGTACTTTTAGTGATGATGGATTGCTTGGAGTTCTTGTCCATTTTCTCAAAGACATGAAAGACCTAGTATTCCTAGAGGAGTTTGTTGATGAGGGCGCATAGTAGATGTCATCCACTTATCCCAGAGTCTCCATGTTTCTCAGAATGTTGATGTAGACAGTGTGTGGAAGGTCGAAAAGGATCTCATCATTAAAATGGAATAACACAAATTTGGGTAGGTTAGACACAGTCTTTTGAGCCTACTTTGTGCATGAAGCTCTTCTAAGTGATGTTGTACCAGACCTTGGCCATATCACACAGAAAGTTGTACTGAACCTTCCTTTTCTCATCTGCCTCCTTGAGGTTCTTCCCATATAGATCTTTTGGAACATGACTATCATAGGTTTTCTCCCAGTCTTCTTGGTATGTGCTTCCTTCCCTGACGCACCATGTGACGTATGCAATAGACTCCATGGGTAACACTACCTCCTTTCCAAGAACCTTGGACACAATGGTCTTCCAACCCTTGAGTTTAGCGTTCCTCTAGAACATCCTAATGAGTTCTAGGTATACCATATTATGGATCATTGAAATAGCTATGGATACCACAAAGCAATAGAGTGTGTTGTATGTTGAGACCTTTGTTGAAGAAGTGTTCAATATGAATAGTGGATTCCCTTTCAGTGTGGACGGTAGTGGTGTTTGTGGTGATGATGGTCATGGTAGGAGCAGTATTTTTGCTAGAGTTTGTCATGTTGTGCAGAGAAAAAGATTAGGGTTTTTGTGAGGTTTTTTTAAGAGAATTCTTGCAAAGATAGTGAAGATAGATAGTTGCCATGATTTTAAGGAGTTTATAAAGAAATGTGGGTGGTTTCTCTGGGCTTTTAAAATGTAATTAAGATGCCAATTACTCAAGGATAACTCTAAACACAACATTTTGATAAGATGTAGAGTTTTAAATATATCCCTTGTCCACTCGTAGTTGTCCAGTCCTGCACGTATGTATGTATGGACATTGGACGACGTGTCCTCTAGATGTAGAGTGTAACTTGTCGGGCATTTAGACATTATTCATTCCTTTATTAAGGCCATTCCAAGTTGATCCCTTAATAGAATCAACCTGTCTTTAGTAAGGGGTTTTGTAAAACTGTTAGCAAGCTGACCATCAGTAGGTACAAACTATAGTTCCATTTTTCCCTTCTGAACATGGTTTCTTAGAAAAAAATGTTAAACTTCTATATGCTTGGCTCGTGAATACAAAGTAGGGTTTTTAGAGATACTTATTGCAACTCTATTATCATAGTAGATGGGTATGTTTCCTTCATATATACTGTAGTCTTCCAATTGATTCTTTATCCATATTAGTTGTGTACAACAACTTGTTGTTGATATATGTTCAGCTTCTCTCGTGGACAATGTTATTGATCCTTGTTTCTTGTTGATCCAAGTGACTAGGTTCTAACAATGAGATGACAACTTCCACTAGTGCTTTGTCTTTCACATTTGTTGTCAGCATAGTCAGCATCATAGTAACTGATCAATCTAAATTCCTTGTTATGCTTAAAGTAAAGACCAAGATTAGGAGTTCCAATTAAATATTTAAATATTCTTTTGACAATAGTTAGTATACTTCCCTTGGGTCTTGTTGGAATCTGGCATATAGTCCAACATTGAACAATATGTAAAGTCTAGACGCAGTTAGATACAATAAGGATCCAATTATTGCTTTGTATTGTGAGTTGTCCACTTTGTTGGATTCCTTGTCCAGCCTAAGACATGTTGTTGGATGAATATGAGTCTTAATTTCTTTTGCATCTTCCAGGTTGAAATTTTTTAGAAGTTCCTTGGCATAGTTGGTTTGATGGATTTAGATGCTATTATTGGTCTTCTTTATCTGTAGTCCTAAGAAGAACTTTAGTTTCCCATCATACTCATTTTGAATTTAGCCTGCATTAGCTTAGAAAAATCCTCACAAAGAGGTTCTTTAGTAGCACCAAATATAATGTTGTTTGCATAAATTTGAACTGATATAAATTGGGAATCATAGTTTTTGCAAAACAAAGTTGTATCCATTTTTCCTTTTTTCAAAGCCATTATTTACAAGTAATGAACTAAGAGGTTCATACCAAGCTCTAGGAGCTTGCTTAAGTCCATACAATGCTTTATAGAGTTTGAAAACATGATGTGGAAAAGTGTAACGATTCACCTCGTCGCTACGATATCATTAACTCTAAAATGTGATATTTCAATTTTAAGTGAAAGCTCCATTAATTTGATTATGAAAACGATGGTAAAATTTTCACAATATACACTCATCAAACAACGCACAAATACGTGAATAAATACGCTCACACACATATATTAAACCACTATACATCATTCACATGTCAGAACATAATTCAGTTTTTACATATATCTAAACTTAGGATTTACATGCCCATTCAAAAAGAGTCAATGAACCAACTAAGAATGAGTTGATAACAAAACACAACTCTCTCCCAAAATAAATTCCAACATTATCACATCGGCTTGGCAACTCCAACAAAAGACTTCCCTCTAAGTAACCTACTGTTGCTCATCTGCTCTTACGAACGAAAGTTCGAGATCATCACAGGCACTAACCACATGGTACAAAAATTGCAAGTGTGAGTTTATTATAAAATATCCACAAACACAAATGACAATGATTAGCAAGAAAACAATAACCAAAATCATTCTTAATAATCCATTAGTTCAACGTACACTTAACAAACTAGTCATCAACTTTTCTACAATTCAAATCAATTATGTTTAGAATGATGCATGCACCTGACTTAACTCTAAAATGTAATGTGGTACCATTCATCAGGAAATAGTCTAAGTGTGTCCATATGACACTCTCACTTAGGAAAACTAGGCAGCAAGTGTCGAGGTCACCCTATCATGCACAGACAACTCCCCCCCCCCATGGTGATCAACCTGAGTCTCAAGGAAGTTTCAAATCGAGTGACATGCCCCCAAGTACAAGTATTTTTCCTCATGAAAAACTATGAGTACTTATTGACAAAGTTTATACTATTACCATGCAATATTAAGTATGAAACATGAGCATCATCAATGCATTGACCATGGATAGTTAAAGATTCTAAGTCATCCCCTTCTTTCTCCAAGGATGCTTAAAACTATTTAAACACTATATTTCCTCGTCCAGGGATATCCAACATGGTCACTGCACCCCGCATGTACATACACAACATACATCATCACAATGACATCATCAACATCAATATCATATTATCTCAATGTCATTATTAGCATCAACATCATCTCATCTCAATATCATCATCATCATCAACATCATCTCATATCAATATCATCATCAACATGACAATAAATCACATTCCACATATATACTTATAAATTCATGCCTGGGATTCACATTCCCTAGGTCTTCAGACAACACACACCTCGTACAACAACCATTCACAATATCATGAGACTGGTATTTTAAGGAAAATTCTAAATTAAAAAGGAGAATTATGGTATTCAAAACAAACTCTTATGTTCATTTAAAATTTAATAAAGAAGCAAATAGAAAAACAAATATAAAATTTTGGGCAGAGTCTCCTCTATAATGAAAAAATTTCCCACAAATTCCTATCATTACAACAACAACATCATTCATAATTTCATTCATCAATAACAAATATATCACATCCCATTAGTTAAAAAAATAGTTCTTATTGAAAACTAGCATGCACATCAATAACAAATATATCACATCCAATTGGTTAAAAACATAACTTTTCTTAAAAACTAGCATGCACAAGGACAATCATACATCCCCATAATTGGGTTCCCTGACCCCAACTATGGTATCAAAAGCTATAAACAAACAATGAACTCTCTTCACCTATCTATATCTCTCTGTTAGTTCCTTGTGGTGTTGTTCTAAGATCTCTTAGGTTCACATCCATTCATCCAAACGCAGAGCTCTATGTACCAAATCAAAGATAATTTAGTATTGATTTCAAAGATAAGGTTAATATCAACTTTTGGGATCAAATACCCATTCAATTTAAAAAGGGGCTAAATGGGTGTTTTGAGATCCACATCAAAAAGACGTCATTTTAAGAGTTTGGTGAAGGTTACAAAAACAAAGTGTATTTTATAAAAAGGCAATTTTTACAACGTCCCATTTTAAGGGTTTTTCAAATGAAGTGTAAAAACATCCAATAATGGTACCCAAGTCACAAGAGATGCAAAGATAGGCTCAAACTAACTAGGAGAAGGCTTAGTAATCATGGTTACCTTGAAGAAACCATGAAGGGAGGATTGGAGTCTCCATTCTCTACTTAATCCTTGAGTTGAGTTTTGAAGATTTCACTCTGATTAAAGTGTTCCTTTCCATTAAGTGGTCTTACGACAAGCAATGCCAGCTCATGGCAGTCACCCGTGGTCGATGGTGGTGTAGGAGGAGGTAGGGTAAGGTTTTGGGGGGAGAAGAAGGGAGAAAAATGTGTGTTTTATGTTGTTAGATGTATTTGTAGCCTACAAAACTCGCCTAGGTGAAATTTTGCTCGCCTTGGAAAACTGGCCCAACTCAGACTCGCTTGGGCGAATTCTGCTTCAACATATTTTACTACTTCTATGAAAATATCATATCTCACACTCTAGATGTTACTTTCAAAATCCCAGCGGTCAAAACATTCAGAAATGAGTTGCAAGCCTACAGTCCAAATTATAAGGCAATCCAACGGTTGGCAAATATGGGATCATGGTTTTACTGAAATAGGTTTTGGGTCAATCTCAGAATCACATAGTTCTAACGCAGATAAATCAAACTCAACATAACATAATATCCACACCAAGCAGTTGCACAAGGATGATTCACACAATACTTCAACTTATCCAAATTAATCAAGTAATCAAATAACACAAGAAATACATCAAACATCTATTTTCAATTATTGAAATTTTAGGGCATTACTCTTAAACCCGGGGGGTTGTTCTACATAGACTTCTTCTTGTATCAGTCTATTGAGAAATGGACTTTTTACATCCATTTGATATGTCTCATATTTGTATGAGCTGCAAATGAGAGCAAAATGCATATTTCCTCTAGATGAACAACAAGAGCAAAGGTTTTTGTATAATTTATACCTTCTTGTTGTGAGTAACCTTTTGCAACCAGTCTTGCCTTATTTCTCATAACCTTACCTGCCTCTTCCAGCTTGTTTCTAAACACCCACTACTTTCTTTCCTTATGGTAGTTCTACAAGCTTCCAAACATCATTTTTCTAGAATCATTCAAGTTACTCTTGCATGACTTTTACCCAATTCTCATTTTCCATTGCATTATCAATATGCTTGGTTCCACTTTTGAAATGAGAGCTGTGTAACCTTGTTGTCTGAACTTTGGTTAAGGGATCTCAAATGATTTGACTCTTTGGATGGTTCTTACTTAGAATTCATCTAGTTGGTTCTCTTTCTTCTTAAGGTTGTCTTGTTATTTGATTGGACGCGTGTGTTCTTGTAGTTTGTTTTGTCAGTGGTCCATTGCATTCGTCCAGTCTTATATCTGCAAAAGATTTATCAAGATTAGATATTTCTATATTAGGCTTTATGTCATTAAATCTTATATGAACAACTTCCAAAATTGAGGTTCTAGAGTTGTAAACTTTGTATGCCTTGAATGTTTCAGAGTATCCAAGTAATATTTGTTAACTCATTGGCAAGTGTACCAATTTTATCACAAGTAGTAAAAATTATAATGGAAGTCCAAGTGTCGAATCCACATGGACTTTGGTTGTACTTAAGTGATGCAAGCCTAATTATTAAGCAATGAGAAGAAGTGGAAGAAGAAAAGATAAGGAATTGGAAGTGTGAAATTAGGAGTAAGGCAAAGAAAAATAAATAATAATTTAAATGCAAAAAGATGAAGTCAGAATGTGATAATGTTGGGGCCTAGCATGCCAAAACTACTTATAATGTAATGTAAAATATTTTCTCTATCTAATGAAATCCATGTTTCCACCCAGATCTACTAAGACACTCAACCTTGATCCCCTACGATGAAGAGCCTAATTTATCTATTATCTCTCCCAAATCTCTTTGCAAAGATTAAATAGTAAATTGCATGAAGCATGAAGATGTATAGAGAGGCAAAACAAAGCCACTCTATCCTTAGCAATGAATTGTTTAGATGATTTTCCCTAGTTCTTTAGAAAATACCATTTCCCAATGTATAATCCCTAAAATTGATGCATGAATGATTAGACCATACAATAAAGATGAAGAACAGAAAAGAAGTAATAGAAATAGAAATTGCATTTAATAGATAATAAGAACAGATACATTATAAGGGTGTTGGCCTGCCAGGCTCCTAACAATGGGGGTTTAGCCTCTCATAGACATAAGAAGCTTTACACTTCAGTGGCTAATATGGATGGAAGAAGGGGCTAGATGACAAGAAGAAAAAAAAAAGAGGGAATGACTAAAAAAGGGGGGTTTCCCCTATTAGGGGTGCTCAAGCTTTGGATTTCTTCACTAGAGAGCTCTAAGACTCAGTGTGTCTTTTCCTTCTGCTTCCTACTCCTTTTATAGGCCTAAGGTAGCTTACTTTTCACGTTGACTTTGCACTTTGCGCGGGTTTTCGCGCTAGGCACGCTTAGTGTAGGCTAAGCCTGAAGTGCATGTCGAGCGAGCTGTCCAATTCTTCCAACTTTTCTTCAAGGCTTTTTCTTCTAGTTTTTGCATCAATTTTGCTCTAAAGCACTTGAAATCTTCTTCTTTTGACTCCTGCTTATCACAAATTGCAAAGATGTTAATTTCTTCATTATTTCATTAAAAAATATTAAAGTGGAGAAATTGCAATCATTATTAGCCAAAATTGATTGTCAAATTAACTCAAATTCCGTGGTTATCAATATTACATTATCACAATTAGAGTCAAACTTTCCCAAGTTGTCTTTAGTATTAAGAATGAAACATTGGCCTCCAAAAGGATAGAAATAAGAAATGTTGGGTTTTCATCCTTTCCATAGTTCATAAGGAGTCATTTTTAGAATGGGTCTTGTATAAATTATGTCCTGTAGATAACAGGTTGTATTCACTGCTTCAATCTAGAAATGTTTAAGTGTAGAGTTATCATTGAGCATGGTTCTGGCCATTTTTTGCAATGATCTATTCTTTCTCTCAACTAAATCATTTTGTTGTGGTGTTCTAGTAGTAGAGAAGTTATGAAGAATTCCATTTTCTTCTCAGAATAGATGAAAAGTCTCATTTTCAAACTCTCCACCATGATCACTTCTGATTTAAGTAATGGATACTCCCTTTTCATTTTGAATCCTTTTACATAATTTAACGAAGATCTCAAAGGACTCATTCATGTGAGCAAGGAACATAACCCATGTCCATCTTGAGTAGTCGTCCGCTACTACCAGACCATATCTCTTTTCATTGATAGAGGCTATTATGGTTGGACCAAACAAATCAATATGCAATATTTTAAGTGGTCTTGAGGTGGAAACAGAGTTTTTGCTTTAAAAATATGTTTTAATTTGTTTCCCCTTTGACACGGTTCACGAAGTAAATCATCTTTGAATGACATTCTTGGTAAGCCTCTCACAAGGTCATGTTTTTTGTAGTTTTGAGATTAACCTCAGGCTTGCTGTAGAAGCAAAGACCTTGACTTTGATGTTTTGATGATGCCATATGATCATGATGTTTTGATACCATGTGAACATGCGCTTCTCAAGTTAAGATCAAGACAAAAATCCAAGAGATTCAAGATACATCATAAAGAAGATCTCTAGTGATTTAGGAAGGGAATTCCAAATTGAAATAGCAAAAGGTTTGGCCAAGAAATTTAGGCTAAAATGTCTTTTTCAAGAGATTTACACTCTGGTAATCGATTACCAGAGGATGTAATCGATTACCAGTGGCCAAAATGATTTATAACAACCATTAGAAATTTAAATTCAAATTTTACACTGTGTAATCGAGTACACATGGATGGTAATCGATTAACAGTAGTTACTGAACGTTTTGATTCAAATTTTAAAGCCTGTAATCGATTACACAAGTCTTGTAATCGATTACCAGAGGAGATTTTTCAGAAAATTATTTCCAAGGGTCACATCTGTTCAAAAGGTTTTTGAATGGCCATCAAAGGTCTATTTATATATGACTTGGAACATGAATTTGCTTAGAGTTTTTCAGAACAAAAAGGTCTTATCCTCTCAAAAAGAAAAATTATCTTATCCTCTTAAAAATTCCTTGGCCAATACACTTGCAATTCAATAAGGAATTATTTTGAGTGCTCAGTTGTTCAATCTATCTCTTTCAAGAGCGATTTCTTATTTTCTTCATCTTATTTCTGAAAAGGGATTAAGAGACCGAGGGTCGCTTATTGTAAAGAAATCTGAACACAAAGGAAGGGTTGTCCTTGTGTGGTTTAGAACTTTTAAAGGGCTTTTGCAAGATAGTGAAACTCTCAAGCGGGTTGCTTGGGGACTGGACGTAAGCACAATGGTGTGGCCGAACCATTATAAATCTGAGTTTGCAATCTTTCTTCCCTTAAACTCTTCTATTCAATAAGTTTAATTTGCATAATTATTTGATTGTCCATTTTGAAAGAAATCTTGGGATTTGGGTTAAAATCAAAATAGAATTTTTTTTAATCAAGAAAAGCTTTTGATATCTTAATTCAACCCCCCCTTCTTAAGATATCTGAGGCCACTTGTCTAACAAGTGGTATGAGAGCTTCATTCTTGTATAAAGTTTAGAAGCTTCAAGAATAATGGCCTCAACAAACTTCTTATTCCCAGAAGGAAATTCAATAAATAGGCCTCCTATTTTTAATGGAGAGGGTTACCACTATAGGAAAACCTGAATGCAAATTTTCATTGAGGCAATAAACTTAAACATTTGGGAAGCCATTGAAGTTGGACCTTATGTACCCACCATGGTGGCTGGAAATACAGCAATAGAGAAACCTAGAGAAGAGTGGTATGAAGATGAAAGAAGATTAGTGCAGTACAATTTAAAGGCTAAAAACATCATTACTTCTGCCCTAGGAATGAATGAATATTTTAGGATTTCAAATTGTAAGAGTGCTAAGGATATGTGGGACACTCTACAAGTTACACATGAGGGAACAACTGATGTCAAATGATCTAGGATAAATACTTTAACTCATGAGTATGAATTATTTAGGACGAAGAGAACTGAAAGTATACAAGATATGCAGAAAAGATTCACACATATAGTTAATCATCTTGCATCATTAGGAAGAATTTTTTCAAACGAGGATCTCATAAATAAAGTGTTAAGATGTTTAAGTAGAGAGTGGCAACCAAAGGTAACAGCCATCACAGAATCTAGAGATTTGTCTATTATGTCTCTTGCTACACTATTTGGAAAATTATAGGAACATGAGATGGAGTTGCAAAGACTAAATCAACATGAAGAAAATGATAAGAAGAAGAAGGGAATTACTCTTAAAGTCTCATCTTCAATCAAAGAGGAAAGTGACATAGAAGATTCAATTGACTTAGATGAAGATGAAGATTTTAGCCTCTTTGTCAAAAGATTCAACAAATTTATTAGAATCAAAGGAAATCAAAGAAGACAAAACTTCAAACCTAAAAGAAGGACTGAAGAGTCATTTCAAACTCCAAAATGCTTTGAGTGCAATCAACCCAGACATCTGAGGGTTGATTGCCCAATCTTTAAGAAAAGAATAGAGAAGTCTGAAAAGAAGACTATTGGAGAAAAGAAGGCAAAGAAGGCCTACATCACATGGGATGATAACGACTTAGAATCGTCTGAAGATTTTGAAAAAGAAATGATTAATCTATGTCTAATGGGCAAAAACTATGAAAGCGACGAAGAGGTAACATCTTCTAACAAATCTATTTCTTTTTGGTGAGTTACAAGATGCGTTTGCTGAATTACATAGTGAATCAATTAAACTAGCAAAACTTGTTTCTTCATCTAAGAAAACAATTTCAGATTTAGAGAAAGAAATTTCAAAATTAAACAAAGAAATAGATCTTCTTAAAACTGAAGTTTCAATCTCTAAATCTAGTGATAAAGTTTGTGTTTCTACTATGACTAATGAAAAAGTAAATTCATGTAAATGTTGTAGCAAATATGTAGAAGAAATTAAAAATTTGAAAAACTTACTTGCAAAATTTTCGATTGGCAAGAATAACCTAGATGTCATATTAGGAAATCAAAGATGTATTCTTGATAAAGCAGGAATTGGATACAAACCAGAAAAACAACAAAAGTTTTACAAAAGTTTCTTTTCTTTCTCACAAAAATATAATTCTCCTTTCATTACATGTTTTTATTGTGGAAGAAAAGGGCATGACACTTCTACATGTTATTTTAAGAAAAATTGCAACAATATCAAAATGATATGGGTCCCAAAAAGATCTTTAGTTAATACTAACACACAAGGACCCAATAAAGTTTGGGTACCTAAGTCACAAACTTGATCATGTAGGTATCATTGAAGAAGAAATGGTACATAGATAGCAGTTGTTCAAAACATATGACAGGAGATTCATCAAAGTTCACACATATCTCTCCCAAGAAAAGTGGGCATGTTACTTATGGTGACAACAACAAAGGTAGAATTCTTGGAGTTGGAAAAATAGGTACGAATTCTTCAAACTCCATTGAAAATGTTCTACTTATTGAAGGCCTTAAGCACAAATTGCTTAGTGTTAGTCAATTATGTGATAAGGGCTATCTAGTATCATTTGATTCTCAAAAATGTCTCATTGAACATAAACATGATACAAATATAAAGCATATAGGGTATAGAGTTAACAATGTTTATATGATAGACTTAAGCCAAAAAAACTAGATAATAATAAATGTTTTCTTAGCAAAGATGATGATCCATGGCTATGGCATAAATGTATTGCTCACATAAACATGTAACACTTAAGCAAATTAATTTCAAAAGATTTAGTTGTTGTTTTGCCAAAACTAAAATTTGAAAAAGATAGACTATGTGATGCATGTCAAAAGGGAAAACAAACTAGAGTTTCATTCAAATTCAAAAACATTGTATCAACTACTCAACCTTTACAATTACTACACATGGATTTGTTTGGCCCTTCTAGAATCATGAGTCTTGGAGGAAGTTACTATGCCCTTGTTATAGTTGATGACTATTCTAGATACACTTGGACACTATTTATTACTCATACGAATGATGCATTTCAAGCATTTAGGAAACTTGCAAAAATGATTCAAAACAAGAAACATCTCAAAATTATATCTATTAGGAGTGATCATGGGGGTGAATTTGAAAATAAAGAATTTGAATTATTTTGTGAAAAGCATGGCATTGAACATAACTTTTCTGCACCTAGAACCCCTCAACAAAATGGAGTTGTTGAAAGGAAAAATAGATCTTTGGAAGAAATTGCTAGAACCTTATTAAATGACACTCCTCTTCCAAAATATTTTTGGACTGAAGCCGTTAATACTGCATGCTATATCATGAATAGGGCTTTAATAAGACCCATTTTAAAGAAAACTCCATATGAACTGTTTAATGGTAGAAAACCCAACATTTCACACCTTCATGTTTTTGGTTGCAAATGCTTTGTATTAAACAATGGAAAAGAAAACTTAGGAAAGTTTGATGCTAAGTCAGATGAAGGAATTTTCCTTGGTTATTCCTTGCATAGTAAAACTTATAGAATATATAATAAGAGAACTATGACTATTGAAGAATCTATTCATGTTTCCTTTGATGAGTCTAATGTTATTTCTCCAAGAAAGGATATTTTAGATGATATTGCAGAATCTTTAGAACAAATGCATATTCATGGATAAGATTCTAAAGGAAAAGGGAAAGGAAGCAATGAAGATCCTCCAGAAGAAGCCAAATCAAATGATGAACTTCCAAGAGAATGGAAAGCTTCAAAAGATCATCCCCTTGACAACATTATTGGTGATATCTCAAAAGGGGTAACAACTAGACATTCTCTTAAAGATTTATGCAGTAATATGGCTTTTGTGTCTATGATTGAACCTAAAAATTTAAATGAAGCCATAATAGATGATCATTGGATAGTTGCTATGCAAGAAGAACTAAATCAGTTTGAGAGAAACAATGTGTAGGAACTAGTAGAGAAACCTGAAAACTACCCCATCATAGGAACAAAATGGGTATTTAGCAATAAGTTAGATGAACATGGCATAATCATTAGGAATAAGGCTAGATTAGTTGCAAAAGGATATAATCAAGAAGAGGGAATAGATTACGAAGAAACATATGCTCTAGTTGCAAGATTAGAAGCCATTAGAATGCTTTTAGCTTATGCATCCATAATGAATTTTAAGTTTTATCAAATGGATGTTAAAAGTGCTTTTCTAAATGGCTTAATTCAAGAAGAAGTATATGTTGAACAATCTCCAGGTTTTGAAATGTCAGATAATCCAAATCATGTTTATAGATTGAAAATCCAAACAAGCCCCTAGGGCATGGTATGAACGTCTAAGCAAATTTCTTTTAGATAAAGATTTTTCTAGAGGAAAAGTGGATACCACACTGTTCATAAAGAGAAAGCATGATGATATTCTGTTGGTTCAAATATATGTTGATGATATAATCTTTGGATCCACTAATGATTCATTGTGCAAGGAGTTCTCTCTTGATATGCAAAGCGAATTTGAGATGTCGATGATGGGAGAACTAAATTACTTCCTGGGGTTACAAATCAAGCAAAATACTGCAAAGAATTGATCAAAAGATTTGAGATGGAAAGTGCAAAGCACATGGCTACACCTATGAGTACTGGCTGTTACATAGATAAAGATGAATCCGGTCAGTGTATAGACATGAAACAATATCGAGGTATGATTGGATCTCTTCTCTATTCATCTGCTAGTAGACCGGATATCATGTTTAGTGTATGCATGTGTGCTAGGTTCCAATCCAACCCCAAACAATCACATTTGAGTTCAGTAAAAAAGATCATAAGATACCTATCAGGAACAATCAATTTAGGATTATGGTATCCTAAGAACTCAACATGTAACTTAATAGGATACTCTGATTCTGACTTTGCCAGATCCAAAATTGACAGAAAGAGCACAAGTGGGATATGTCAATTTATTAGATCTGCTCTTGTATCATGGCATAGTAAGAAACAAAATAGTGTTGCTTTATTCACTACTGAAGCGGAATATATTTCTGTTGGCAGTTGTTGTTGTAACATCCTGGAAATTTCTACCCGGAGTCTTTGGAAACGATGTATTTTGAATGATTATATATATATATATATATATATATATATATATATATATATATATATATATATATATATATAAGTATTGTTCCGTGTATATGTATAGATATGTTCTTGGTAGAAATAGGAATAGTGGGGGCAAGACACGCGGGTTAGACTAATTAAGGAAGAGAAATCCCTAACTGGGAGGTTATGGGTTAATTCTTAATTAATTAGTTAAAAATCATCGTTTTGCGTGCGACTTTGAATTTAACGAAACCAACCTCTGAACCACGCTCGGGGTTTTATTCTGAGCGTTTTGATATATATATTGCTTGCTTTCGAAAATTGGCCCCGGCGGACGCAGAGAAACGCGAGAAACTGGAATCAGAGAAACGGCACGCAAACCGAGGCAGGATTTTAGCGTTTCAAAGGTCAGATTTTTCTCACTTTTGTGACTGAGTATGGGTCACAGTCAAAAAGAGAAAGTGGGCCCTTTTTGCTCCAATCAAATAAGGACATGTGGCAGAGCTTGAATAAAATAATGGAAAAAGGGAAAACCCTTTTTATTTAAGACCAAAAAGCTTTTCTCTCTCCTCACTCAGCCCCACAAAATTTCAGACAGCTCTCCCTCTCTCTCACGCAGCCTTCTTCTTCTTTTCTCCCATCCACCATTGTTGCCCAACAAAGCTTCAACCTTTGGTGCTCATTTCTGCTCCAAATCGCGAAAGGAGAGCATTTTCGGAGTCGTTAAGTGCGTGGCTACGAGTGGGACTTCGAAAATTCAGGTTTGGGTGGACTTCTTTCCCCTTTGATTTTCGTGGGTAGGGGGTTTTGGGAGATATGATGGGTAGTCTTGCTAGGTTTCTGCTGTATGATGATTATTTGTGAAGGCATTTGCTGAAAACTTGTTGAAATTGCCATGTTTGGATGAGTTAAACATACCCATTCTGTTTTAGGGTTTTTGTGATGATGTTTGTGATGTTTATATGCTGAAATTGCTGATGGAAATCTGTTAGAGACGAAGGGTAGAACTAACCTAAGGTTAGAAAGTGAGAATGTGATGTTATGAGTGGAAAAAGAGTGAGACTTTGAGAGTTGGAAGGCTAAGTCTGAATCCTGTGGTAAATGGAGGTTAAAGTGAGTTAATACTAGCTTGAAATGTCATTTAGGACTTGTGAGAAAGGTTAGGCTGAGCTAGAGAGAAAAACAAATGACCAAAGTGAACCAAGAGCCATTTCTAGGGCAAAATTGGGTGTTGAAGAGTCAAATTTTGATTCGGTGAGATTTTAGGTGTAAATCCAGTTTGAACAAGTCTAAATAGATGTTATGGACTGGTGTGAGGTGAGAGTTTGCTTCAAATTTACCTCATTCTAAATTTCACTTTTCAAACCTAGAAAACCCATTGAATTGAGGGGTTTTGGACACCTAGATTTTGTGTTGCTGTGGTTTGAAGCTTGGCTTTGGTTTAGACATGTTTGATACATGATTTGGGACTTGTAGGATTTGATTTGAGCAAGATTGGATGAGGGGAAGTGTGATTTTCGAAATCTGCACTTATGCAGAATTTTGCTGTCAAAATAGGTGCAGCAGGATTTTAGCTTGGTGCAGAAAATGCTTGTGTGTGGTTGGCTGTGGAAAGAGTAGTACAGAATGAGTTCTGGATGTTTGTTAGTAGATCCCAACGGTCACAATGTAGGCTTATGCACTATAGACTTCCAGTAAAATTTTGGAGTCGATCCAACGGTTAACGAACTGGATCGAGGGAATTGTTACTGTGGTCTTTAAGTGAGAAAAGCTGTGATTTTGGTTGATGTGTTGAGCAGAGTTTTCTGCCTTTGCTCTGTTTTGCTTGGCTGTGATAGCTTGTGCTGTTTGAATGTTGTTTTGCTTGGATGTTGTGGAAGCTTGGGAGGATTGATGGGGACCCGGTGTTGAGAGAAACGAGGATATGGGCTACGTGGGAGTACGTGAGCTCAGTTGGAGGTGGGCAAAAGGGGATGGTGGGTTTATGCGCGCATTGTGGATGTGGAAAACTTGTTGTGCACCATCGCCTGACCGCCACCTAGTACCACATGTGATGGGTACCCCATAATCCTACAAGCTTGAGATGAGGAAGTGTTGAAGGGTGAAACTTCCTGCTTTTATTGTTGACCACAGAGTGGTACCTGGAGATATGTCGCGGGGGTCAGGAGACCTTGGGGACGTCAGGTGGGGTGCTATTGCCCAAAACCAAGCTTGACCAATCCCGACCCAACCCGGGCATAGTCAGTCAGTGAGAACCTGTGATGTACCTAAGCAGGCGAGCTCCTGGCAGTCAACAGATAAAAGGAAAACAAGACCACAAAGCAAGGAGGCTTGTGGTGGCTGGCCAGTTGTGAATTTTGTGTAATATGTGGTTTGTGGCCTCTGGTAATCGATTACCAAGGGTGGGTAATCGATTAAAAGGCTTAAAATTGAAGACAGGAGGCTAAGATGGTCTCTGGTAATCGATTACCACGGGGTGTAATCGATTACCAGGCTTGAAAACGAAGTCAGGAAACTTAGGGAGCCTCTGGTAATCGATTACCAGCCTGTGTAATCGATTACACAGAGGGATGGGACACTGGTAATCGATTACCAGGCATGTGTAATCTATTACACAGTGTATTATTGCATATTTCATGTCCTGAGGCTGTGTAATTCAAGTTTAGCCTCTGGTAATCGATTACCAAGGCTGTGTAATCGATTACCAGAGATGGAAAGTCTTAAAATACCCCTTTCACTTGCATGTAGTGGTTATGAGACAAATTGTGTGTAGCGCAGTTAGATTCTTGTGAAAGAGTCTACCCCTTTCTCTTCCTTCTTGTAGATCGTGATGGCGGCGCAGCTAATCCGTGATCGAGTAGAGATGGAGTGCCTAGAGGGAGCTTGGGAGACCCTCGAAGGCAACACGAGGTGCCGATTTCGGGGCACCATTCGATTCACGGCTACTTCTTTGGTGCATCCAGATGAACCTGCACGGACGCTTCAGCGCACTGTGGAGTGGATACTACCCATGCCCACACCATATCGTCTAGTGGAGCCCGTTCAAGTGATCGAGGTAACGTCATCCGAGGAAGACCCTGAGGAGGACCTGGAGGAGCTACCTCCTGAGCCTGCTGTGGATGCCCTTGACTTTCTAGAGGGTGATGAGGATCCACTTCTTGAGGTGGATTCTCCCGAGGAAGTCATGTCGGCATCTGAGGCAGACTCTACGGAGGATAGTGGCCCGAGGGAGATGGCGATCAGCGGAGGCTCTTCATCCTAGTGGACAGCTTTTTGGATTAGTTTTGTATACTTTTTGAGGGTGGGTGTATCTAGGACTGACTGTTAGGTTTACTCTTTTGTTTTTGTAAGGGTAGACCTTATGTATAGGAATTTGATGATTGTATACTTGTGGCTGAAGTCACCACTATGGACACCTTTGCTCTGGATGACACTATATATTTTGTAAAACTCTCATATTTTGGACAGCTTTAAATGATGAATGCATTTATGATCGATCTTGTTATTTGAAAAGAAAGCGTTAGCAACTTTATTTGTAAAAGAGTTTATCGACTGTATTTTATCCTTTTATTTTCACGTGACGACCTAAAGTAATGGCTGGTATATTCTTCCTTTTGAAACAGCAAAATAATTTAGAGAATTGTGAGCGGTAAGAAAGAAATGACTCCGAATAGAGTTGTGAACTGGCCATTCAGGACTTTATAGTGAGGATTTTCCTTCTAAACCTAGTTATGGTGAAAAGAGAAAGAAATGAAAAAGAAAAAGAAAAAAAAATTACCATGGTTTTTGTTATTTAAATTATTACTATTAAACCAGTCATTAATTTAGGGACGCCACAGTTGTGTCCAAATGTTATGGATGAAGCAACAACTATTTGACTATGGAATCCTTCTTGATCATATACCCATTAGGTGTGACAATACCAGTGCAATCAATCTATCCAAAAATCCAATTCAACACTCTAGAACCAAGCATATAGAAATTAGGCACCATTTTCTAAGAGATCATGTTCTGAAGGGAGATTGTGTGCTAGAGTTTGTTGATACAAAGAATCAGCTTGCTGATATCTTCATAAAACCTCTCCCCAAAGAAACATTCTTTTCCATTAGAAGGGAATTAGGCCTCTTAGATATTAGTGATTTGGATAAATAAGGATTGATTGGTTGTTTGAAATCTTAATGTTTCATGATTGATTGATTTTTGATTCTAAGGTGTTAATTATGTTTGATTGGTGTGTTATTGTGTGATTGATACTTGTTTGATTGAAGTAAATGAGTATTAGTATTGATAATTGATATAGAAAGATGTTATTAGCATGGACATAGATATTCTTTGAGGAAACAGCTAGATATTGTTCTGGTAATCGATTACCATTACGTGTAATCGATTACACAAGAACGTATAGCCTGTAATCGATTACAGAAGCCTGCAATCGATTACCAGAAGGCTAAATGCTCCTGTAATCGATTACCAAACCATGTAATCAATTACATAACGCCATCTTCTATAAATAGCCACGTAAACCAGTAGCTCTGTGCAACCACACTCCTCTCGACGTGCCTCTTTTTCCTTAATCTTCAAATCTTAATAACTCCCTCAATTCTTAACCAAATCAAGTCCCATAAATCCCAATCTTCATCATTTTCACTCCTCTTTCGATTCCACCAATTTAAATTCATTAAAACTTCATGAAATGGAAGAATCTTTGAAGAAGAGAAAGGGAACATCCTCCACCACCGCTGCTGCTGGCCATCGCCGCCACAGACCATCCGAAGCACCCACAACACCAATTCATCCTTCCTTATCATCTCTATGATCATCTACTTTATTTTCTTCATATGATCAACGTCTACGGTGCAATTCTCAATTTTCTTCTAGGATCACCTTAGACCCTAAGTACCTAGACATAGATTTCTTTAATGATGAGACATTTGACTGTTATCAAGTGTTTCAAAACTCTGGATTAGTTAATTTTATATCCTTAAAATTGCCTTATTATCCTGAACTAGTTAGAGTCTTTTACAATAATTTAAAAATTCAGGATGGTATTATTTGTTCTGAGGTGCATGGTATTTCTATGATCATTGATCAATCTCTGTTCTTTTCATTAACTAAATCACCTAGTCAAGGTGCACCTTTTGAGGGCACCATTGTTGATGACTGAAAGTTTGACTATTCTACTCATGATGCTCGTCGTATGGTCTGTAATGACCAGGCTGACATGACCGGTAGATTACTGGCCGGATCATTAACCTTTGATTGTCGCATCATGCACTATATTATCGTTAGAATTTTGCTTCCCCGTTCTTCTAATCTGGCTCAAGCCTCTGAGGAGGACTTGATTTTGATGTGGGCTTTCCTTACTGGTCGTCAGATCGATTGGACTCACTTGGTTAGGTACCGAATGCATAAGGAATTACGGGCCAATGCACCTCTTCCTTATCCTCAATTGGTCACCCTTTTTCCCTGTCATTTTCAAATTCCTCTTGATGATGAACCTTTTGTTCAAGTCAAGAGATCTTTTGCTATAGGTGCTGGTGCAGTAACTTCATTTGGTTACCGTAAGGATCGTGATGGACAATGGCTGAAGAAGGACACGCTACCTCCGCAAGACGAGCGTACTCCCTCTCCTCCTCCTCAACGAGATGATTCCTCAGCCCTTATGAATGAAGTTCTTTCGAAATTATAGGGTCTCCGCACCTATGTTGGCGAACACTTTGATTCTTTGGATGATCGCTTTGAAGGAATGGATACCCGTATCACGCAGCTTGAAGAGGATGTAAGTTATCTTCGTCAGTGCTTCGACCTTCCACCACATTCCTAGTTTTTAGATCATTTTATCTTTTATTTTAAGCCGTGTATTTGGCTATGCTTTTTAAGTTATCATTCTGTGAACTTTAGTTATATTTTGGTATTTGGCACTTAGTATTTTATGACTGGATTATATATGGTTTTGACTTATGAATGATTATGTGAACTTTAGTTATCTTTGATTATTATTCTTCCGTCTTGTGCTGCTTACCACGTACTTTGGTTTTTTGATGTTGCCAAAGGGGGAGAGAAACATGATGGTTTAGAGGTTTAGAAGTAGGTTTAGAAGCTTAGAAATCAAGAGATCATTAATTCCAAAACATAGGGGAGTATGGAATGAGTGAACGTAATGTTATCTCTCTTGCATAACTTTGTCTTGTATCTTGATTTCAGGAATTAAATCGTCATCATCAAAAAGGGGGAGATTGTAGAAGCAAAGACCTTGACTTTGATGTTTTGATGATGCCATATGATCATGATGTTTTGATACCATGTGAACATGCGCTTCTCAAGTTAAGATCAAGACAAAAATTAAAGAGATTCAAGATACATCATAAAGAAGATCTCTAGTGATTTAGGAAGGGAATTCCAAATTGAAACAACAAAAGGTTTGGCCAAGAAATTTAAGCTAAAATGTCTTTTTCAAGAGATTTACTCTCTGGTAATCGATTACCAGAGGATGTTATCGATTACCAATGGCCAAAATGATTTATAACAACCATTAGAAATTTAAATTCAAATTTTACATTGTGTAATCGATTACACATGGATGGTAATCGATTACCAGCAGTTACTGAACATTTTGATTCAAATTTTAAAGCCTGTAATCGATTACACAAGTCTTGTAATTGATTACCAGAGGAGATTTTTCAAAAAATTATTTCCAAGGGTCACATCTGTTCAAAAGGTTTTTGAATGACCATCTAAGGTCTATTTATATGTGACTTGGAACACGAATTTGCTTAGAGTTTTTCAGAACAAAAAGGTCTTATCCTCCCAAAAAGAAAAATTATCTTATCCTCTTAAAAATTCCTTGGTCAATACACTTGTAATTCAATAAGGAATTATTTTGAGTGCTCAATTGTTCAATCTATCTCTTTCAAGAGAGATTTCTTCTTCTCTTCATCTTATTTCTGAAAAAGGATTAAGAGACCGAGGGTCTCTTGTTGTAAAGCAATTTGAACACAAAGGAAGGGTTGTCCTTGTGTGGTTCAGAACTTGTAAAGGGCTTTTGCAAAATAGTGGAACTTTCAAGCGGGTTGCTTGGGGACTGGATGTAGGCACAAGGGTGTGGCCGAACCAGTATAAATCTGAGTTTGCAATCTTTCTTCCCTTAAACTCTTTTATTGTTTATTGCTTATTGCTTCTTTTCAGTAAGTTTAATTTGCATAATTATTTGATTGTTCATTTTGAAAGAAATCTTGGGATTTGGGTTAAAATCAAAATAGAATTTTTTTAATCAAGAAAAGTTTGTGATATCTTAATTCAACCCCCCCTTTCTTACGATATTTGAGGCCACTTGTCTAACACTTGCATGCCCAAGTTTCTTATGCCGTACCCAGTGATTTCCTTTGATGGATAATAAACATGTTACATTTTTCCATTGTTACATAAATGACTTATGCTAAGTAGATTGTGTTCAAGCCCTTTAACAAAAAGTACATTATCAATAGAAGGGTAAGGATCAATACTTATCTTTCTTATTCCTGCTATTTTCCCTTTCCAATTTCCTTCGAAAGTGATTGTTCCACCATGTATAGGAGTTAAACATTGGAACATACACTTTTTTCTTGTCATGTGACATGAATAGCCATTGCTCAGGTACCATGATTGTTGTGTCCTTGTTGTGTTTGAATATATCTACAACATGAATTATGTTTTCTTTAGGTACCTCAATTTTCTTGGGTCTTTTCTTATTAATTCCGAAAGCATTGGATGATCCAATCCTTGGGAGATGTCTACACTTGGATCTCATGTGTCCAACATTTCCAAATAAATAAAATACTATGGTTTCTTCATCAAGAACATACTTATTTCCTCTATATCCATTTCCAAATTTGTCAGTTGGGCATTTGTTATATCTTAACATTTTGTTAAGTTTCTTAGTGCTTCTAACAAATTTGGATAGGGTCTCTTTTTGAATTTCAATCTCTTGATAATGTGGATATGCAAGCAGTTTATGTACTTAATGTATTTGGATCTACTTAACGTAGATTGTTGGAAATGAGCTGAGTTACTTGTAATTCAGAAATGTTATTAAACCAAGGTGGAGATTGTTCATTGTTGGATGATGAATGATAGACATAGAGTGGATGATAATGGTCGTCTGGTCCAGTACTCTTGTCTTCTCAATAGCTTATCCAAACATCTGTAATCTAGTTTGATGGTTCATTAACATAATTTATGTTGTAACTGCAATTGTTTTCTATTTTTCTATTGTAACCATTTTTGTTAGAAAATTAGCTATTGTCTCCTTTATAAGTAGCTATGTATTCTGGGTTCAGAGAGCTTGCAAGTGCTTTGAACCTTTTCATTGTAAATTCTATTATTCGCAATAAACTCAATAATTTTGTGTGATATCTCTCTTTTCCTTCTATCATTTATGCTTCCCTATCTAAATAAATTTCTCGAATCTTCCCAATGGGTCTTATCAATATTTTGTTTTAACATAACAAGTTGTGTTCACTGCTTCTGCCCATAAGTGTTTAGGAAGTGAGTTCTTGCAAAGTATGGTCCTAGCCATTTCTTACAGAGTTCTATTCTTTCTTTCAACTACTCCATTTTGTTGAGGTGTTCTCATTGAAGAGAAGTTGTGGAAAATACCATTTCTTTCACATTAATGGTTTGAACTTAGCATTCTCAAACTTAGTCCTATGGTTACTTTTGATAGAAGAGATGCAAAAACCTTTTTCATTTTGAACTCCCTTACAAAATATTTCTTGAAAGCCTCATGTTTATTTGTAAGGAAGTATACCCATGTATATCTTTAATAGTCATCTACTATGACAAAGCCATATTTCTTTCCTCCCAGATTAAATGTCCTAGTTGGTCAAAACAGATCCATATGCAATAGTTGTAACGGTCTAGAATTGGAAATAACATCTTTAGATTTAAAGGAAGTTTTGATTTGTTTCCCTTGTTGACATGCTTCACTAACAAGATGAGTTTTTCAACAAATCTTATGCCCAAGTTTTTTTATGCCAAATCCATCTCTTCTTTTCTGGAAAACAAACACATTATATTCTATTTGCTAAGACCTATTAGATCAATGTTATACAAATTGTTGTGTCTTCTGGAAGTAAAGAAGGATTAATCATCTTATGTCTTGACTATACACTGGTCTTTGTTGGAAGACATAATATAACCACTGTTGCAAAATTGACTTATGCTCAACAGATTATATTTTAGTCCTTCAACATATAAAATGTTGTCTATGGAGGCTAGAGAAGGAATACCAATTTTACCTATACCAATGATCTTTCCTTTTCTGATGCCTCCAAAGGAAACAATTCCTACTTCCATTGGTTGTAGGTCGAGGATCATAGACCTGTCCCCCATCATGTGTCGTGAACAACCATTGTCCAGGTACCAACTTAAACTTTGGCCATTTCCTACCAAGGATATTTGCAATAGGAACAATATGAGATTTTGGTACCCCAAACCTTTTTAGGTCCAGCAACATTGATACCCTTAGACATCTATTTCTTCTTATGGATGCAATTGAACTTAGAGTGTCTAGACTTCATGTGTTGTGAGGGATGTTCCCTCCCAATGAAAGGACTTTTGTTGCTGTTATTTTCCATCAGAATCTTTTCCTCTAGACACTATTAGGTCCTCAACCCTTAGAGGCTAAGCTCTAATACCAAACTGTAAAGGAAAATATCACAAGAAGGGGAGTTGAATTGTGATTTTAGAAAATTTTAAACCTTTTTGTGAAAAACAAAGTCACTCTCTAATTATATGCTTTGTTAAGACAAATAACAAATTTTCGCAAAAACTCTTTTAGACGATGAAAACAAATTTTGCAAAACAAATAGAGTTTTCAAAACACAATCCAACTCAAACCCTAGGCCAGTTTAAAGTAAAGAAGAAATGAAAGCACAAAAGACAGAGAGTTATACTGGTTTGTCTCCACCACTGAGATTACGTTTAATTCTTAACTAACCACCAAGTTCCACTAACTTCAACAAACAAGTGTTAATCACTGCCACTTCTGGTTCTACAACACAAGCTTTATCCCAAGCTTGATACAACCCGATATTCTTTGTTCTACCAAGCCACTACTAGCTCTATACAAATCAAATTGATTTGTTGTTTGTTTGCACAATGACTAACTCTAAATCTTCTTACTGACGGATATACAATCTCATCACTTAGTCTTCTCATAAGGTGTTCAAGGTATTTTGAGAGCCTTTTAGAGCTAAACAAAAAACTTTTTACAAAAAGAATTTGAATGAGAGCACATAAGTTAATGTCCATGTCTTCAAAGCTTCTAGTATTTATAGGCATTCATTGTCTCTAAACGAATAAATTTCTTCACTAAATGCACGTACTCCTTCATACTGTAAAATCACTCTTGAGAGCTTTCGTGTAGACCACTTCAACAGAAAATCGCTTACTTTAAGTCAAAGTAGGTGTCTCACAAGCAAAACACGTCTTTTGATGGTATTTGACATCTTCTAGATCTTGGGCTTCATTTATTCTTCATAGGTTTCATTTATTCTTCATATTAGAATGTTTTTTGAAAAATGAATCCCATACACAACAATAAATGAAGTCTTAAATGTCAATCATTAATATTGCATGAGATCTTGACCTTCACTAACTATCGTTTGATAATTCAAACGCAGAATTGCAAAGCATAGTCTGATATTGCATAAGACTGGAGTTCCCACAAAACAAATTCAAAATTGTCTTTATAATATTCACCTAATCCGTGGAGGCAGTGATGAAAAGGAGAATATCATCAACAAAAACCAAGTGCAATTTTGGAAATTTGCATTTTTCTCAATTGGGATACAAGGTAAAGTGACGAGATCTATTTTCAGTTATTGCTCTTTAATATCATTCCTTTTTTTTTTTAACCAAAATCATTTTGAACCAAATTTCCTTTTACTTATGTTTTTTTGGAAAATTGCATTTTTTTTTAATTTGAGATGAGATAAAATAATGTAATTGATAAGATCTATTTCTATTTTTTTTTCTCTTTAATATCATTCTTTTTTTTTCTAAGAGCTTTCTCATATCTTAACCAACATTACTTTGAGACAAATTTCCTTTTACCTAAGATTCTTGGAAAATTTCATTTTTCTCATTTTAGATCTATGATAAAATGATCAATTTGACAAGATCTATTTCTATTTTATGTTCTTTAATACAATTACTTTTTTTAGGGAATTTAATACCATTCCTTAATATGTATATACGTTTTTTTTCTTAATTTTAAGCTTTGTCATACCCTGACCAACATTTTTGAGCCAATATTCCTTTTACCAAGGTTTTTTTTTTTTTTGGAAAATTGCGTTTTTCTCATTTGAAATTAGTGACAAAATTATCAAAGTTACTATCAAAATTCAATATTTACCTGAAGGTGGTGATTTATCTAATATTAAACTAAATTGACCAGTTATAATCATTAAGTTTCTTTGCCATTCCGCAATCTCCAAATGAACTAGCAAGTTATGACAAACAATTGTCCATACGAACTCGTAGTGTTGGATTAAATTCAAAACCAAATGCACCGTATGTTGGATTTGTTTGCTTTCAGATTCATTATAATGAATCTAGGTAGTGGATTTGTTCCATCATTATAGACAGAACAAGGGGTTGTGAATTAAATTCAATACCAACTTTTTTCATTCTACACTATCTGATATCGGGGAGGAACCATTCTGTGGTGGATCATCATGAAACTAAGCGGTGTTCTTACTTTTTCAGTTTGATTTCCTTCTTCACAAACGGTTGTGCTCTTTACAGAGAGAGTTGACTTTGGTTCATTTCAAAATTTGCCACCAAAATGTCAGTTCGTAGACTTAGGAGACATTGATGTTATCGCCGCAAAATGATATTACGCGTTAATGTTATCTCTACCAAAATGGTATTATACATTAATGTCATCACCTCATTCTCTCAAACCGTAAAATAAACTCCAACTTGAACACATAATTAATAAATTAATGTTATCTCTACCAAAATAATTTTATGCTATTATCCAATTACAAAGCATCACTAATATAATTTTTAAAATAATTTTATAAAAGTCAATTAACTTATTATAAACCATGATTTTTTCATTTTCGAATAACAGTATAAAGTTATTTTACTCTGTGCATAATCTTTTTTTCTCTATAAAAGTTAGTTTCCATCAAAGATATTTTTGTCAATAATACTTTAAAAAAAACTAATCATCATTAATATGACTTTTAAAGTAATTTTATAGAAGTCAACTATCTTATTATAAACAATGATTTTTTTTCAAGTGATAATCTAAAATTATTTTACTATGTCACTACATAGTCTTTTTTCTCTATAAAAATTAGTTTCCATCAAAGATATTTTTGTCAACAATACTTACAAAAGAAAAACTAAAGAGGCCCAAAATATATAAAAAAAAAAGGTGTGCGATTCTTTTTAATAAAACCATTCTTTTTACAACATAGAAAAAAAAAACAACAAAGCCACTTTTACAACCTCTTTTTTTTAATTTAGCAATTAAAAGTGATTTAAGTTTATGGTTAGAAAACAAAATTTTTACGAAATCATTTTTACGAAATCGTAGACAAGTTCATAAAAAATTTCAACGTCGATTCTCTTAAATTTTTCAAAAACAACTATATGTATAAAGACAACAAAGAATTATGAGACGCCTTTTTACATGGAATTCCACAATTCGTTTTGTTAATCCGAAGGCTTTGGGGACAGGCTGGGGGGTCCTGAGAAAATGTTAACCCTAAAAGAACTCTTGTCATGGACAAGTGATTCAGAGACCCGAGAGCCATGCGAAACAACTCCAGCAGCTGCGTGTCTTTCTCTATAAGACGCCCAAGTAACCGCATACAAACCAATAATGATCAAAGATCCTCCTAAGATGCTGTAGGCATGAATAAAGAATTAAAAACAATAAGAAACTAGAAGAACAATAAAATAATTTTTTCCCAGAATGCCACTTCTGAAAACCGGTGCACAACCTAGTCTTTACAAGTTTTGTAGACAACGGATGCATTTAGATATACAACCTAAGCAAGTGCTTATTCAATAAGTTCTTATTAAATGAAAGTTCATGCCATAAACTTTATCAAGAAATTTACTAAAATGTTTTGTTTTTTTAAAAAAAAATATTTCAATAAAGCACACAAAGAAGCTTATTGAAATAAGCTGGAAAGAGTTTCTAAGAATCATAAGTTATTTTTGTATCTTACGTAAAAACACTTCCAAACAACACCTAAATAAATACATGACACATCATCATGTTCCATTATATTGTTGCATAAATCTACAATCTAAAATTTTTTTACATAGTCTTATCAGTTGATTTTAGCTTACGCAAGCAGCTCAATTCATTTCATCTTCTTATTTTTCTACTATAAATGTTTATAAAGAAGTTTATTCAAACAGGACCATAGAAAGTAGTGTGTTGCTTAATTTAGACAACTATGCATCTTTTCTGGAAAATAAAGTATATTGAGCTGCTTTTTGGATTTAGCATCAACCAATTGAGTAGGTTTATAGCTTCTTATAGTCAACAATGCATCAATAACTAGGAGGTAATAGAAAATGTACCTTCCCATGTAAATTGGACTTCCAAGAAAAATTCTGGATAGGAGAGCAGAAGCTCCAGGTTGAAGTGGATTATAAAGAGCAACCATGGCTGGCCCCAAGATCTTGTTGCACCATGTAATGAGTCCATAATTAAGGGCAGATGCAATAAATCCCTGAACAAACAAGGAAATTGATTAAAAGTTGATATAAGGATCACTGAGTGTGTATCGAAACAAAATAAAATAAAGATCACTTAGTTCTAACATGCTCGAACAAACAAGACTTGCATTCCTTTCACGCCTCAAATAAAAACACCCTCATTCATTCAGCCCGGTAGCTTTCATTCCATTCCTCAACTAGGGCATATAGCTAAATACAAATTTTGGTTACATTCATAGCCTCTTTCTTTGCAGCAGATCAATTGTTTTTTGCCTACACTCTTGCATGACCGGAGAGAATGAAACCACCAAATCATACAAACATACCAGGGAATTCCCATCTTATTTGAAACGCTGGTCCAACAAAGAAATAGGTTTTCCCTACAATTATAAGGCCAAGTTTAGTTGCTTGGGTCACAAAATAGTGGGCTATGGTTCATATAAATGGGGATGTGCCACGGCACTTGGTTGCTAATATTAAATATGCCAGGGACAAATGCTTCACCCAAACTTGTTCAGTGATTCTATGATTCTATTTTCAATTGTTGGGCACGAATTTTGGCTAAGAAATCATTTGCAGAACAAAACTCTGGTCACCATTTGGAACACAAACATTTGGTTTCATCTTAATCTGAATAGCTTTGTTCTTTGCTTTTTTTTTTTCTTTTTTTAATTAATATCTATACATTAACAAATGAAAAGAAACCAAAAGAACAAAAAACAAATATAGATCATGAAAACAAAACAGCAAAAAATAATTTTACAACTACAATTGAAATTTTGAACAGTGTCATCTATTTGTCTGTATTATGCATCACAAATCAAAGTATAGTCAACTGCATATCACCTAAGGTTTATGATATGAATTCGTCAAATATATACAAACACATTTGAATTACATTAATAAGTAGTGAAAGTTTAAACTTTTTTTTAAAAAAAAAAGTAAAATCTAGGGCATAATAGTAATTTGCTTAAATATTGTTGCCAAGTGTTAAATGCAACTAGATTTAAGAATACGCTTGAGGACTATTGTCAGTGTAGATTTTTTGCACTATCAACAAACAATAAATTCCTATATCATTTCAATAACCAAGGCTTGTGAGGTTTTCATTTCTAGTATAACCTTTTCATAGTTTTTCTCATGGTAGAAGTGGAACCATATAGGTTAGCAACCCATGTAAAGTATACTCAGTATATCAAAATTGAATCCAACACAAATCAAAATTTAAAGAAATCTTATAAAACTGCATGCAAAAACAACCTGTTCATTTTGCTCAAATGAAATGATAAAAAGTGAGAATGCTTCCATTAAAAATAAAAAAATAAAAATGGCATTTGAAGTGTTCAAGAATAAAACTACACAAATGATGAATAAAAATATGGACAACAATGATCAGAGATAACTAATAACAGCTGATACTGAAGGTTGCTTTAAAATTCTAGTGACTTACAGCATAAATAACGGCTATTGTTTCAGATTGTGTCAATCTCCAGTCAGTTGACTCATTAGTTGCAAAGAATGATGTAGTTACCATCAATAAAGCTCCAAAGAAGTATGAATATGCTGTTACAGATAGGTTTGCAGGATACTTTTTTAATAATGGAGCCTGAAAAAATTTCATGATAACAAATTAAACATAACAGATTAAAGTTGTTCAAAAATGAAGCTGAGTAATCAAATTAATCTGATCACTCAAGAAATTTAAATGACCTATTCTGAAGTGTGACTTTTCTGCTAATAAATCATTTGATCCAACAAGCATGATAACTTGGGGAATCATCCAATGATGCAATGTGTGAATTTACAATATTTTAATGGAGAAAGAGAAAAGGATGTTTTCGCTGCCAAAGAAAGTTAAGAATGGAAATGACTAACTCAGTGCTGTTAGTTTCCCCCTTATATATTTATACCAAATGAAGTGCAATACAGGAGAAATATGCATAGCCCAATAGCAATTAATAAAGTAATGACTATTCCCTATAAATCCCACTCAAGCTGATAATCAATCACACAAGCTTAATCAGTCACACTATGCTTCAAAGATATTGCACTATTACAGAAAATCTCATCAAGATGATATATGTCCACCAATTCACATTTAGTTTGCCCCATTTCTCAGTATTCTAATTTTGCACCCTAACAACTTTGTTTCTTACTTTTCTAGGAAACAAGCCACTTAGCATCCCATACTACTTGATATTAAGCACCCCATAATACCCAAGTCCGTAACACAAGGTTACCTCCAACAAGAATCTCCTATCAATAGGGGATCCAGCAAAGTCAGCATCAAGGAAGCCCTCTACTGCAGTATGCTCACTATCTCTACCAAACACCACAACCTAGCGTCTACAAGGGATACCAAAAGCTATTATAAGTGTTAGATAAGCACATTTAATATATGTTAATATGGAAATCGTCTATATTATGTGATTGGGATCCTATTTTTGTGAGCAACTTTTGGAAGGAGCTGTTCAAATTGCAGGTAACTCAATCGGGTTAAAATCAGTTCATCTTACCACCCAGAAATTGATGGACAAAAGGAGCTTGTGAATGGATATGTTTAGAAGACTTGAGGTGCATTATTGCTAATCAACCCAAAACTTCAATCCAGTGGTTACATTGGGAAGAATTTTTGGTAAAATACCTCTTTTCAATTTTTCATGACTCTGTAGGGTCACAAAAAGTGGTATTGTACAATATGACTAGAACATTGATTTGGGGTGAAATGGCTCATAAGCTCCAATTTAATGCTACTTCCAAGATACATCTTGTGTTTCATATGTCTTTGGGGAAGGCTGTTGGGAATTACAGAATTGGGATGGAATTGCCCCAAATCATGAAGGGCTATTATATGATATGTTAATAGCAGTTGTTGCCTTACCTTCCAGGAGTGCGAGTGAAGGTGGAGAACTATTAGTCAAACATTGATCTAGTGGAAGGTAGATCTACTGATGAGGTCACTAGGGAGGATGAATTCGCTGTCCCCAGTCAATTTCTGCAGTTCATCCTAGAGGACAGGGCTGATTTTGAATTTGATGCAGGATGTTATGACACAAAATGAGTCATTGGGTCCTAAGGGTCAGCTGCTACATCAGTTTGCACATTGGCCCAAGGTTTGGAAAGTTAACACCAGGAAGAATAAGGGGGGGATGGCAGACTTCTGAGTGCTGAGTTGACAGAGAGAGAGAGAGAGAGAGAAGTAAAGGAAGAGGGCTGTACTGACTTATGGTTTAGGGTTGCATATTGATGGGTGGGAGTGTGGGGTAACAGGGGCATCACAAAGAAAATATTGTGTTAGTTATAAATGGAGAGCAAAAGGTCTTTGTAGGTGCTTGGCTCTGTGGCAGTAGAAGAGTTTTTCCACCGTATCTAGGAACTAATACATACTCATTTCTTCTTATTGAGTTAATTTATGTAGAATCTAGTCCTGTCGGTTCTAGTTTGCATCATACTGTTCCAAAATTTCTTCCTAGTTTTTCACTTCACTTGTTTTTTTCATCACCAATTCACCACACTGCTCTATTATTTGTTTCACTCATTTGCTTTCCAAAACCACCATTTTGATTGTTGCCCATGCTTGATCTTCTCGTTCAAACTCGACTTTCCTAACCCTTTCAGAATTCTCAATGGTAGGAAACACTTCTCACCAGCAGTCCCCGCAACTGTCATGGTGTTGCTGCAAGCAGCTTAATCAGATCAAAATAGGTCAGGTCGTGGGTCGAAGCAAGTCAAGAGAGTTTGACCTGCTTGATGCTAAAATTGGACCAGATCTCTAAACACAGGCTTGGAGGCTGGTTAGCAGGTTTTCCAGATGAATCATCTGGTCCAATTCATAAACTATGACTATTAGAGAATCACATCACATGTGTATAATGCAAGGGAATTGGGGCTTAAAAGACAAGTAATAGAGATAAGAAATGACAGTTAATACTACCATTTTTTTCCTAATGCTTCCTGTATTCAACAATCATTTGAGGAATATCAAAAAGATATGAACCTGAATGGATAGAAAAGCAGCCATGCACATGCAGTTCCCTATGAAGCACAAAACCCCAAGATGAAAATGGTCTAATCCAAGATCCTGTAAACCACTAATTAACCATCCAGAAGGCTCCGGTTGACCTTTCGCACTTATTTCACTGTGTGATACAAAGTCTGTTTCTGAATATCCTATCAATGCCGGACCACGATATAAAACCATCAGTACAGCTCCTAAAACACAGGAAAAAGTTCCTCCAACCTTGGCCAGACCTTCATATCTAAGCAAGTTCACTCTTTCTGTACTGCATGAATAAGTTTATCAAGGTGCACATTACTCTATGTCCTGATGTATATTAATTTAATTAATGTACAAACTTCTGTGCACAATAGAGTGGAGTTGTGTGTTCCAGAAAAAAAGATAAATTAACAAAACACAATAATATGTAGAAACTAAAATGAGAGAAACTGACCCCATCATTACAGCCAACAGAAAAGTAAAGACCGGAGTGGCTGGCTGAATTGCAGCAGCATAAGTTGGATTAGTATAGCTTAAGCCAATAAGAAACAAAAGGTGGTTGCCAAATATCCTGAGCATGAATAAAGAAGCAAAAAATACCATTGCATCAACCAAACACTGGTTCAAACATAACAAATATAGGGAATATGTAGGAGGCTATATCCAGAACCTCACCCAGTCAATCCAAGAAAGAAGAATGACAACAGAAGGTGCTTTGTTAAGGGTGGCCGTGTACGCCTACAAACAAGACATGATTAGGATAGGATACTCATGCATTAGAAATAAAGAAAAGACGGTGAGAAATGGGTATAATAGAGTTGCAAGTTAAAATTTCATTTCTAAAGTTTGAATATATAGCGGTATAACAGTTATATGAGCAAAGAAAGTACGATAATCTATGCTACCAGAACCAAAATCAGCAATCATCTAGGCAATATTTGCAGAACCAGACTTGAGACGATAGCTAAAACACCTCAATCACAATAAACAAAGCATTTGGTATTAATTAAATATCAGAACATACTATAAAGTAGAAGGAAGAAAAGTGTAGATATTAGGCATTATACATGACTGTATAATTTCAACCAATGAGGCACACCCTACAAACAGAGAGACACTAAACATAGGATACAGAAACATCCCAGGAAATTCTAAAACACTCTCCATTAGTCCACACCAATAACACTGACATTTGTGGAAAAGAATGAGATACAAAGTTGGCTTGGTCATGAAGGGACAAGGGAAGAAGGGGGAGAGCTTCCCCTCTATCAAGAACTAACAAACTAACGAGTAACGTTTGTCGAAAAGAAAAAAAAAAAAAACATTAAACATTTGGGGGAAAAGAAACAGAAAAGTTAAATACGATATGTTAAATTCGCTTTAAGAAAAGCGAAATGCCAGTAACACACCCATCATTGTTAGCTGAAATCTATTAAAAATTTACAAAATTATGAGTTTATTTACTGAGTTATGCTTATAATTTTGTGGTTTTTAACCAAAAGTAGAGAGTGCGTTGGTAGCTGATAGAAAAAAAGAATTAATGAAAGAAAGCAGTAAATTGATGACAGAAGCATAAACAAGGGACAGGAGTTATAAGGTCGGCCTGGGTTGTTGAGGAAGGGTAAACATAAAAGGGAGAGAGAAGTGCGGATTCGAATCCGCAACTGATATTTCAAACAAATTAACATTTGCCGATAAAAATAAAAAAATAAAAACTTAAACAAGAGAGAAAGAGAGAGAGAGAGAGAATGGTGGGGTACTTTTCGCGGATGTAAGCGAGAGGGGCGAGAATGGCGAGGGCAATGAGATCGCGAAAGACGCAGAAGACGATTTGGTTGACCCCGACGTTGAGTGCAACTTTGGTGATGACGTGATAGCCTCCGTTGAATAACTGCACCATCGCCATTGCCGTGTGGGCCTTCCATATCTCAGTCCCTCCTCCTCCTGACACTGCTGCCATTATTATTAGATTTGAATGATTACAATCCTCTCTGGGAGGGAGAGAGGTGAATAAGGATGGGGGTTTTGTTTTCTTTCTTCGTTGAAACCATCAAACTCCGATGCTACCAATGAAATTAAAACATTGTTATTGCTGCCATCTCTGACTCCAATCTCTATGCAATTCCGTGCTTGCCTCCACCTCCAAGTCTTCGGAGTTCCAACTCCATTTTCTCGGTTTTTATTTATCTGAATCAATTTTCTTTGCTCATAACCATTATACAATTTAATAAAGACAAAATGTTAGCTGTCTTTTTTTTTTTGACATTCTTTTTAATATAGTATTTTTTCTTCTTCTAATAAATGAATCATTTTAAAAAAAATTATTCAATCATAAAAAAAATTCAAAAAAGGTATACCTAACATTCATCTTTAGTAAAAAAATACAATAAATCAATTCTCTTACCGTACAACAATATCATTGAATAAAATAAACTTTGTTTTAAAAATGATTTTTTATTAATTGTGTATAACTTAAAAGTTATGAAAATTAAACTCATGAGAATATTTAAAATTAGTAAGATATTTAATTTTTATGTATCTTGAATTTTTTTTAAAATTTTTTTTAAGGATTATACTTAATTAGTTTGTGTACAAATTTTTATATTAACAAAAAGTACATGACAATTAAGTTTATGAGAATATTTTAAAGATTAGTAATTCATTTAATTATTATGCATTGTAAATATAAAAATAAATTACATTGTCATGTTAACTTGTTGAACATCAACTTGAATATGATTTTTAAAGTTGTTATTGAGAAAATTAATAAAATTATGATAACAATATAAAATAATTTTACATTATCAATGTATTTTACATAAATTTTATATAAAATAATTTTACATTGAATTTTTTGTTATTGACATTAATAAAAACTATTTAAAATAGTAAGGTATTTAATTGTAAGTAAATTTTTAAATTTAAATAACATATTTAAATAATAATTTTTTTATTATTACTAATATACATTTATTTTATTAATATGATATATTAAAAATATAATTTTCAATTAAACAAAATATTATGAATAAACATCATATGCACTAATTGTAAAATGTTTGTTTTAATTTTTTACAAGGCCATCTATTTATAAATTTTTACACAAGATAAATTTATTAACTTTTATAATATCTTGTTAACATTGTTTTAAAATAATTTTTGATTAATTAATAATATTGAAAATTTAATATTTATAATAAATATCTATATATATCAAACTCGTAAATTATCAAATTCAAACATAAGGTATCTAACTAAAAAAAATATTTGCTATACAACACAAAAAAATTGAACAAGCTTATTAGATGTATGAAAAGACTTTTGTGTGGTTGTTGTCAGCCCACCAACGGCCATTGTAGTGAATAGTGATGATTATTGATTAATTATAATCTTGAATAAAAATGAAGTGATAATTAAGATTATTTAGAGGTTTATTTTGTTTGATGAATCATTTTCAGAGATGTATAGTGACTACATGATGTTTTAATTTAAATTCTTAAATTTTAACTTTTTGATTAATCATTCCGATTTTCATATGATACATCTACTGTGTGAATTGAAAGCTAGGACTTTTTATTAGGCCACATAAACAGAATATTTGGGCCAAAGCTTTTTCCAACCAATACATTTTATGGAATGGAAAAGCACGAGATGCTAATTTGTCCGCTACCCTATTAGCAAATTGTTTCAATCAAAGAAAGTTAATTTGTAGAACCTGTCACCAAGAGATAAATGGGATCCTGGACGATTATGTGAAAATGGTATTGGCTTGATTTGGAATGCTTCCTTCATGCCTAGTACAATTTACTACAGTCAATTTCAAACACATTTTTAAACAATAATTGGAGTGCTAATTCTATACTCTACCTAAAAGTTGTAGCTTTAGCAGTTTTAATGTAGCAGTAGTATGGTAAAAACAAAGGTGTTGCCACCTAAGTTTCTTTAGTGTTATCCTAAAAGATAACACCCAGACCCATGCCCCATTTGTCTTTAAGAAGCACCAAAGTTTGCTTTTATTTAACAGTCATTGGGTCTATTCAAGTGTTCCTTTGTTTGAGAAGTAATATGATGGGGCAAATTTTTCTCTAGATGTAGAGTTTGGACTTGTGCCAGTATCAAATGTAAAGGCTTTTTGTTTTTGTTAAAAGCCCATTGATTTCTATGACTTTTTTACCATTTTGGGTTTTTTTTCTCAAATAAAATACCAAAATGGGAGGTCAAGTAAACTATTTACTTGTCATGAATAGTTTTCGTCATGTTGGATGCACCCGGCGTGACCCTATGTGTCGCAATGATATTTTACAACGATTATTTTACAAATGATGTTAAAGACTACTTTTTTAACATTAGTTGTAAATAAAACAAAATCCATCTAAAATAGTACAATTCTACATCGATTTTCCAAATAATCGATGTAAAAAAATATTCTTTTGCATTAGTTGTATAATAACTGATGTTAAAGATCATCGCGCCACATAGGATGATACCTCCAACATCTTACATGGAGAAAATAACTTGTGACAGATAAATAGTTTGTTTGACCACCCATTTTGGTATTTTGTTTGGGGAAAAATCCAAAAAGGTAAAAAAAAAATCAATTTTTGTGTTGCCATATAGTCCATGCTAAATAAAATATCAAGCCCATTAAGTCCATATCGCCTAAAGGAAAACAACTTACAATCAAATTGAAAAAACTGGCACTTTCTTGGACATAGATATTGAATTCATATACCTGATTTTAATTATGGCAAACCATTAACAATGCAAATTATAAAGATGATGAAATTTGCGTGATGACTAACATTTTTGCTTAAGCTTTTCAATGTTAAGCATCTTTAAAAAGCATATATGTTCATGCATTCATAGGAACTCAAGATAAGCTTAAAATGGTTGTCTTAGAACTGTTGTCAAGAGAGAAAGCCTCAAAAGATTACTTGAAGCCTATCAACATGATGAAGATTTGTGCTTCTCTTTGAGAACTTGATCTTGGCAAAGAACAAGACAACTACAAGGCCTTACATAAAAAGATTTATCAAAGGCTACAAAGAGCATCTAACATCATAATGAAGTTGGACCAGAGTCTATGTAATGCCCTGGAATTTTGATAACTTAAAATTGATGTTTTATGTAATTCTTGTGTTATTTGATTGATTTGGATGAGTTAAGGTGTTGTGTGAATTAGCTATGTGCGATTGCTTGATGTGATTGTAAGGTTATGTGGAGTTTGGTTGACCTATGTTGATTTGGATGAGTTAAGGTGTTGCGTGAATTAGCTAAGTGTGATTGCTTGATGTCAAGTTTTACCTAAACTTGTTTCGGTAAAACCATGATCCCGGTCTCATTAACCATTGGATCACCTTCAAATTTGGACTGTAACTTCATAACCAACATCTTCATGCTTTGACCATTGTGATTTGCAAAATAACACTATTGAACATCTTGATTAGCTAGACAAGTGTGCTAAGCACAATTCCAACCTGAGAGGAATTGCGCTTTACGCAAAATGTCGCACTCAGTGTAAATCCCAACCCGAGAGGAATTGTGATCATCATGAAATGTCACGCATAACACCAAAAGTGGATTTATGCTTAATGAGATGAGCTTACTAAGAGAGATCTGCAGATTATAAATACGTTCTTCAGCGTGAAAACACGATTTCACAACTCTCTCTCTCAAAAATCTGCCCAAACCACCCTAGAAGTTGCCTTTTTATAAAATTGATGTTATTTTTGTGACCTTCGTTGAACTCCAGTCACATTGACATGGTTGGAATTTCAAAATGACGTCTCTTTGTAGTAGAACCTGAAATACCCCTTAGCCCTTTTTGGTTTTGATAAGGGAAATTCACCCCCCGAATGTTATTATTAACCTTGTTTTTGAAATCTATACTAAATTTTCTTTGATTTGGTATATAGAACTTTGTGTTGGACCAACGAAGGGAACAAAAGAAGCCTCTAAGAGACACAGAGAGGAGCTGATGGAGAGCTCACAATAGGTGAGGGGAGTTTATTATAATTTATGGCTTTGATACCATAATTGGGGTCATGGAGCCCAATTATGGGAATGTATGTCTACCCTTGGGTATGCTAGTTTTCAAGAAAAATAATGTTTTCGACTAATGGGATGTGATGCATTAGCTATTGATAAATGATAATATCATTTGATTAGACTTATGTTGTTTGAAGACCTGAGAAGTGTGAATCTTAGGCATGAAATTTATATGTCTGTATTTGTGGGATGTGATTACTGATGATATTGTTATTAATGATAATGTTGATTTGAGGTTATGTTGTTATTGATGATAATATTGATAAAGAATGATGTTGTTATTGATGATAGTATTGATAAAGAATGATGTTGTTATTAGTGATAATATGATATGAGAATGATGTTGTTATTGATGATAATGTAAAATGAGATGATGTTGATGATGATAATGTCATTGAGATGAGATGATGTTGAAAAAGACATTAAGATGAAATGATATTGATGATGATAATGTCATTGAGATGACATGATGTTGAAAAAGACATTAAGATGAAATGATATTGATGATGATAATGTCATTGAGATGACATGATGTTGATGTTGATGTTGAAAATGACATTGAGATGAAATGATGTTGATGTTGATAATGACATTGAGATGAGATGTTGTTGATGTTGAAAATGTCATTATGATTATGTATGTTGCGTATGTACATAGGGGGTGAAGTGACTATGATGGACATCCCTGGTGGGGGAAATAGAGTGATTAAAGAGTTTTACGTATCTCTAGAAGGGGATGACTTAGAATCTTTAATTATCCATGGTTAGTGCATTGGTGGTGCCCATGTTTCATACTTTATATTGCATAGAAATTGTATAAACTTTGTCAGTAAGTACTTGTAGTTTCTCATGAGGGGAAATACTTTTACTTGGGGCATGTTACTCGGTTTGAAACTCCTTTGAGACTCAGGATGATCACCATGGTGGGGGAGGGGAGTTGCTTGTGCACGATAGGGTGATCTCAACACTTGCTACAACGTTTTTCCTAAGTGAGAGTGTCGTGTGGACATGCTTAGGCTATTTCTTGACAAATGTTACCACATTGCATTTGAGAGTTGAGGTCAGGTGCATGCATCATATTGAACATGATTGATTAGAATTATGGAAAAGTTGATGAACAATTATTAAGTGTATGTTGTATTGATTGATAATTGTGTATGCGCATGGTATTTGTTATTGTTGCTCTTGCTAATTATGGTTATTTGATAATTGTTTGTTTCTTTTGTAAGAAACTCACCATTGCAATTTTTTTACCGTGTGGTTGGTACATGTGATGATCGCAAACCTTCATTCATGGGAGTAGATGGACCGTAGTAGATTACGCGGAGTGAGATTCTTTTGTTGGAGCCGCTAAGCCGACATGATGACGTTGAGATTATTTTGGGAGAGAGTTGTGCTTTGTTAATCAACTCCTTCGTAGCTGGTTCTATAATTCCTTTTGAATTGAGGATGTAAATTACAGATTTAATTATATGTTTGAACTAATTTACCTTCCATCATGTGAATGATATGTACTGAGTTAATATATCTATCTATCTATCTATCTATCTATATATATATATATATATATATATATATATATATATATATATATATATATATATATATTCATATAAGTATTTGTGCATTTTTTGGTGAATGTATATCGCGAAAAATTTATTCTAGTTTTTCATAAGCAAATTAACAGAGTTTTCATTTTAAAAAATTGAAATTTTCACGATTTAGAGTAGTGATATTGTAGGGACGAGGTGGGTCATTACAGTCTACATCAGAATGACGAAGTATAAGACTTTGAGAAGTGAATTCAAAATGTAGTTAAGAGTGGTTTATCTCTTCACCTCAAGAACAACATCTTGTCTTCCATATGTAGTCATTGAAGGAAGTTGACTCATCAGAAGACAAAAGGTTGAAGACATCTCATCTTCCATATCCAGCCACGTATATAGAGGGTTTATCAAAAGATGAATGTTTAAATCATTTTAAGATGCGATCATGTTGAAAGTTGAAACTTTGTTCATGTGAAGATCTGATGTGCAACATCAGAATGGAGATTGAATACATTGTGCAGTCTAAGCCTTGGACAAAACACCTACGCACCAACAATTATACTTTCATCTTTGATCATTGAAGCATGCTACTTCTAAATGCCTTGTGCAATAAAGATATGTTAAGAATGATGAAGCTATGATCTTTTAAGAAGTTATACCAATTGTGCTTCATTAGATGGATCTACCTTAGAACAAATCCTTTTTCAGCAATCATCACCATTATGATGTGTCTCCAGAAATGTTCCTCAGAATGAGAACCTTAGAATAGCTCTGCATAGCTATCTAGTCTGGACAACTATCACCTTTTTCAAACTTCCTCCAGAAGATGTCAGTGGTGTGGGCTCCACTCTAACGACTACCTTTGGAGGTTTAAGAAGATTTGAAGGAGCAAACTTAATGTAAGCTCCATTGGAACTTGTAGGCCTAGGATCTTCTTCATCAATGGATTCCTTTGCTTCTTGGAAGATGAATGGCAGCGGAATGGAGAAGAAAGAGAGAGAGGAGACACCACTTCAAGGAGAAGATGAGTCTAGAAGAAGTTCACCACCATAGGAGGCCATGGATAAGAGCTTGGAGGAAGAAAAAGATGAATGAAGGGAGAGGAAGAGAAGAGCATGAAATTTTGTGCTCTAAAAGAGCTCTGAAATCTGAAGTTTAATTTTCAAATGATCAAGGTTGCAAAAATACACACACATAGCCTCTATTTATAGCCTAAGTGTCACACAAAATTGGAGGGAAATTTGAATTTCTATTCAAATTTCACTTGAATTTGAAATTGAATTTGTGGAGCCAAAATTTTACTAATTATGATTAGTGAATTTCAGATATGGTTCAGCCCACTAATCCAAGATTAAGTCCAAGATTCTCTACTAAGTGTGCTTAGGTGTCATGAAGCATGAAGGACATGCACGAAGTGTGACTAAATGATGTGGCAATGGGGCGTAGCAAGCAAATGCTCACCTCCGCCTCTAAAATTTAATTGGATTGGGCTTATACCAATTCAATTTAATTTATTTCCCAACACACACATCAAATATTCACTTAGTACATGTGAAATTACAAAGCTACCCCTAATACAAAAACTAGTCTAGGTGCCCTAAAATATAAGGGCTGAATAGTCCTATATTTTTGGGGTACCCTACCTACATTATGGAGCCCTAAATACAAAGACCAAATATAATGACATCCTAATATACTATGTACAAAGATAATTGGACCCAACCTTGGCCCATGGGCCCAGAAATCTACCCTAAGGTTCATGAGAACCCTAGGGCCTTCTTCAGCAGCTCTAGCCAAATCCTCTTGGAGCCTTTTGCTCATGGCTCTAGTGACTGGTCCCTTCCTAGGGAGGATTGCATCAAAAGTGAATACTATTGAATCTATCTAGTGAGATAAAACTCAAGCTACATCTCTATGTGAGAATCTATCGTTGTTCCTTCAACACCTCTCAAGTGAGAGTGACCCACTTCTGCAATAGATCTTGAACTGTAATATTTGATTTATAGAAATGAGATTTGTAAATTTCTTGAGTGGAAACCTCTCTTGTTAGGAGAATTTTTCTTTGTGCAATGAAACACAAAACCTTGTTGTAAAGTCTAGCAAGTGACTGGCAAAGTGATATCCAGTGAGATTATTAGTCTAGCAGTTGGCTAAGTATGAAGTTTAGTGGGGTTGCTGGAAAGTTATTGAAATCTAGTGGTTGGATGGTTCAGTAGTGGTTAGTTGTGTGAGTAAAAATCTCATCTTGAAAGGTGATGACTAGACGTAGCCCATGATTATAGTGAGCCGGTATAAAATCATTTGAGCATTATCTTCTTTCCTTTACTACAATGATTTTAATTGTTTAACTACATCACTATTTTTGGAAGCCATTAAGGTTGAACATTCTTTTGGAAAGAAACTTATAACTAAAATTTTCATTTAAACATTTGTATCTTAACAACTCTTTTTGAAACAAACATTTAAGCTATTAAAACTTTTTCTCCAAAAATTGCTTGAACTTTCATTCAGAGTTGAGAAAAATTCTTCATTATGAATCGTCTCTTTCTAAACTAATATCAAAATAAGAATTTGTTTTCAAAAAGTGTTATTATTGTGTGAAAACACAATTCAACCCCCCTCTTTGTGTTATTTTTTTCACTCCAACAAATTCTTCCCCTTAAAGCTAAAGCAAGCCAAACTAGCTTCACCTCATTACATACAATAATAACATGAGCCACTAACTCCTATATTTCCCCAAACCATGGGCAGATATGATCCACCTCCAAACCTTTTATCATATGTTATCTAATTTATGTCGGTCATCAACTTGGATGAGGTACTAGGTCACTGGGTTAGGGATCGCCCCAATGAGTAACTCATTGACCCATATGACTCAGTCTACGTTAAAAAATTCTAAATAAGTTATAATATGTAACTTTTGTACCAAAACAATCATAGACAAAGAATCAAATAATATCTTAAAAATTCTCAAAAAAATTATGATACAAATTATTCTAATTCCACAGGTCGTTTGTCAAGACATAAGTTGTAATTAAAAAATTACAAGGTCTTTAATATAAAAAAATCATAAATAAAGTTTTAAATGTAATAAGTTCCAAACATATTAATAATTTCACAACACAAAATCAAGTAAAAAAATAATAGTTCTAGTAACAAATAAATACAAAACATAATAATTAATAAAATTAAAATTCACTTGTTATGTTTTATTTAGTTTGTATTGCTTCTACTTAGTTTATTATATTATATATTATGCTTTAAATAGTTTATTACAATGTTTTACTATTATTATTTAGTTTATTTATTATATTATATGTTGTGCTTATTTAAAAAAAATAAAAAATAACTTAAATTTAACCAACATAGAAGTGTAACAAACTTAAACAAAAAAGTGAAGAAACAAGACTTGTAAAACATTGGGCCTAACCCAATTAGCACAACACTAATCTTTTCTATGTTTACTATAACCCTATTACTGTTGTAACTTATCATTGTCATTACTCATGGAAGAAAATTGAAGTGCAAACACAACAATAGAGAATCACATTGTCCACCTGCTTCTTTTTCCTTTTAATCGTTTGGGCTTTAAAGGTTTCTCTTTTCGTTTAATTTTTGCTTTCTCATATCATCCCATTTTTCAAATACTGTTGTTGCACTTAGACTTCAAACATCATCATAATCTACTACACCATTGTCTTTGTGTTCATAAACAGTTCGTGAAAATGAGCAACAAGCCTGGACATGTGTGGTTTGGGCAGAGAGATGAGATTTGTTTGTGACCTGATCAATTTGTTGCGATTCATGGGTCATTATTTTTTTTTCATTGAAAAATCATCCGAGTTAGGTCATGTCACTTATAGTTCTAATGAAACAAGATGCTTGGATTGACCATGTGACCGATTTTTGGGTTAACTGGATTGACCCCGCCAAGTCTAATGACACTATTTTTATCCTTAAGTTTTGGCATACTAGTAAAATATCTTTGCACCCAAATGAAATTTCTACATTTTAGGATCAAAGGAACCTTCCAAATGTTCCTCCATAAGTCTCCCATTGTCCCACTTGAGGAAGCTTTATTGAAGTTATCCGAGTCCATAACCTAATGATATGTTGACTTAATAGTGTAGCAATTATCCTCTACAAACTTCAAATAAGTTTGTCTAGATATACACATATGCTAAGTGGAATTGATAGAATGTGAGTCTTGATCACCATTGGAAACAACTTGTCCAAGATTTAAACATACCATTGCCTCATTTTAGGATGTATAAGATTTGCCACCACACTTGACATGGATTATTTGGTCACAAGAAGGGCTTGAATAGTGACACATGACCTGACTAGGTTATTTCCTACGCAAAATATATTCGTCTGATTTTAGTTTCTCAAGCTTCTTGCCTGGAAATCAGAAGATATCATGGAGCAAGGCTTTTCCTTATTAAGTACATAGATCAAATGATGAAACAAGGTTAAACCTTCAAGTAAACTTAAATGTTATTGCTTCAAAAGCTACTCTAAAATCAAGGATTATGTTGTCTAGCAAACATATTTTGGTTTTCACTTTGCTTCCTTAGAGTAAATGTTGCTTCTAAATGATAAAATCATTTTGTAAAAACCTTCTAATAAAATATCAGAGTAAGTCTTTAATATGCAAGGTTTTTCAAAAAAAAAAGTATGCAATGACAAAAAAATATATGAGAAGTTGTAAAAAAGGATACACTACATGGAGAAATTATATTGGTTCATCCTAACTTGGGCTATGTCTAGTATCTATACCTGTAGGCTTTCTTCATTACGACCAAGCACCCAATTGTGGTATTCTTTCTTTCTTGAAGCCTCCATGGGCTCCTACAACTCCAATATTCTAAACATCTACATGTTCTACTCAATGTTCTTTCCTTTTATTTGCAAGGGAGCACCCAACTTGTATTCTATGATTTAAAAGTTTTGAAACCACTTATTTTTTATAGGATCTAAATTATGATAAGTTCATAATATAAAAGTCTAGAAAATCCGAATTAAATTCATGGTAATTGATTATCACAAGGGATAATCAACTATTATCTCTTAAAAAGCCATCTAATAGTCAATTCAAGCATACAAGAATATATATTTTCATATATATTTTTCCTCACTAATAATCAATTATTTGTAATGATAATCAATTACCTCGAAAGATATTCAATCAAGTATTGCATCACTACAAGAAATGTGTGTATTAGTGTCAAAAGTTTAGTGTCATTTGTGACGCAATGTCAGCCACACCGACATTAGGCATGCACAACTTTTTCAAACTCCATTTTTTTATAATATTAAATTAAATAGTGTCAACTTAAATTAGAAAGTAGTGTTAGCTATAGTATCGACTAGGTTCACACTAATTAATAATTAAAAATATATATTTATAATTAGCGATTGTGTGGTCAACATTAATTTTTAATTTGAACAGGAAATAAAAAAATTAGCATCAATTATATTGTTGGTTGAACATACACTAAATAATAATTTTCTTACAAAAATAATTTTTATAAAAGCAAATTACACACTAACACCCATCCATTTGTTTTACTCATATTACACTAGTACTCCTGTGTTTTTTATCAACAGTGACACTCCTTTCATTAACAAGGTTAAGTGACGATTTTAATTTAATATTAAATTAGCAAATTGTCATGTCCTTTTTGTGTGAAAACAAAAATACTCTATCACTTAACGTACAAGTGTCTCCAACCAAAGAAGAAATCCTCTTGTCCACCACTCCACCGTGAAGAAACCCCTCTCTTTGGGCATTGCCACCACTAGCACCCATTGGTTTGGTGCAACAGTAGTCAAATGTGTCAAAGCGGATGTCACCGTCCTTGACAAAGAGATTCCCCTGCTTCCACACACACGAATGTCGTGGGGCAAACATTTTCTTTTGATCCCTTAGGATTAGGATCTTTGTCCTCGTGTTTGATTCTTGATATTCTAGGATGCTTCAAATTTTCATTCTTTTGGGTCATATATGATTTTTGTATGTGGGTTCTCTAGATCTTTTTTATTTTTCATTTTTCTTGTTTCAATTTGGTGCATTTGTGAGATAGTGCAATGCTGCTTATTTGGTGCATTACTTTTATTATCACCAAAGGTCTAAAGCAAAGTTTTTTTCTTTTCCTATTTTAGGGTTTTATGAACAATTGGGGCTTGCATATTTTTCAATATTCTTTTTTTTTTTCATGGATAAAATGCATTTTTAGATGTCCTCGAATTATGAAGTTTTAACTGAATCAATGAAATTTGGATTGAAGGATTCTTTTCTCTTTGCTCTTTTTTCAAATGTTTCGCTCTCACACAACTCTATCAAATAATGACTCGGGGGGGGGGGGGGGGGGGAGCCCATCGGTTCAAACAAGGACAACAAATTTGATGTCATTTCATATTCTCTTTTCCATTTTTAGGTTCCACAATCCATTCTTCTTCTTTGGCTTTAGTAGTTAAACTAGGATAATTTGATATTTTAGATAACTTGGATTTTTTTACCTTAATTTTTTTCCTCCGATGTTAACATGTATCACCATTCTTATTTCTTTTAACAGAATGATGAGATTACTATTGAGGGTGGGGGAAGAGGATTAGAGAAGATGATCACAATTATGGATGGAGAAGAATTCTTATAAGATTTCTTTTATTTTTTTGTTTATCCTTCTACTTTTATTCCTGGAAACATGATGGAATATGGGATTTGGTAAAGAAGGGGTTGGGGGTATATATGGAAAAAATATGATTAAAACACCATGTGCAAATAACGCTTATTGCCCCCAATTTGTTAACAGAAAAAATGTCATTTAGGACATAGGAGGGCCTCTTGTAACGAAAATATAAAAGTAAAGGTGTTTTCTATAGGTTGAAAAACAAAAGAAGAAAATGTGTCTCTTGTAAGTCAAGTAAAACACAGTGAATGTCAATGTAATTTGTTATTTTTATAATTAGAGTTGAATTTCAATTTGAATAGGAAAACAAAAAAATAAGTTATCATCAGTAATCTCATCATATGCTAAATAATTATTATATTAAAAATGGTTGTTATTATTAGTTTCAGTGTGTTTGACACTAATTTTTAATTAAAATGGGATAACAAAATGTTAGTGTTAATCATAATGTCAATTAAGCCCATTATAAATAATATTTTTTATAATTAAAGTTGGTCAAGTTCACCAAGAACTAGGCCTTAAGTACTTCTCTCGATTGATATTGCAAGCCCTATTCCGAAAATTCAATTGCTCATGTTACCATCCTTCTTGCCAAGTCAGGTCGGTGTAGTATTTGTTTGATTGGTTGATCTATCCTTACTACAATTGGATGTGCTTGACAGTAAGGACATAACCTTCGAACTGAGAACACTAGGGTTAATATAATTTTCTCTATTTTCATGTTTCATAGTTTGGCATTTTGAAGTTCCCCACTTACGAAATACACCAATTTTTGAGTTTTGTTATTGTCCTTGACCAATGTCGTGCTTATTGCTTCATTTGCTATAGCAAAATATAGGTACAATGTATCCCCTTGGTCTAACTTTGTCAATGTTGGTGGAGCAGATAGTGTTTCCTTATATTGTTGAACGGTAGTGTCACACTCCTTTGTCCAAATGAACCTTTTATACTTTTTCAAAATTCTAAAGAAAGGAAAGGCTCTTTCAACTGATTTAGCCATGAACATTGTTAGTGTTGCCAATCTTCCATTCAGCTTCTAAATATCTATAATTACATTTGGCGTTCACATCTCCAATATAGCTTGGTATTTATTGGGTTTTATTTCAATACCTCTTTCTGATAGCATGTACCCTAAGATATTCCTGACAGACACCCTAAAAACACATTTTTAGGATTCAGGTGCATGTTATACATTCACAATTAGGCAAAAGTTCTGCAAAATCTGCTATGTCTTGTTCTGAAGTGTTGCTTTTGACTATTATATCATGTACGCAGACCTCCAAGTTCTGTCCTATTTGATTCTCAAAGACTTTGTTCATCATCCTTTGGTATGTAACACTAACATTTTTCAATTTGAAGAACATGACTTTGTAACAATAATTCACTTTTTCTATCATAAAGGTTGCTTTCTTCTAGTCATCACGGTGTAAGGGAATTTGATTGTATGCATATCTATCGACTTCCATGCAAATATATTGACATTTTCCTTGAGGAAAGAAGATAAGGTTTCTCTAGTCTCCTCATTCAGATCCACTCCAATGGATGTTACTTGCTCCGCTGTTTTCCCAATTCTTGAGATCCTGGCATCTACCTCCAGGTTCTGGTCTAGGTGACCATGCTTTCTTTTTTGATATCTTCTCTACAGTCTAGCTCCATGAGCATGACCTCATACTATATTTTAGCCCAAGGTATTTAATTTGTTTCCTCTAACTTGTGCTATTTTTTTCACTTCAAAGATTCTTATAATCATTTTCCTTATCTCTTTTTAGAGTTATAACCATCTCATCCCTGAGGAACTTCATTGCCAAATGGATCATTGAAGCTACTGCTCTTAAATATGTTCAAAGTTGGTTTTCCCAGTATGGCATTGTAGGATGATTGCAACTTTACTACAATGAACCTAACAAAAATTGTTCTGGATATTGGCATTTTTCCAAAGGTTGTGTAGCTTCACATATCTTATTAGAGTTATGTGATAGCCAAAAACACCTATTAGGTCTTCATTATAGGGAAGTAACTTCGACTGCAGGATTCTGAGACTTCTAAAGAAGTCATAGAACATTATGTCGACAGAGCTACCTATATCCACCAATAACTGGTTTACTTCCTTGTTGATGAAGGCTTTCACCAATAGGGTATCATCATGATTGGGTTGACTAATACGTCCATGTCTTTGTCTTCAAATATCAAGGGTGGAGGTCATTTTTTGGCTGACTCGTGATTTCTTTCACCATGCATAATGGTCAAGACTTCTCTTGCATGTCTTTTTTTAAGCATTGTATGATGGCCCTCTACTGGAAAACCTCCTTGCTATGACATATATTACCTCGGAGTGAATAGGCAATTTAGTCCCTGAGATTGTACCTATTTTGCATATTAGTCCCTAACTTAATATTAAATTCAAAATAGTCCCTATCTTTGCATAAGTATTGCAAAATAGTCCTTCCGTTAAATTGTAAAGTAACGCCGTTAATGAGGTCAATTTTAGTGCCACGTGGACTATCCACATGGCACTAAAGGATGACGTGGCATGACACGTGGACATGTTTGATGCCACGTCATTTGATGATAACAAAACGAGTAAATAGGCAATTTAGTCCCTGACTTTGTACCCTTGTTGCATATTAGTCCCTAACTTAATGAAAAATTCAAAATAGTCCCTATCTTTTACATAAGTATTGCAAAATAGTCCTTCCGTTAAATTTTAAAGTAATGTTGTTAGTAAGGTCAATTTTAGTGTCACGCCATTTGATGATGATAAAATGAGTGACTTCTTCAAATTTGATGGTTTTGAATCAATTGAGGCATATATACGAAAAAGAACTCACACACACTTGCACAAATAAAAAGAACCAAAAATCCACAGCAACAACCTTATCTCTGTAGCTGTCAACACCAATGGGCGAGGTCTGCATAACCATTCTCTTTTCCTTTTTTTTTTTTCTTCAATTACCATCAATGTATCATTCTGGGTTCTGATTTTTTTGTGTGTTTTGAATAGGAAGAGAAAAAACCAGAGGAAAACAAAGTGGAGGAGAAAAAAGCAAATGAAGAAGAAAAGAAAGAAGAAGAGAAAAAACCAGAGGAATAAAAAGATGACAAGGAATCCAAGGAGGAATCTGCGCGGCCAGAAATCGTGCTAAGCACAACCTTTGCAATGCATGGACACTTTAAGCATGATTTCTAGCATCTTTTAAGTTAGGGACTATTTTGCAATACTTATGCAAAAGATAGAGACTATTTTGAATTTTTCATTAAGTTAGGGACTAATATGCAACAGGGGTACAAAGTCAGGGACTAAATTACCTATTTACTCATTTTGTTATCATCAAATGACGTGGCATCAGGCATGTCCACGTGTCATGCCACGTCATCCTTTAGTACCACGTGGATAGTCCACGTGGCACTAAAATTGACCTCACTAACGGCATTACTTTAAAATTTAACGGAAGGACTATTTTGCAACACTTATGCAAAGATAGAGACTATTTTGAATTTAATATTAAGTTAGGGACTAATATGCAAAATGGGTACAATCTCAGGGACTAAATTGCCTATTCACTCATTACCTCGTGCTCTTATTGAGAGGAGCTATTCCTTCTCTCGGGAGACTCTAGCTTATGCTTTAAGTCAAAGTCATCTCAATGTATTGTCTGCACATGGTTTTCCATCTCTCTTTCTAGAGTTTTATGCCCATACCTCAACCTTCCCTGCAACGTCCTCTTCTTTGGTGTCGATCGGGGCTTCTAGATCTCTCTTTTCGGTCATTGTGATTTGATCGATCATATTGAGGTTTATAATTACCTACTCGGTCTTGCAAGTATCTTGTTGGTTTACCTCAACATATAAGAACTTATATGTCATTTTTTCAATTGAAAACAATCGTCGTGTCATGTCCTATTGCATGATGATAACGATAATAATTTGATTGATCTCTTTCGCCATTCCTGATTCTTAATGGCTTAAGCACATCAAGGTCGACATCTTTTAACTCCAGATTCATAATCTCATTCAATATTCTTCCTCGTGAAGTATTTAGAGGCATATAATAGTCATCAATTTTCATTTTGACCTTGTAAGTCGTCCTTTCATCCGGTTTAGGCGGCTTGTCGTTTTTTGTTTGTACTTTTATTTTTTGTGCGTTTTGATTTCTGTCAAAATTTAATTTTTTGGCTTCCAAGACATTTTCATAATTGATGTATTTTTACACCCTTTTATGAAATTCCTCTAGAGTACTAGGTGGAGTTTTTGAGATGGATACAAAGAAAGGAGATTCTTCCTTCATACCATCCTTTTCTAGCATCGGTACTACATTGGATTGTAGGTTACTCCCAGCTCTTGCTTCCTTATTGAACCATGGAATGTATTCTCTAAATTTCTCCCTCAAATCAAGCCGCAAGTCAATGGATCTCAGTGGCAAAGACTGAAACCACTTCAATGCAATGAACTTTAGTGATAGTGGAAACGTGAAACATTAGTGTAACATAAACTTCCTTGCATGACAACATTGCACTACTAAAAAAAGATCTTTCTACGATGATTAAAAACAACATACAACGACGATTGTTGACCATCGTAGAAGGTAATGTCGTTGAAAGTGTTCACTTTCAACGACGGGTAAGAAGACATCGTCTTAGAAAATAGGCAACTTTCTAAGACGGTGCCTACGTAAGCATCGTCCTTGAAAGCTTGTATCTATTTTGGATTGATAGATCCATCGTACAAATCCATCATTGGAAATCATTGTATCTATTTTGGAACCTGAAGTTCTATTAAGCGTTTAGAGAATGACACATCAAAGGGAATGACTTCATTAGAATCCACTTCTTCTTTTGTCTCCGTGACGATGGTTATCAAATACTCTCTTTTTTCTGGATTTCAGAAGAATTTATGATTTTGATTTGCTCATCTTATTTTTACTATGGTTTTTCTCTGCCTGCAAATCTCCTTCGTCTTCCATTGCTTTTGAATGCTTGTTAGTGCATTTTTTTTTTGGTATGCAGATTTGTGATCAATTTTTGTTTCTTTTCAAGCAGTACCTTCTGCTACCTAGGCATCTCCATGAACTCAGCCAATTGCACATTCTCTTCCATTGTTGGACAGGTCGTGGCTTTAGTCACAGGTGAAGAGTATGTTGCTGTTGCGGAAGCATTTTTGCTTTGTGTGCTCACCATAACAAAGATCCATAAACGATGGATCCTTTTATCCTAGAGAATCAACAATTTCCACATACGATGCCATTGTTACTGTGTAGAACACGACATACAATTTGGCTTGAGCAACATAAGAGAGGTTGAAAGAAATGGGAAAGAAATGAGAGAGAGAGAGAGTTTTCAGAATACTTGTGCTATTGAATTGTATTATGTGTTCAAAAGTCCCTCTATATGCTTACATAATACATATTTATAGTGTTTGTCTCTGTGACTTCATTGTCCATGTGGCTTGTTACAAGTATTTTGCGTTAAGTAACCTATGTGCAAGTTACATTGGGTACATCTAAAGTAGGCTTGCTGCTAAGACATTTCTTACTTAAGTCGGTTCCTTGATCTTGTAGACAACTTGTAATCTTTAGGTCATCTCTCTTATGACTATGTTTTGTGTCATATGTTCATGACGTATAAAGTTGATATTTACCTCAGAATCGAAAACATGAATAGATTATCACAAGCTATACTCCCAAAAACCAGTTTTCAAAAAATAAGTTTAAAGAGAATTTATGCAAAATTGACAAAAACATTAATTAATAAAGAACCAATATAACAAATAGCCAATGAAGCAATCATTATACATTTTGTAAAAAAAAAAAACAAAAAAAATCACATATACATTACGTAAAGCAAAGATTAAAGAAGGAACATGCACGTAGGAACAATTAGAGCAAAGCAAAAAATTTAAAACGACTAGGGTAAAAAACCAATGAAAGCCGAAGGCACACGTGCCAAAGTAAAGAAGGAGGTATATATTCTTTCTATTATAGTACGTAATAGCATGCCTTTCAATTGCATGGAACAAAGTGTATATTAAAAATGCCAAAACCAAAAAGTGTGTGACAAAGAGAAGTACTTTTCACGGATATAAGCGAGGGGAGAGAGAATGAGGAGTGCAATGAGATCCCGTAAGACGCAGAAGACAATACGGTTGACCCCAACGTTAAGGGCCAATTTGGAGATCACGTGATAGCCTCCACTGAATAGCTGCACCATTACCATCGACACGTGCGCCTTCCATAACTCACCCCCAGAAACTAAAACTCCTTCCATTTTCTCACTCACAGAGGGAGGGAGAAAGTTGAAAAAATGGTGGGTTTGATGCATAAAAATTCGATGCGAGGAATGAATGAAATAAAAAGTAGAAAATGTTGGCATTTTTTAGGCGGCTTATAGAGCTCCACTCTATGTGTAATTCCGTGTCTGCACGTCCAAGTCTTCCAACTCCGTTTTCTCATCACAATAATACAGTTTTAGTTACGGTGATATTAATGTGATGTGAAATATCACACCAATTTTATTAAAGATTAATTTTACTAAAGAAAATTTAGAATTTGATTTGATTGTTTATTTTTTGTTTTTATTTAAAAAAAAAAATATTTTCAAATTTTCAATATTTAGAAAATTATTGAAAAAAAATTAAAAGTACCAAATGTTACCATGCTTTAACTTCAGAAAAAACTCAAAACGTTAACTTATTGTTTTCAATTTTGGGCTTATTTTTTAAAATATTTTTAGAAAAAAAGTTTTCTAAATTTCAAACAAATGTATTTTACTCTTATTTTTTTATTTTCTTTAAAAATAAAAACAGAAAATATTCAAACCAATAGCCTTCTTTTTTTATTTTCTGTTATCATTCTTATTTTCAATATGTTTTTTCTTCCAATATTTTTTTTTCATTCACAGATTTCAAACTGAGACTTTGCTTAAGCCACTAAATTAAGTTTCTCTTGAATGAGCACAATAATATAATTTAATTACAATTTATTTATCCTGTAAAGCTTTATTACATTAATTAATAGTAAATTAATTAATTTTATAATATTCTCTTAATTAAAATAATTTTTTTATTAGTTGATAGTGTAAAATAAAATGTAGTATTATTATTAATAATAAAATTTATAGTCTTTCAAACTAGAAAATATATATACTACGCAACAAAAATGGAAATGTAATCAATCCTATTAAATGTAATGCCCAACCAAGGCACCAACCTAACATTCAGTTGACTATCGTTCAAATTAATATTTACATATAGACTCGAAAAATAAAATATTAGCGTACCCGGTTCCATATATTTTTTTATGAGAAAATATTAATTAGAATATTTTTATAGAAAAAATATTACAAAATTTTACAAAAATACATAATATTATGACAAAAAATTCAAAAAATGCTTATACTTTTATAAATTATAATTACTCTACTTATAAAAAAGAATATAATTATTTTTTTACGTATTTTCATATTTTAAAAATATTATATAATTTTTCATTGTCAATACAATAAAAAATTAAAAAGGTAAAGTGATAAAATTAATATCAAGTTATTCTCTCTTATAATTTTTAGAATTCATTTAAAAAAATTGTTTCATATATAGGTGCGCACAATACTAATTTTTTTTATCGGAATAAAAATAAGACTTATGGGATTTATTTAATTTTAAAGAGAAGAGTCGAATTCTGATACCAAACATTTTACAACAATTTACAAATACTGAGTAATCATCTAAGTTAGTCGCCTTAGTATATTTGTCCTAATTCTGATTATGGATATAGATAATATGAAATATGAATAAATATTTATATAACACACACATTTACACATATGGGATTAATGTAATGGTGTACGGTCCCACTATATTCACATTGGACAATTGTTTCCTGTACCTCCAATTGTTGCTTCGTACGCCATTTTAAGCTTATAGAGAGTAAAAATGTGTATTCTTGAAAGACCTTTTCTCGAATGTAATTTTACATTTTGAAATAAGTGCAAGAAGTAATTGTCTCACATGTGGGGAACAACAATCATGTTTGATTCCTTCGTATTGAAATTTTTCTTAAACTAGTAATAGCCACACTCTGCGAGCGAGGTTGTAATATACATTCTTAGTTTAGCTAAAAAAAAAGCTTAAAAATAATTGTCTTGATTACTGCAAAAAGACCATACAACGACGATTCTAGACTACTTTTAAAGACCGTTTTAAACCGTCTTTGAAGTCAACTTCGTCGAAAGTCTTGACTTTCGATGACAGTTCAATAAAAAATCGTCTTAGAAAAGAATACCCTTTTAAGATAATTGTTAGATAAAAACCGTCTTACAAGGGTATTCTTCTAAGACGGTTCTTAAAAAAATCGTTTTAGAAGGTTATCCTTCAAAGATAGTTGTTAACTATAAACCGTCTTAGAATATATATTTTTTAAGACGATTTTTTAAATAATTATCTTGTAATGTTTTATTTTTTTAAAATTAAAAATATTTATTGTCGTCAATATAATGCTACTCATGATTTAAAGGTAAGTGTAGTAAACTTAACAATGTTACAATTAAATATTAAAAATAACTCACTTGATAAATCACAAAATCTTCAAAAATTCAAATATATTGGCACCTCAGCTACTTAGATTCAATAGGCACCTCAGCTCCACAAGTTTCTACATATCACCAGTCAGGGATATCGATTGTTCCAATCATCAGTGCAATGTTATAAAGCAGCTGCTACACACTTGTCTGGTGCCTGCAACAATTAGAAAGCCACAAAACAATATTTAGGGGAAGTGCAATTTAATATAATTTCATTTTTACAACTGAAATTCCCTATCAAATGTCACTTATACCTATACTTTGTTTACCTATAGTAACTACTCAATGCCAAAATGCTTTCCATATCATTACACTATATTCTCTTACTAGGATTTCAACATGTTAAAAAAATAACATCAATAAAACTAGTAAATCAAGATTTCTATGTTTGTTGCATTTGCAACGTGAATTAGACATCAACATGGAAAAAAATAATTCAGATCATTAAATCACTCACAAATTGCAAGTGTGTTGAACTTTCCTTCACTAGTTTCTAGCACCGCTCATCATTGCAAACCGCTGTGTAGATCTTTTTTGACCAATTTCTAGTATATATTGGCTCTCTCGTCGCTGCTGGTAGGATGTTGAATTGATTTGCCTGTTGAACTCTCTCAAGTAGTAGTCACATGACTACTAATAATGCTTATACGATCTTCTAACATTGAGAAAATGAAAAATCAAGATAGGTTATAGGTTTTAGACAAAGAAATATCATGATGTATAAGTTGGGAGAGTTTTGAAAATTCATACCATATACCTTATATAAACAATAGGAAGGACAATTTATTCACAACTAAATAGCAGACCTTATACCTTTGGAATTTCCCAAAGAAGAGTTTAATGCAGAAAAATGGAAGCTACAACTTACAAAAGCAGACAATAATAGGGTCATGCAATAATCAATCATCATTTGCTACATGTAGAACCATTCATAATAAGGATGAATGAAACATATATTATAACCAGACTTCCTAGTTCATTTGTCTAAATTAAATAAGATGAGGTGGGTGTAACATCCCAATTTTTCGTAAATAAATTTAAAAAGCTTTTTAGAAAAAAATAAATAAATAAATAAATATAGAGCAAATAATAGGCTGAGTACCCTAGGTATAAATAGTTATGTTAAGTCAGCTGCCTCCTTTTTGGCCTCATTTTCGTTTTTCCCCTTCTCCTCTCAAAATCCTTTCTTTTTCCCGCAGCCCATCAAATCAGTCTCAGAAAAACGACGATCTCGAACCCGTTCACCGTTGGATCGTCGTGAAATTTGAGTATCATGTTCACAACACAATTCCGAGCATTCTCACCGTTGGGAATTTCGATATCATGTCTGAACTGAGAGAAACACCCTTCGCATTGTAGCCTTTTTCTTTCCCGTAGAAACCCAGAGCTGTCTTGGTAAAACTACGATCCCGGTTTCGTTAATCGTTGGATTATTGTGAAATTTGGATATCTTGTTCGAAATTCAATTCCGCACGCTTCCACCGTTGGGATTTGCGAGATAATATTCGTGGAGGGAGAAAAAGGAATCGCATAAAGACAGCACAAGTGGAGGTTTCAATCTCTTCTCCGTCTCTCTGACGTTTGGGAATTCTATCGGAGCAGTCGGATGAATAATTGAAAGAATTTCCGGAAACCGCTAGAGATGTTGCTATCGCTGGCTGAAGACACGTGAGCCCGCTTAGAGTAAGGGATGAGTTATTCACAGTTGGGAATTAGTGAGAACATGTGTAGGGATCCTTAGAGGATTAAATTGGGGTTTTATTTTGAGATGTTTATTAAATTGCAATTTTTCCTTTATGATTATAAATAAAATATTGATGTCCTAATGAAAATTGCTTGATAAATTGTGCTCTTGATATTTGTATATTTCGACCTATGATTTTGATATAATTGTGTAATAATAGTTAAGGGGTTTTAGTCCTAATGTTGTGATAGTGTTTTATATAAATTGTTATATTGAGAATATGAAATGATGATTCAAATTGTGAGTATGTGATGAATTGTAGAAGAATATGTTGCTTTGAGATTATAATATTGTTATTGAGATTGAGTATAAGTGTAAAGTTGAACATGTGTTAATTTGTGAGATACGTGTAAACATGTGATGGTGGATTGTCACACTATGAGAAGTGAAATTGTGAATGAGTTCTAGTTGTGGATAAGTGTGTAGTTAACACTTGATGTGAAATTACTTGTGTTGTAAGCTATGAATTGTACAATAACCCGACCAGTGTTATCTTGAGAAAAGCGTTGATGCACAGTGTTAAAGAGAAAATGTAGGTTTCCTATTTAGGAGTCAGTGTTAAATCATAGTGCGATTGTGTTGAACGTGTTTAAAACACGAGTGTAAGGTCGTGGGTATTGTATAATTCATGAGCAGTGTCTGCATGCAAAAAATTATTTTAGGGGTTGGACCTGAATCAGGAGGGAGAGGCCCTGACGAACTCTTCGGAGTGTAGGCCTTGGGGGTCACCGGGTTTGAGTGCTCCTTTAAGCCTATGCTGATCTCATATGGTTGGAGCATTCTCGCAAAACATCGTGACCCTGACTGGTCTCCCTATGATCTTACTTAGTGAGAGTGACCTGACAAACTCATTGTGTGGTGTGTCTTGTTATGTACTCCTAAGCGCCCCAGGGTGGTTTTTCACTGACATGGTACCACATTGCATATAGGCTTGAGTCTTAGCATAACTGTCGCATACGCTTGCTAATTGTTTATTATGAAATTGATGTGTTATTATGTCTTGATCGGAGTGTGTGATTTCTGTGTATAGTGATTGATGATTGAAAGGTGTAATTGATGGATGAAAAGTGTGATTGATGAATGACAAAGTGATGAAATAATGTGAGATATGCTAAGTAAATTGTATTTGGCTACTATATGTTGTGTTGTTTCTCTCTAGTAGTTAGCAATGTGATAACTCACTCTCGGTTTGCTGTTTGTGTTTGGATCCTGTGATGATCTTGAACTTTGTGTTCGGGGGAGTAGATGAATAGGTGGATGACTATGAAGAACCTCATGCTAGAGGACACGGGAACACAACGCTCTGATAGGATGTGACATTAGGATATAGGTTCTATATTAATTGTATGAAGACCTTGTTGAGTCGAGAATACTTTATTATTTATTTGGACAAGTTTGAATATGATGTAGAAGAAAATGAATGTGAGCCTTTTTCCCCTTTGAAAGACTTGTTTAAAAAAAAATGTTTTAAAAATACTTTTAATTAATATTTGAATTTTTTTTATTCCTTATTAGTATATATGTGAGGGGTAGAGGGTGTCACATTTAGTGGTATCAGAGCAGGTCGAACCTTTCGGCCAATGTGTTATGTGCTTACCATATTCTGGTGTGCACTCTGTGTGGTTACTTATGAGTACTTTTGTTGAGCATGCTTGAATTTTTATTTGTATTTTCTCCTAGGTGATTAAATAAGACTTAATAATAATGCTTGTATGTGCCTTGCATCCTTAATGTCTGCTATACCATAAATCCACTGTTGAGTCATAAGTTATAAGACTGACCATCTCTATAATTTGCGAAGTGCGGTTGGACATTATGGCAAGCCATTGGGTGATGCAAGTAGTCTTGATATTGATTGATAATGTGTTAACGAACCTCTATCGTCCTGTGTGTATGTTGTTAGTTAGCTTATTTCTCCTTTGATGCGTGGATTAGTGTTGCAAGAACGTTTTGGACCATATATATATCTTGGATGAGTGTGTCTTTCTTGATGTGTAAACGCATGACTACTTAACTCCCTTATTTTGTGTGTAGTCGTGAATGTAGTTATTGAAGCTTGTGATTCCTCAATACATCCTTATTAATTGTTTAATTCTTACTTCTTAAATGTACGTTATATACTTGTTATAGGAACCTTATAATTCTAAGTGTATATAGTTGTAGTATGGTGTTCTGCCTTAATTGCATAGGTAGTATGGTTGTTTGTGATTTCTTGTTCTTAGTGATGCTAATACTCTATAGTTGGATGACTCATATCAAGTTATATTTCATAAGGAATATTCTTTTGATCATACCTTCTAATTATAGTGCAACCTATTTTTTTGTGTTGCGTGCTTAAGTCAAATAAATTGATTTCACTTGAAAGCCTGAGTATAATTAATTCTTTGTGTTATGAGACTACATCAAACAATTGGATTAGTGATGTTTCTATCACAATCAAGTGATTGTTAATGTCTTCATATGAGTGTACATTGTGGTCATGTTTTTGTTTCTAGAATTCATTGAAATATTGTTGTTGATTCTGAATAAGTGATCATTTTTTTTTATTCAAAATTATTATCTCCTAATCAATCGAGTGTTCATCTTGTTATTAGTTGCTCATCTTCCAATCATGTCTAGTTAAACTACTTGATAATCTTTCTTGTTGTTACTTCTATTACGAATAAAGAGAGACTTCGTCCTTGACAATCACGTTAAGATGGTTTGAGAGGAAACACTTGAGTATGCATTATCCTTGTTACCCGTAGACGAAAGTCAAACTTAGTAAGTCATGTATTTGTGTTCCTTGAGGATATGCTTAGTTACCACCTAAGTGCAAGATTGAGAATCTTATAAGTGTAGTACCCATAGAAACTTGTAATCGTAGTTCGTGAGAAATATCTAGTATAGAGTTGTTTGAGAACATAGGGTAGTTGGAAAAGTTATGAAGAATAGTTAAGAGGTTTAATGTGAAACCTTAAGAAAATAGTAAGGTAGTTAGTGAAGCATAGAAGGATTCAAGAGTGAGTGTTCTTGCGTAAGGTAGGTGACCTAAAGGATTATGGATGATAGTTGTATGATTAGCAAGATAAATCTTAGTTCTTTTTACCTTAATTTGGAAAAGTTTGTGGATGCTTCAAGGAATACCTTAGTACCTATTGTGGCCTCTATGTGTACCTGGTCATGACCACTATGTGTTCGTGGAATGTGTGACAGGATCTCCTACCCTGAGTGTTGTGGTTTCAATGAATAGTATTTAGTATGTTTCCAGTTAAGTTGAATTATGGGGTATACCTTAAGGTTGTTATAGACCCTTGGGAATCATGTTCGTACTAAGAATTTCGTATGCATTTTAGTTAGATGATGTTGACCCTTAGAGTATGTTATTTTTTAGGTGAGAGATAACTTTAAATCCTTCTTGGGCAGAAGTTGTTTTGAGATGAATGAAACCTAAGATTAAGATAAAATTCCCTTAACCAGTAGTCGAACCAAAAGTTATTTTAGCATTCCTTGAATTAACCTTAATTCTAGTTGGAGATGACTCAAGTAAGTTTAAGTTTTCGGATGAGATCCTTGTAAGGAGTAAGTCATAAGTCCATAGAAAAGTCGGTCACTGTAAACCGTTGAGTGATATCTTGGCCGCGTAGATCCTTATTGGAGTAGTAAAATAATTGAAATAATTTTAAGTTTAGAGGAGTGCTTGTAGAAGGACAAATAGTGATCAATATTTCTTGACAACTTAAGACTTATGAAAAGATTAATCCTATATGTGATTTAGAATAGATAACCATGGTGTTCACCATAATATTTTGGGAGACATTATTGTTAGTTTGATACATTGTGAGGATCTTTGGAGATGAATCCGGAATAAAAGAGATGGATAAAATTCTCAAGAATCTTGTTGTGAGTTTAGTTTTAAACGTTAGAACTAGCTTAGTAGTTAGAGCTTGAATAGGAAACCGATGATATGACTAATGTCCTAGTTATAGAGTTAGATATTGTAAACAACAATCGAAACCTCAAGTTCAAGTGCAAAGTTATAGGGTGACATGAGTATATATGTGTGAAGATTACCTTAAGGTGAACAAACTTACAGAAGTAGGGAGTAATTTGTATTGCTTATCTAATTAGCACCCAGTTAGTATCAAGTAGGCAACCTTAGAATTGAATCGTTACAATTCTTGGACCTAAGTGAGAGTTATGAGTCAAGTATACGAAAGTGAGAAAGATCATGTTGAAGGAAGAGGCTTAGACTCAAAGGTAGGCAAATCATGTATTCTCGATAGTCATTGTGAACTAGGATTGGTGGAGCGTGAAAGTCTCGACACTTTTCTTCTTCCTTCTATTCTTGAACCGTCCCATGTTAAAAAAAAAAAAGGGGGCCGACCATGTGTTTAGTCACGTTTTCTTGTGTATATTTGTTTGTTTCTAATTGTTATTCGTGTTTCTTATGATATTACCCTAATCCAAATAGTATGTCTTTCACATTCTATTATAGTTGAGATGTCACTCTCGTGAGAAGACTTACTTATGAAATACTATCATTGAGTAAACGAGGATCACCGGATTTAGTAGTTAAGTGCAGAGGAGTCTTGTGATCGAAGTAACGGAAAAAGAGTTTCAACTAGACACACAACTTGATATTGAGAATCATATGCGTGATATCTTTTTCTCGATCTTTCGGCAAGTTTCGGGGACGAAACTTCTTTTAAGAGGGGTGGAATTGTAACATCCCAATTTTTCGTAAATAAATTTAAAAAGCTTTTTAGAAAAAAATAAATAAATAAATAAATATAGAGCAAATAATAGGCTGAGTACCCTAGGTATAAATAGTTATGTTAAGTCAGCTGCCTCCTTTTTGGCCTCATTTTCGTTTTTCCCCTTCTCCTCTCAAAACCCTTTCTTTTTCCCGCAGCCCATCAAACCAGTTTCAGAAAAACGACGATCTCGAACCCGTTCACCGTTGGATCGTCGTGAAATTTGAGTATCATGTTCGCAACACAATTTCGAGCATTCTCACCGTTGGGAATTTCAATATCATGTCTGAACTGAGAGAAACACCCTTCTCATTGTAGCCTTTTTCTTTCCCGCAGAAACCCAGAGCTGTCTTGGTAAAACTACGATCCCGGTTTCGTTAATCGTTGGATTATTGTGAAATTTGGATATGTTGTTCGAAATTCAATTCCGCACGCTTCCACCGTTGGGATTTGCGAGATAATATTCGTGGAGGGAGAAAAAGGAATTTCATAAAGACAGCACAAGTGGAGGTTTCAATCTCTTCTCCGTCTCTCTGACGTTTGGGAATTCTATCGGAGCAGTCGGATGAATAATTGAAAGAATTTCCGGAAACCGCTAGAAATGTTGCTATCGCTGGCTGAAGACACGTGAGCCCGCTTAGAGGTAAGGGATGAGTTATTCACAGTTGAGAATTAGTGAGAACATGTGTAGGGATCCTTAGAGGATTAAATTGGGGTTTTATTTTGAGATGTTTATTAAATTGCAATTTTTCCTTTATGATTATAAATAAAATATTGATGTCCTAATGAAAATTGCTTGATAAATTGTGCTCTTGATATTTGTATATTTCGACCTATGATTTTGATATAATTGTGTAATATTAGTTAAGGGGTTTTAGTCCTAATGTTGTGATAGTGTTTTATATAAATTGTTATATTGAGAATATGAAATGATGATTCAAATTGTGAGTATGTGATGAATTGTAGAAGAATATGTTGCTTTGAGATTATAATATTGTTATTGAGATTGAGTATAAGTGTAAAGTTGAACATGTGTTAATTTGTGAGATACGTGTAAACATGTGATGATGGATTGTCACACTATGAGAAGTGAAATTGTGAATGAGTTCTAGTTGTGGATAAGTGTGTAGTTAACACTTGATGTGAAATTACTTGTGTTGTAAGCTATGAATTGTACAATAACCCGACCAGTGTTATCTTGAGAAAAGCGTTGATGCACAGTGTTAAAGAGAAAATGTAGGTTTCCTATTTAGGAGTCAGTGTTAAATCATAGTGCGATTGTGTTGAACGTGTTTAAAACACGAGTGTAAGGTCGTGGGTATTGTATAATTCATGAGCAGTGTCTGCATGCAAAAAATTATTTTAGGGGTTGGACCTGAATCAGGAGGGAGAGGCCCTGACGGACTCTTCGGAGTGTAGGCCTTGGGGGTCACCGGGTTTGAGTGCTCCTTTAAGCCTATGCTGATCTCATATGGTTGGAGCATTCTCGCAAAACATCGTGACCCTGACTGGTCTCCCTATGATCTTACTTAGTGAGAGTGACCTGACAAACTCATTGTGTGGTGTGTCTTGTTATGTACTCCTAAGCGCCCCAGAGTGGTTTTTCACTGACATGGTACCACATTGCATATAGGCTTGAGTCTTAGCATAACTGTCGCATACGCTTGCTAATTGTTTATTATGAAATTGATGTGTTATTATGTCTTGATCGGAGTGTGTGATTTCTGTGTATAGTGATTGATGATTGAAAGGTGTAATTGATGGATGAAAAGTGTGATTGATGAATGACAAAGTGATGAAATAATGTGAGATATGCTAAGTAAATTGTATTTGGCTACTATATGTTGTGTTGTTTCTCTCTAGTAGTTAGCAATGTGATAACTCACTCTCGGTTTGCTGTTTGTGTTTGGATCCTGTGATGATCTTGAACTTTGTGTTCGGGGGAGCAGATGAATAGGTGGATGACTATGAAGAACCTCATGCTAGAGGACACGGGAACACAACGCTCTGATAGGATGTGACATTAGGATATAGGTTCTATATTAATTGTATGAAGACCTTGTTGAGTCGAGAATACTTTATTATTTATTTGGACAAGTTTGAATATGATGTAGAAGAAAATGAATGTGAGCCTTTTTCCCCTTTGAAAGACTTGTTTAAAAAAAAATGTTTTAAAAATACTTTTAATTAATATTTGAATTTTTTTTATTCCTTATTAGTATATATGTGAGGGGTAGAGGGTGTCACAGTGGGGGCTAAGGGATCACTACAAAAGATGGAACATGAGGGACTCAGAATATGCACCACTCGACAAAGCAACATGGCTATTACAACCCAGATTTAAGATATAAAAAGGTTTCTTAGAATATCTGTTTCTTTGGTTTTCTATCTTCGCCACAAGAACACACTTTTCAGTGTTCACTTATGAGTTTCCAGATACAGAATTTTAGAGGTAATAACTATTTAGTCCAATAACTCCAGTTTCATGTGTACGTCTTTATTGTTTGTTGACAATAAACTATTTAAGAAGCCTAAGCTATTACGGAAAGGCTCGTGAATGATTTTATATCTAGCATGCCTCCTGAGTCCTGAAACTGAAGCCTTTGGACTTGAATTACGGACAATGCACCTCTCACTCGCCTTGTGCTAAAACTCAACATTGTAATTTAGAAGAATAAAGCCAGCAAGGATTGAGCATGACCACTTGGTCATAGGGGCTCTAATACAAAGTTAATTACCCGCTACCGCCAAAGCTTAAGCTGAAAGGTGAAGACTCATTAGTGGTTCTAAATATTACAACTCTTCTACACAATACAAATGTTAGCACCGAACAGAAATTGTCATAAAATGTTTTTCCATATATGCACAAAAATTAGCAGCTTAAAAGAAAAAGGTTCAAGGAAAATTAATTTCAGAAAACAGAGCATCAAGTAGCAGCATACATTATTTAAGGAGAAAGAAAGGCCTGGCCATTCAAACTGGTAAAAAAGAAGCCAGCAAGTTAGACTACACCGGGCTAATACTGTTAAACAAAAAACACGATTGTAGGACAGCAGGCATAATACAAAATATACATGTTTTTCTTTTATCAAGATAAATCTTACACACGAAATTAGTAAGGCTAAATATATACACCTGTTAAATTTTTAAGCATTTACAAGGGACCCTCTTATATGCTGATTATTGATTAATTACATACAATTGGATTTAATCAGATCGTGTTTTGTACAGTTAATGAATTGTGGAAATCACATGATTCTAGCACAAGTTAACAGTTAACATTAAATCACTTGGATCTCAGATTTGACGACTGAAAAACTCAACTTTTAACATAATGAATGCATAAAAAAATTAAATATTTGATCCTGCTACTTTTAGACAAAAGTTCACAACTCATGATGGTTGATTCTAAATGGCTGGTGATATACTACATTTTAATTTATGAATACAACTAAGAGCAAAACCAAATTTAATAGTTGAAGGGTTGTCAGGGAAACACAGAGAGCACAAAGTTATGTCTTTCCTAAGCAGATCTAAATTTGAACAGGTGTTCTTAAACTGCAAAGAAACCTAAAACATAACAAAGAATATGGAAGTACCTTCTGCCTTTCTAGCAGTGGAATACTTATCAGTTGTAGAAGAAATGTTTTCTCTACTTGAAAAGAGCTTTGCAAGGCGTAGTTCTGTAATTTTCATTTGCTCCTGAGCAGCAATCTCAAATTCAACAATTGGCCTGTTTGTATAACGTCTCTGCAAGATGTGAAACATTATTTTAAATTTAAATGAAAAGTCTTATATCAACATTTTCCTCTATCTCTCAAATTCTTTCACTGGTGAAAATTTCAAAGCAATTTGGGTTCCTAAACAACATAGGAAAATGGAATGATTGAATCATGCACATAACTTAAGAGACAATAAAGGAGATGAAAAGCCCCCATGGAAGAAATATAGTGGTTCAACAGAAACTCACCCAAATAAAAATTAGATGAACAGTAAGTATCCGTATTATATCCCCAATTTTTCATTAAACTTGGTAAGAAGCACAGTAACTGTATAATTCACATATTAGTTGCGAATGAAGAAGTCGCATTCGACCCGGCAAATCCTACTACTGGGTCAATCCTAGTAGATTTTTCTGAACATTTAATTGCAAGAGAACGTTGATAAGATAATCTTTAATATATATTTTTAAATATTTTTTTCTTATTGAATAATTTTTATATAAATCTTATTAGATATAGAGAAATTATATTATCTAACTAAACTCATATTTAATCAAACTCTTTATCATCTAAATAAGATTAAGCTAAACTTTATAAACTTGTTTATTTTTTTTCAAAATTTTATAAATAATTAAGTTTAAGTTTTATAAACTTAATACAAGGTATTTGGAAGAGTATTATGTTCGAGACATTGTTAGATACTAAATATTAATACCTCTTATAGCAAAAAATAAAATAAAATTGAATCTTAGTTTACCACCTTGAGTGGAAAGGAAGCCTGGCATGGAGGGAGAGGTCACATAACAGGAAGTTATTTTAAAAGGCTTAAATACTTTATTTGTCTATGTAATTTAGTGTTTTTTTTTTCATTTTTGTTTTTGTAATTTTCTTTTTGTTTTAATTCTTATAAAATATATTTATTTTATTTTTTAAAGCAAAAAATAGGTAACACACCTTTTGATCTTCAGTTAATCTCATAACATTTTCATGAGCTTTCATTTGCTCTAAAGCAACCATTTGAAGAGAGCTATTTTTCCATGCATTCTACAAAACCAATAAATGCCAACAGTGTTCAACAAAACCTCCACAAGCCAGCAGGACCAATGCACCCTATGTAACATGGCAATATTCCATTAAGATTGGATTTCCCCTGCAGTCACTTTTTGGTCCAATTTTCCTTTATACAAATATGTTCAAGGAAAATCCGATTCGTCGAAAAGCGCACTGGATCGTCAAGTATTTAAAATTAAAACGAAGTGATCCGAGTATCGAACTCAGGGAACTTGCTTATTAGACAGTTTTATTCAGAAATAAGGCATTGTTGGAATAACATTGATAATTGATGGTTTAAACAGAAATAAACTACTTCTATGGTAAAAACAGTAAATGCAAGTAAGTAAAAGTTGACAACAATAGGTAAAAAGTGTTGGGTCTTTCTAACAAACAAGCTGATGCATATAAAGATGTTTCTCTAATCAATCATGCTTTTGTGTTCTATGATGTAGCCTAAAATACTAAACCTCGATCCCTCGTAAGTTTAGACTAATTTAACCTAAGCTTTGCCCGCAAATCCCTCTTGTAAGACTAGGCTTAACTTAAACAACATTATCGTAACATCATATTCAAAATGCCAAAACTCCAACAATCCATCCCTGGTAATGTGGTTATTCAGTCCTGCTTCTATCAAGTTCTAAGGCAACAATACATTTCCCAATGCTAAAGTCACCTAACTGTACACACAAATGGGTGATCAGACCAAGAGCATGCAAAAATTACGCATTGAAAGAAGCATTGAACATATAAAACACAATTAATTAGATATTAAAGTAATTACATCAGTTGTTCCTTAGAAATCCCCAACAAGGGTGTTTAGCCAGCCATTACAGAAAAACCCTAACACAAATGAGATTGAGAGTACAAAATAATTGTTCCTTACACAAGAAGGGGGATCCCTCCTCCTCTTCTCAGCACCTCACAATCACGCTACAACTCACTAATCTCTCTCCAATTGAAGAACCCTAGGCTTCTCTGCAAAGCTGCTCCTCTTGCTGCCTCTAGAGCCTCTCTCTCGAAATTAGCTTTGTGGTGTCCTTGCTTTGGAATTCTCAAAATTGTCCATCTCTCTCTCTCTCTCTCTCTCTCTCTCTCTCTCTCTCTCTCTCTCTCTCTCTTTGTGTGTGAGAGTGTGCACCCTAATTCTGCACAAGACAGGCTTTAAATAGGCTATAAATATGTGACATCGCGCTTAGCGTGAGTAAGTGGATTTGGGCTTGGCGCCAATGATGCGCTGAGCCTGGCAAGAGACAAACATCGCGCTTAGCGAGTGGATCTCGCGCTTAGCGCACGACCTTGAAATTGATGCTCTGCTAGATTCTTCAGTCACGCTAAGCGCGCTGAAGCTGCTTTTAGCGATGGATGCGCGTTGAGCCCAAATGATGAGCTGAGCGTAACTACCACTTTTAGCACTTCAAGATTTAGCCTCATTTAACCTGAAATTGAACAAATTTCATCATTAAATCCAATGGAAAATATTCTAGAGACAACTATAACAAGAAAACAAGATTTATTTACAAATCCCTACAAAATAACTATAAATTGGGGAAACTATACAAGTTTTGGAAAATGTTTTCTATACAAAAGTTAGTCGTATAAGACGACTAACAAACTCCCCCAAATTTACAGTTTTGCTTGTCCTCAAGCAAAGAAAGAACAATTCACTTGTCCTCAATGACAGAATACAGTGGTCAATCAAAATGGTGTTTGTTTCACAGAAAAATTCAATCATATGAAATGAATATCATGGAATGCTTCAATCAATTGCTTTTCACAAACATGCAACTTTTCAAAGATATGAACATATGCATTAGAGTCACAACTGAAATAAGCTAGTGAGAATGACAGATATCAAGGAAGGATCATCAACCAAAGCCTCACAGCCATTGTTTCACTCAAGATCAAGTGTTTAGGCTCATTCCATTATAAACAACTAACACAAGTCCTAACCTTTGCATTTCATCTCATACCATACAGAAATAAACACACAAAATGACTTTCTAGGCTTGTAATGAGGTTCGGCTGCCAACAAATCATGGTTTTTCTAGGATTCAAAAGCTTAGGTTCTAGGAGAGCATTCATCCATAGATAAACCTTTACTTTCATTCATTCCTACCCCATACTTGTTTTTTTTAAGCAGTTAACTTCCATCGATTTGATTTGCTGCACACACACTTTTATATATTTTTATTTATACTTACAGTTTTTTTAACACAGAAAACAGTGTGTATATGCTGCTCTATTTTGACCATTTTATTCCTTTACCCAATATTTCCCCCAAATTTGGAACAAATTTACCTTGATTACTCCCCCAAATTTGGGACAAATTTGCTTTGAACCAAGCTTCCTGTGGATGATACTCTCCTACAACCGAAGACAAGGTAGCAGGAGATAACACTGTATAGGCTCAAGGTTCAATCAATCAATAATTCATTCAGCTCAAACTGGGTGCAAAGGATAAATTATTCAAGCACATGGTCAGCTTTTTGGCTAAGTGGCTATCACAATCAAACATGGCCTTCATTATCCTTAATTCATGCATTCAGTTCATACTTCAGAGATTCATGCAAAAATCAGTACTAAATGATAGTCGTTTCTCTCAAAATTTAAGGATCACACTCTCACCGGGATACGGTCAATGCATTCCTTCACAATCAATCGGACAAACTGACTAACATTTTCAGTCAAAGTTCTAATCACATGTTCTTTCTCTTCTAGTGGATGCAAGCTTGATCACAACAAAGTCTATACATTCTAGTCCACTCAATTCATACAACTCTCATTCATTTCAAACAAAACACACCACTGAATGTCAAATTCAACCAGTTCACTGTTCAAACAAGCTTTTTGTGCAAGCAAACAACACTAAAATAACTGGAATTTAAATGACTAAAATTTAAATACTAAAATTTAAATAACTGAAACATAAAGCATAAACTAAATAAACTGATCAAAATAAACTGTTCAAAATGCAAGACAAGAAGATAAAGATATTGTCAGTCCTCCTGCGGGTGATCCTCTGCATGCTCATTAAGATCCAACATCGGAGCAGCTGGTGGATCCTGCACAGTAGGCTGCTCTAGCTCCAATGCTGGTGCAAATGGCTGGGAATCCTCAGGAATGGGTGCTGTGGAGATATGAACTGGAGAAGTAGGCTCCTGAGCTGCTGCTTCCTCATGAGCGATTGGATCAATCTCAAAGATAAATGGCTCAGGAGGAACAGGCTCATCCTCTGCATCTGGCATAGGCTCCTCTGCTGGCATAGGCTCTTGGGCTATGGAGGTCCCACCCCCTCCAGAAGGAGAAGGCTGGACTCTTGGCCAAGCCACTAGAGTCAGGAACTCATCTGTGCTCATAATAGATGGCAGGCATGAGCTCTGAAGACTCTGCATGATAATGACCTGCCCTCTACAGAGGCTCTGCATCATAGAGTGAAGCATCTCTGGAGTAAACACAAAATCTGATGCATGAGCAGAAGAAGCTGGGAGTTGAACTGGAAACTGAGCTAGTATGGGAGCAGGAGTAGCTAGAGTAGAAGAAATAGGTGCTGCTGTAGTATGATCTGGTAAAATAGATGAAGAAGGAGCAGGAGCATCTGGTGCTACTGAAGTAAGGGGAGCCTCAGATCTCTTATCCCTGGCCTTCCTTGGCCCTCTGAATGTCACTGTTGGATCATCTAGATTCCAATAGTTCTTCTTTATATATGCCAAGTTAATGGCAGGGCTAAGGCTCTCCAAGGATCTGGAATCTGATGTGAACCGTCTAGCTTTACACAAAGTTGTGATTAAGGCTGGAAATCCAAGCCTAGAGGAGTCATGCTGGCCAATGATAGAAATTTGGTGAGAGATGAGTTAGCCCAAATTCATGCCCATCTTCATAATAATGCCATAAATCAACTTGGCCTGATCCAATGTGATATCAGAAGGGTGGGAGGTGGGGATCAAGTTGGAGTAAGAAAGAACACTCCATGTTTGAGCGAGTGTGGTCATGTTCTTCCTGAGGATCTTCAGAGGCTGACCATCAGCATTAAGCTCGAATCCCCTCCCTGGGATGCAAAGCTTAACAGCCAACTCTTGAGGATCAGGCCTCAAGAGTGCAAATCTAGAGTAAGCTAGTAATGTCTCCCCCTCCTCAATGATCATAGGGGTCTTCAGGAATGTGTTGAGGGCGTCTTCATCAAATTTTATCAAATAACCTCTGACCCGCACCTGCTTTGGTGATTTGTCCTCTGGATCATAGAGGTTAGCATAAAATTCTTTTACTATGGCAACATCAATGCTGCCTTCCTCAATGTTGGTCAATTCTTCATCCCATCTTCTTCTCTCTAATTCTTCCTTAAATTCATCAAATTCAGTGTGGTAGATTACCACATTTCTCTCTGACAACAGCTTCCTAGGAACAATAATGTCAGTGTACCTTTCCCAAGCTTCAGGAGAAGTGAACCTGGATCAGTCATATCGGACCTGGGAAGGTGTGGCAGGTGTCTTTCTCTTCTTTGAGGCCATCTGAAAATATAAGATCAAACAACAAGATTAGTCAAGGTTATTTCCAACAAAACAGAAAAAATAAAACTAAAAACTGAATTGGGCGCTTAGCGCAGCAGGCTGGGCTTAGCGTGCCTTATAAAATTTTATTCATGGGCTAAGCGCAGCAACTTGCGCTTAGCCTATAGACACAAAATATTTTTCTGCAGATTAGGCTTAGTGCAGCATGCTGGGCTTAGCCTAAGTCTACAGTTTTTAAAACAGAAAAGGGTCTGGTCTTAGCGCAGGATAGCGCACTTAGCTCAGCCTCACCAGAATGACACTCAGGCTTAGCGCACAGGGCGCGCTTAGCCTAACTACAAAAACTAAAAACAGTAAGAGAGTTGAGCTTAGCGCAACAAGGCGTGCTTAGCTCAACCTCCATGAAACATAACTATGGCTTAGTGCAGCAGGCTGCACTTAGCCTTATTCCAAGGTTTAAAAACAAAAGCATATTGGCGCTTAGCCTGATAGGTCAGGCTTAGCGCTGAGCAAAAATTTCAAAAAATCCTAAATGTCTGAAACACTAGTCCTGCTTAGCGCATAAACGCGCTTAGCGGGCTCATCGCTTTCGTTCATCAACAGGGATGAACGCGCTTAGCGTGACATGGTCTGCTTAGCATGATCATCTGGAAATCCAAAAATTTAACAACTACGATGAACAGGCTAAGCGCAGCAGGCGGGCTTAGCGTGCTCATCATGATTTCCAAACAGAAACATAGGAGTTTTCACCCCTTTCAGCCACATTGCCCCTAATGGGCTTCTAAGTTACCTAAAATCCTAAAATGACTAACCCTAGAGCTAGAAACCTTAAACTAAACAGCAATGCAAGCTATCAAAACAAGAAATTGTCTATCCTAAGATTCAAAGCATGAAAATGAAAGTGAAAATGAAGCACTACTTACTTGGATTGTGATGGAATGCAAGAAGAAGCAAGGAAGATGCATAAAGTTCTAGCACACAATAGAAAGTACACAAGCTTAAGGTTAGCGAAGGGCCGAGGCTTTGGTGTAAAGGTAGCACCCAAAGTGCCTCAACCTTTGGTTTTAAAAACTGAAATTCATATGGCACGCTTAGTGCACAGCTGCGCTTAGCGCGTCAATGCAACGTTTGGGTTTTGAGCAACCCTGTGCTTAGCCTAACCTAGTGCTAAGCCTAACTTGAGGTTTCAAATTCCAGTGAGCATTTGGGGCTTAGCGCAGAAGGTGGTGCTTAGCGCTTTCTGCAACACAAAATTTTCTGCCATATGCGCTTAGCCTGAGATGTAAGGCTTAGCGCGCAATCAAGCTTCAACTTACAGAGAGTAGTTCAGGCTTAGTGCAACAGGCGCACTAAGCGCACTTCCAAGAATTCAAAAACAGTAAGAGATTGGCGCTTAGCGCATCCTGCCCCGCTAAGCCCAAGTCATGGAGTTCAATTACAGAATGGATATGGGGCTTAGCTCAGGACAGCGTGCTTAGTGCTGCTACAATAAATTTTTTCCAGAGAAAAAGTGGCGCTTAGCGCATCATCTCCGCTAAGCCCACTGCTTGAAGTTTAGTTCTAGTGAAGATGTTGGGCTTAACGCGATGATGTGCACTTAGCTAAACTATTCAGCCAACTAGTCAGGGGTCTAAGCGTTTAGCGTGAGTAAGCTCAGGCTTAGCGCGTGAAGAGATGGCGCTTAGCGGATGGACAACTGAAATTTTTTTTTCTGAGTCTTTTCTATCTATTTCTTCACCTAGGCTTAAAAACCCCCTTGTTCACTACTAAACAAGATGAAAAATTAATCACAATCACAAGCAATTATCCTAACTACATGCAAGAGATAAGAATGAAAAAGAGAAAAGGGAAAGAAAAGTTGGGTTACCTCCCAGTAAATGCTCTTTTAACATCACTAGCTTGACGCATCATCCCATTATCCTGGTTCCAATAAGGTTCCAACTTCCAGAACCTTCTTCTCTGGTCTCTTTTCCTCCATCACATTCACCTTCAAACAAACATTTTGGTCAGGCGAAGCTTTCTCTTCATGAAACATATCAAAACTGATTTGCTGGTCTTCTATAGCCATTTGTAGTTTCCTCTTCCCCATATCTACCACACAACTTATGGTGGACATAAAAGGACTTCCAAGAATTAGGGGAATGTCAGCATCTTCTTCAATGTCTATCACTATGAAATCAGCTGGAAAGATCAAATGTTTGACCCTAACCAAAACGTCTTCGATCACTCCATATGGTCTTGTGATGGAGCGATCAACCAACTGGAGGGTCATACGTGTGGGCATTATCTTTATCTCTCTAAGTCGCCGGCACATGGAGAGAGGCATTAAATTGATACTAGCTCCCAAGTCTATGAGAGCTTTACCCATAGTAACCTCGCCGATGGAACACGGTATCGTGACACTTCCAGGATCTTTGTGCTTTGGGGGAAGGATGCGTTGAATGACCGCACTACAATTTCCTTCCACAACTATTGTGTCATTGTTTATGTACCGGTTCTTCTTTGTCAGCATGTCTTTTAAAAATTTGGCATAGAGTGACATCTGTTGGAGAGCTTCTCCAAAAGGCAAAGTGATCTTCTGCTTCTTGAAGATGTCAAGAAATCTGGCTAAGTGTCGCTCTTTATCCTTCTTGGAAGGTACCAATGGATATGGTACTTCCTTGCCTTCAGCTGAAGTAATCTTTCTTTTTTTCTCTCTTGAAACCTCACTCTTGCTCTTCTTTTTCTCCTCATCAACCTTCTCTTTTTCTTTTTCATTTTTTTGATTTTTTTCTTTTTCTATCTCTTCTTTTTCTTTTTCTTTTTGTTTCTTTTTCTTGTTCTTCCTTCATCTTTATTCCTATTTCACTCTCTTTTATTGGTGTCTCTCTTCTGTTGGTCATCTTCATCTTCCACAACTTCCTCAAGTTCAACAAAATCAGAAACTGGTTCCAGTGTCGGCTCAGCTGCCAGCTGTTGTTTAAATCCCTCCACCTTCTCTTCAGCTCTACTTTCATCAGCTTGAATTGCCATTCTGCTCCTTGTCATGATAGCTTTACATTCTTCCTTTGGATTTTTCTCAGTGTTAGCACTAAAGCTGCTTGACGGCCTATCCGCCAACTGTTTTGCCAGCTGTCCCACTTGGATTTCCAAATTCTTTATGGCAGACTCCATGCTCTTCTGGTTAGACATAGAAACCTGCATAAATTGAGCTAGAGTCTCTTCCAGCTTCGTTGTTCGATCATAGAGACTAAGCCATTGCTGTTGTGGCCTTGTTGATGGACCACCCTTGTCTTTGTTGAATTGATTACCAGGGTGATTTTTCCATTGTCTCTGTTGTGAATTATATGGCTGGCCATGCTGAAATCCGAAATATCCACCTGCATTGAAATTTTGTCTTGGCTGGTTCCCCATTTAATTGACTTCATGAGCTGGTTCTTTATTAGGGATAAAATAACCAGAATTATGAGCTCCACCACAGATGGCACACCCTTCAACCTACAAAACAGTAGATGGTAAAGATTGCGCAAAATGTATTTGAGTTGGCAACTTACTTAGTGTTTCGGTCAATGCTTCCAATTGCTTGGACAACAACTTGTTCTGTGCCAACAACACATCTTGTGATGTAAGTTTCAGAAGACTTTTCTTTGTTGGTATGTGGACTCTATCTCTGAGAATAGCAATGTCACTTGCAGCCATATTTTCAATAAGATCCATGGCTTCTTTGAGAGTTTTCAAATTTATCTTTCCCCCAATAGAAGCGTCTAATAGATGCTTGAACTGTGGCCTTAACCCATCAATAAAAATGTTGAGCTGAATCGGTTCTGAGAATCTGTGAATGGGTGTCTTTCTCAATAGACCACAGAATCTTTCTAAGGCCTCACTTAGGGATTCATCTGGAAATTGGTGAAAAGAAGAGATGGCTGCTTTGCCTTCTGCAATCTTAGACTCCAAGAAATACTTCTTCAGAAATTTCTCACCTACTTTATCCCAAGTCTTAAGACTGTTGCCTTTGAATGAGTGAAGCCACCTCTTAGCTTCTCTAGACAATGAGAACGAAAACAAGCTCAATCGAATTGCATCTTCAGGCACACCAGCCAATCGAATAGTATTTCATATTTCAATGTAAGTGGCCAAGTGTGCGTATGGGTCTTCATTTGGTAGACCATGAAACAGATTATTTTGAATCAACTGTATCAAAGAAGGAGGATATGTGATTATTTGTGCCTGAACCTTTGGTTGTGCAATGCTGGTGAAAAATTATGGCACACTTGAATTTGAGTAATCTTCTAGGGTCACTCTCCTTGGCTCTTCAACCATGATAATTTCTCCAATTAAATCTGTATGAGATTGCCCTGGAATAGGAAAGCTAGAAGATGCCTCAGAAGATCGAGGTTCTTCTTCTGGAGTTGTTGCTGGTTTTAAGTCCTGCAAAAATTTTCTAATTCTCTATGCGTTGCGCCTCCTGCAAGTAGCGTTAATCTCCAAATTGATGGGGATCAAATCACCTGCAGTAGATCTTCTCTGCATACAAGAGAAACAAAACAACAATTATCCAGTTCAAAAGAACAATAAAATGTGCAATAACTAAAATATGAACAAAAAGAATCAATGAATCAAGAGAAAAATATAAAGCAATGCCGTAAAACTGAACTGAACTCTTCTAATGAATTAAGTTCCCCGGCAACGGTGCCATAAATACTTTGTTGGATTTCCCCTGCAGTTACTTTTTTGTCCAATTTTCCTTTATACAAATATGTTCAAGGGAAATCCGATTCGCCGGAAAGCGCACCGGGTCGTCAAGTATTTAAAATTAAAACGGAGTGATCCGAGTATCGAACTCAGGGAACTTGCTTACTAGACAATTTTATTCAGAAATAAGGCATTGTTGGAATAGCATTGATAATGGATGGTTAAAATAGAAATAAACTACTTCTATGGTAAAAACAGTAAATGCAAGTAAGTAAAATTTGACAGCAATAGGTAAAAAGTGTTGGGTCTTTCTAACAAACAAGCTGATGCATATGAAGATGTTTCTCTAATCAATCATGCTTTTGTGTTCTATGTTGTAGCCTAAAATACTAAACCTCGATCCCTCGTAAGTTTAGAATAATTTAACCTAAGCTTCGTCCGCAAATCCTTCTTGTAAGACTAGGCTTAACTTAAACAACATTATCGTAACATCATATTCAGAAAACCAAAACCCCAACAATCCATCCTTGGTAATGTGGTTATGGAGTCTTGCTTCTATCAAGTTCTAAGGCAACAATACATTTCCCAATGCTAAAGTCACCTAACTATACACACAAATGGGTGATCAGACCAAGAGCATGCAGAAATTAAGCATTGAAAGAAGCATTGAACACATAAAACACAATTAATTAGATATTAAAGTAATTACATCAGCTGTTCCTTAGAAATCCCCAACAAGGGTGTTTAGCCAGCCATTACAGAAAAACCCTAACACAAATGAGATTGAGAGTACAAAATAATTATTCGTTACACAAGAAGGGGGATCCCTCCTCCTCTTCTCAGCTCCTCACAATCACTCTACAACTCACTAATCTATCTCTAATTGAAGAACCCTAGGCTTCTCTGCAAAGCTGCTCCTATTGCTGCCTCCAGAGCCTCTATCTCAAAATTAGCATTGTGGTTTCCTTGCTCTGGATTTCTCAAAATTGTCTCTGTGTGTGTGTGTGTGTATATGTGTGTGTGTACCCTAATTCTGCACAAGACAGACTTTAAATAGGCTCTAAATCTGCGATGTCGCGCTTAGCACTACCTTCGCACTTAGCGTGAGTAAGTGGATTTGGGCTTGGAGCCAGTCATGCGCTGAGCCTGGCAAGAGACGAACATCGCTCTTAGCGAGCGGATCACGCGCTTAGCGCGCGGACTTGAAATTGATGCTCCGTCAGATTCTTCTGTCGCGCTAAGCGTGCTGAAGCTGCGCTTAGCGATGGATGCGCGCTGAGCCCAAATGGTGAGCTGAGCGCAACTACCACTTTTGGTACTTCAATATTTAGCCTCATTTAACTTGAAATTGAATAGATTTCATCATTAAATCCAATGGAAAATATTCTAGAGACAACTATAACAAGAAAACAATATTTATTTACAAAACCCTACAAAATAACTATAAATTGGGGAAACTATACAAGTTTTGGAAAATATTTTCTATACAAAAGTTAGTCGTATAAGATGACTAACATGTAACATGACAATATTCCATTAAGAACTAAGCTAATCATTTAAATAAAGGAAATAAGCTCAGAAACATTAAGATATTCTTTCCATGCTTCCTGAATAACCACCATAGTTCCTACAGCAGTCGCCACATGTACAACCCTTGAAGTTAGAGGTTCTCCAAAGGGAGTTATCCTACATGATATTTCCCTTATTAAGCACTGATGCAAAGTATGCAAGTCTATACAAGTAATAATTAAGTCTTAATGGAGGTGAGAAAGAATAACTTAGTTCTAAGCTCACCTAGACCATTTATTAGTCAAGACATCATAATAGTGGACATCAGCTGTGGCACCAGCTAAACCTGAAATACAAATCATGTAACAGGATAAATTGTAGGCATAAAAACTATAACACTTAATTTTTAAAGCTATAGAATATATAATTTCATTCACAAAGAAGCTCTCTTAATTCAATCAATATCAACTCTTCTTCAAAGGGAAAAATGCATAAATCTATATAAATTATTGTTTATCCTGTGTTACTCCTTGCAGGAAGATAAGCATATGTGGCCAATTCTCAGATAATCAAGAATGTTTGCACCAAATAAAGTTTTTGGTATTTAGTTACCAACATTGATATGCACCATAAATAAGACTTACAAACATCATTTAGTGCTACAAATGAACAAAAACATGATATTCTATGTTACAAATTACAATAATGGGCTTGGAAAAAAGAATGCATTGTTATTTTCAAGAGCTGCAACTTATATAGAACATTTGAATGAATAAATTTCACCATAAATTGAAACAGAATCGGTCATTCTAAAATAAAAAATTGGGGTTTGTTGAGCTCCTTATACCATTGAATCAAAGATGTCAGTTAGTATAGTATGGTTTATATGATAACCAAAAAAATTATATGCAAAATGAAAAGGTACCAATCCAAACTCATTGTCACATTCAAGGACCTCCACCTAAGAGCTTAAGCTTTTAGAAGAGTTGGCTCTTACCAAGTGGTCAAGAATTCAATCCTTGTCACCACTGTTCTTCATAATTAAAGTAAATTTTAGGATACAATAACTTGGGTTTGTGCATTGTCTACACTTCAAACTTGAGATTCTTTTGCTTATAGGGTGCATAGATATAAAACCATTGATGGCCTTTCACCTAAGAGAGCTTATCTGTAAGGAGAATTAGTTCTTGACAAGCTTGTTTGGGTGAATGCAATGACTATGAAGTGGAACAAAACAGACACTAATAGAAGGAACCACCAAATCCATCTTTTGGATGCATTATATAGAAAGCCAAATGGCATGAAGTGTTCCCTATAACATATGTCAACTTGATTTATTGTTCCCCTCAAAATCAAAAATACGAAAAAAGTGAATTCTGTGGAAAGAATTACATAAAAATTTATGAATTTCCAAATGACAACCAACCATAATATAAAAATAAAGTTGTATATTAATAATCAATTCATTCAGTTTATTGCCTCATGCACACACAAACCTATATTTGGAATGAATTAATGAAATATTTGGAAAAAGTTGGAGTTGCACTTAATGAATAGAAAACAAGATAAACTATTCTAAGGTGGTTTGATCATGTGAGCAAAAGAACAACAAAGGTCCAATGTGAAAAGTAAATAAAATTGAAGATAGTTTAATTAAAAAGGGTCAAGAAAAACCAAAGAAAACTTTAGATGAAAACTTTGAAAAGGTTTTACTTTAAATGTATACTGGAATTTTAGTTTTTGATAAAGTACCATGACAGTGCTTGGTTTTATTTGGTTTATCCAACAACGAATTATTTCTAAATGTGATTTCCATTAATTTCTACTCCAATCACCTCATCCATCAAAGTGAACTAGTATGGACCTTTCGTAAACAACAGAGCCAGATTCCATCCCAATAAATAAATAACAAATAGGAATTAAAATGCAGACCACATCATGTAATGCACTTGTAACATCTTGGTGGTGAACCACAACCATAATGCAAATCCAGTAGCAACACAATCAAGATTTAAAACCTTAATCAACAAAGCCAGATTTATGAAAACCCTAGCTTCCATGAAGGGAAATAATTCCATAAACACCAAAGGCTAAAAAATGCCATGGAAATTGAATTGAATAGTCTAGAAAATAGCAATCCATTGCCACAAAGCCATCCATGCACTTACATGACCTAAAATAACAATACAATCAGGATTCAAGAGTCATCACATTTAAACAATTGCAATAGCTGACCCCTAGACCTAGACCTTGACAAAAACAAAAGCCCATCCATGCGTGCAGCTACAACTTAATTCTACTTCAAAACACAACAAGTATGCAAAGCCTATAGTTACCAAACTAAGTAACTAACACATACCAAAACTCAAAATAATCAACCACAAAATCCTGAGGAATGTTGCGTTAACAACATAACATAAGCCGGGGAAGATGAAAACATGGTAAAATAATTAAATACGTACATATGCCAACATTTCCAGCAAATGAAGGAGTTCCTAACACGTAGAATTGCCTTCAAGAGCAGTGGCACCACCAAACCAAATTCAGCCTCAGACTAGTGTACCTCGGTGTCCCTTCCTCTCCGATTGCCTCCACCGCTGTCAACAAGTGGCCACACCTCGACCCCAATTCATCCTCCTTCTTCTCCAAAATTGCATTCACCACTATGTAAGTTGGCGCTAGCCTTAGTTCAACCACCGGACTCTACGACACTGAGGCAGCCGCTGCAGGTGGCTGCTTTGGAGATCCCTCTCCGAATGACGGTGAGGGTGATGGGGATTGGGTCTTGCATGGTTGAATCTTGATCTTGGTTAAGGTTAGGGGAATTAGGATTGGGGAGGCTTAGGGTTTTGGGTAATTAAGGATCGATCTGCGGTGGTGGTGGTTCTTATTGTGGGTAATGTTCAGTGGTGGCGTTAGGGTTTAGGGTTTTGTCAAGGATTTGAGTCTTAGGGATTAGTTTGGTCGTGGTGAGAGGGAAGAGTTTTTCAAAAGGTTGGAGACTAAGGTGACAGAGAACGAAGGCCCAGGTTTGGTATTTGGAAGAGAGAAGGGAATAGAGTGGATAGTCACTCATGTACTCTTTGAACGTCCTTTGGAAGCTGGTGGCGACCATGGCCTTTATTTCACATCTCTCTTTACCATCAGAGACCAAGAAGAAAGATGATGGACATAGTGGAAGATGAAAAAAACATAGGGTTCGTGAATGAGAATGAGGATGAGAGTGAGAGGGAGAGTAAAAAACAATAGATTAGAGGACACTTTCAACAAATAATAACCTTCTAAGATGGTTTTCGCGAAACTGTTGTCGATGGTAGTTTCTAAGACGATTTTTATAGAAAATTCTTTGTTGAAAAACCTCTTATTTACAAAATTACCACCGCCTTACATACTAAGACGGTTTTCGAGAACCGTCATCAAAGGTGCGTCATAAAAAAATATTTTTTTAGTAGTGCTTGCATCTACTCTTAGTTTTGTTATTTGTTTCTTGTCATAGTTTCAATGGCAGCGAGGAAAAGTGAATCATCATTGGACTAAATGCTCATGCTTTAAAATTTATTTAATGAATTCAATGATCATGCACTAACAGTATAAAACAACACAAATCACTGTTGATATAACTTTTAGGGTTGTTATCATAAAAAGTTATAAAACTTACCATACATGATGTAAGTTGTGACTGGATGACAATGTACAGTTATTTTACATTGTCAGTGCTTAACCTATTTTCTCTTATTCAATTCAATTTAATGAATTAGTTCATAGAGAATTTGATGTTAGTATTAGATTCATAAGTTTGCATAAATCCTTTACAACCTGTTTTTTTTTGTGGGTGATGATCAAACCAGTGAAGTTATCGATAGTCATATCGATAAAGTTTGTAGGTGGCGTTTGGTTTTACCACTTTCTGTTTTCATTTTCAAATAAAATAGAAAATGTGTTTTGAAGACATTTTTAGAGAAAACATTCTCAAAGGTTTCAAAATGAAAGAAAGGATTTGTCATTTTCAATGCTTTCTCTAAAAGTGAAAATGCAATGGCATGAGTCATAATTATAACCAACTTCATTAACAACCTTGTCTCCAATCCTCTCGACCCATCATTTTTCCCTTCCCTGCCTTCTCCTTCAACCTTCATCTCCCATAACCACCACTAGTCCACCACGCACCAACACCTACCTCCAAACTCCATCATCACTACATTGATCAAACGATCACCACTCAAACCTCCAAACACCACACCATAACCCAAATTGACCGCATCACTCTATCCTCCACAATCACCACCACAAACACCCACGACCCAACCTCAACCATCAAAACGTTGCACTTTGCCACCTTTCACAGCAAAACCTAGTTGCGACCTAAATTGTTCTAGTTTAGTGGATATGTTAGGGGCTTCAATGATTTTGTTCCCTTCTGGGTAGGTTTTGTGGCACCCTGATCTGATTGTTGATGGAGAGGTGCAAAGTCGGTGAATTGGGGTGGTTTGATGGCATAGTTGAGGGTAGTGAGGACAAAATATTATGCATTAGGGTTCAAAAATGTTTTTGTTGCTGATAAGGTGTTTGTTGAAATGCCTCAACCGACTTTTCAATATTTTCATATTTTAAAAATAGAAAAAAAAACTTAAACATATTCTCAAAATCTAAAACAATTTTGAAAATGAAAATTGTTTTCAAAATATGAAAACAAAAAATGAAAATAGAAAACAAAGACTTAAACTAAGTACCACCTTACATTTTGGGAACTTTTAGACTTTAGATGTATATGTCTGCCAGTTTAAATGGGTGAGATCTGATGAGCGGTTTGCTAGTATTTTGTTTTTCGTTTCATTCTTCTTTCTCCTCTATCCTATCAAGATAAGTACTATTGCTTCCATGTGGGTAGGTGCTAGTTGATATCGTAAAATTGGCACAAAAAAGAGGCCTGAAGGGTAAACTGGGAGATTGGAAAAAATTCTTGAATAGTCATGACAAAAAGTTTGGGGAAAGTTCAAGTGATCCATCAAAGAGATCCCATGAGATATTGCCCTAGGAAGCATTGACACTTCTGATGATTCTTGCGGTGTCCATTTTTTTTGGGATTGGACATGTCGAACACACTTCTCCAAACAGTTGGACACATAACAGACACTTCTTTGGACAAACAATGGATACTTTGATTTTTTTTATCAAAATTTTTAGTCAACCTAAAAGATTAGACTATAAAAATTTCTTTCTAAAATTAGCTTATTTGATAACCTCTTTCATAGTTTCACATAATGTTATGCCTTCTTTTCTTCTATTCATATTTGGGGTTTGCCCCTTTTGCATGACACCATCCATTAACATTCTTGCGTAGACTGATGTTATTGGTTATTTTCCATTCATCATTGCCTCATCAGCGTCTAGTTGCCTTGCTTGCTTGACTTCACGTTCGTGGTTCCTTTGTTTATCACTTCATCTTGTTTTTCTTTTCTAGTTCGCTGACTTTCCTCTCCTTTTGTGCACTTTTGGTACATCCTTTGTTCGTCTTGATATAAATCTTAATGATCAATGTACATTTTTGTCATGTTGATCATATAATGCACACACACACACATGTGTGTGTGTGTGTCCCGTGATTTATGTTTTAGATTTTAGTTGTGCCCTAGTGTTCATTTCGTGTTTCGTGTTTGAGTTTGTGCTTCATAGATATTGACTGCATTTCTAAAGACATTTTCAAAAGTAGGAAAACTTGAAGGTAATAAACTTTTCAATGTCCAAATTCACACACAAAAAGATGTGAGTTTCATCGATTTCTCCCTTGTGCTCATTTTTTTGATAACATCATGTGACACCATTCAAATGAATACATGTTGGAGAGACTAAAAGATAAATCTCATGATACCCCTACGGAGGTATGCTTTAATGGTGATTGTTCTGCTAGAAATCAGTTTAAGATTTGCGATCAAACCTTATTTCCTGGACTATACCAGTACTGCTACTAATGTTAACTTACTTGACATAACAGATTTGTTTATAGAGATTGTTATGACTCAAAATAGTAATGAGCATTTTTGTTTTCATTTTGTAAGTTTTCTACTGAAGACTGAATTTCCTTCCTATAAAAGTCATACTTGCAGCATGTGTTTTAGGCTTTCTACCAACCCTTTATTATTATTTTATTATTATTATTATTATTATTATTATTATTATTATTATTATTATTATTATTATTATTATTTCCATGGTTGTCAGAACTGAACTGGACTGATCGATTCAACTAGGAATCGGTGTCCTATCTGGTCAGTTTAAACCCTAAAATCGACGTGCAATGCTATTAAACCCGTCATGAACCATAGAAACTGATAAGAACCAGCAAACCCACTAAAGTTGACGGTTGAACAAAAATCACAAATTTTTTTTTGCCAATTTTTATTTGTTATTGTTGAACTTAAATTAAGTGTTGCCAATGGATTATATTTGTTATTGTTGATTTACTTTTGTTATATGTTATGACTTATGACACTTTTAAGTGAAGTTTAATTTTTAAAATTAAATTAAATTATAAATTTATGTGTATCATGTTACTTTTGTTTGATATTTCTTAATATATTATATAATTTTTTAAAAAATAGTACTTTACTGAAACAAATTCGACCCTGGTTTAAATCCTGGTTGAACTCTTGAACCTTGAACTTGTGCCTTCACCTATTTAGTGACCAATTTGGTTCTGATAATGATTATTTCCTTAAGTGCCTTGTTTTTTAAATTACTATTTACATAGTTCTAAATTTATAAATATATGAATTCTTGTTTTCCTGATTTATACTATCTAAATCATCATGCCAATTTGAAGTTGGCTCACAGGTTGAATGTCTTGTTGCTGCAATCGAATATGTGTGTAGAACTAGAGCCTAAAATTGAAGAATCTGCAACAGATAATGGCATAATACATAATCTCTATGTGATAGATACCTTTCAATGTTAATTGTTGTTTTTCTTCTTATTGGGTTTTGTGATAGATAACGGAATGCACTTAACTTTCAAATCAATTAGTAAAAATCTTAATTAATGGTGTTGATTTCATTGATACCTACAATTATCAATATTTTTACTATAATTTTTGTTACCGACTGATGTTGGCAGCACAGAGGCTAGTCCAAGTAATCCTGTAACATCATTATTGATAGTTAAATAGAAGTGTTCCCAATACATGCAATGAAAAATTATGATTTATTTTGCATTTAAAATATACAACAATAATAAATAGAGAAAAATAGATTTGTGTTCTTGAAGTAACAAAATTCTTTCTTCATTAGTGTGAAGACTCTATGTGTATCCATACCAAGACCAATATTTGTTATTAACTCTTTGATGAGTGGAACTCTAGAAAGCAAATCCTCTTCCTACTTTTCATCTCAAAAATTTAGGCTTGAATTTTTCTAGTTTGTGTATACTCATTTGTTCTCAGATAGATATTTCCTATTTATTTGTAACGTTAAAGAGATATGAATGTGAGCCTTTTTAAAAAAGGAGAGATTATATTTTAAATAATTTCACATCTCATTATCTTTATATTTTAAAATAAAAACCATCTCATGTCTTTTAATCTTAAGAAGCTTCCTGGTATAAGACAAATTAAGATAATTCTTAAATATTCACATGACTAACTACGATAACTAATCACAAGATTTGATCTTGATATGTAGTGATAAATTCTTATTCTTATTTTATGGACAACTTTCACATTTGTAAGATAATACTAGTTGTCTATATTAGTTATATTCTTGGTGCTAGCAAAGAATATAATAATATTCCACTAAAATATTTATTTGATTACATTAAATTCTCTAATTTAATTATCATATAAATTATTTTCTTTTACAAAGATTGAAACATTTGTTTGCGAGTGATCCGATAGGTTCAATATTAAATTAGTAGTCAATTAATCATAATTAATTTACTAAGCAACGTAGGCGTCTAACAACACTCCTGAATATCCAAGTAGTATGAAGTAACATTTTTTACCTTCAAGAACCAATAGAAGAATAATGTAATATTTCCTTCCATCATTTACATCTCAAGGTTAACTCTAGAGTGTAATATTATTATCAAACTCTAATAACTTAACACATTTAATCAATAAATTACTTAAGAAATTCTTCTTTCATTCAATATTGTCCTAACCAAGGTCTTAATTATATCATAGATCTCAAACTCATTACCAAGACTTGATGGATTTCTTCTTGATTAATCATTAATTCTACAAGTATTTAATCATATCCAATTTTCATTCAACTAGTGCCCTAAAACATTAGGTATCCAAAATTAAAATATAATAAATAACCTATTAATTACTATGATAATCTCAAGTCAAAGGAAACTATTATATTTCTTCTTAAGAACTTCTTATTGACATAGTAATATTAACTATTAGGAATTCTCAATTGAGTCAGTTCAATGATGACATCTACATGTACATCATCTATATATGCAATTTAATAAATGAGATCTATTAATCTTTATCTAATAAAGATCATTACATATATATTGATCTATCTGAATTATTGATGCCCTATTCACAATAATCTTACGATAAAAGATAATTTAGATTAAAATTATAAGAGACTTGTTTCTCATTTTCATAATCTCTATTATGATAACAAATCTTTAATTTTAATCAATGACTTTGTCAAGTCAACCATTTTTTTTATCAAAAAGTATAAAAAATGATAAAGAAATAACAATACTTTATTATTGACATTAGAATTGATTACATGATGTATTGGATCTTAGACTTACACATTTATTCTCATTGGATTATTCATTTCCATCAATTTATGAGGTTTGATCCACCATTTGTAATTGAATTTAAATGGGAGGATAGTTAGTACTGATTCCTCATTCATGTTGCTTTTATGGTATGGATTTGAAGGGATAGATAGTTATAAAATTCAAAAACAAACCCAAGGTGACGAATTCTACTGCAATGTTTGTTATTGACTGTGAAATGGTTCTCAATGAAGATAAGGCTAAGGCTTTAGTTAAAGTCTGTGTGGTGTGGTAAAACATAACCTAAAGGTAATTTATGCACACTCTTGCTTTGCATACCAAACAAAGGTTGCACATTGTGCATAATTGTCTTGAAACCACTCTCCTTTTCGGGGTTGTAGATAGATAAAATTTGTGAACTTTTCAAGTCCAACTAAATAAACTTGTAAAACCAGACAAGGAAATTGTAGACTACAACACAAGTATTTTGTGATTTCCTTTGTTGTTTTTCTATATCATCCTGTCAAGTGCATAATGAAGATGTGTTGTACTTCCATAGAAATACATGCAGAAGTTCTTATCAAAAGGAATCATATTAGTGGGACATAGTTTGCATAATGATGTGTGTGGTAAGTTTGATATACATTTTTGTTTATTTTGTTGTGTCCTTAAATCTATTGTTAGTTTTTTAGTATATAGAGGGGATTATTTCTGTTGAATTATTTTTTGTGGTTCTATTTTATTTACTAATTTTAGTTGTTTGCAGAGATGAAGGTTGATCATGTTAGAGTGGTTGAGACTTCATATATCTTCCAATCCTTGGATGAATCTATTCATAGGAGACCTTCTTTGGATAGTTTATGTCAGGCAACTAAATGATTATTTACATGCAAAAATAAAGGTTCTCAATTGCATGTCATCTAATTTATGAAGCATTATTACGAGAAATTACTACTTAGCCACTCCTTTGGAGGAATCACGTTTTGAATGTCAAGTCTCTTTGTTTTGTAATTGTGCTTATCTATTTTTTAAATTTAAGATATTTAACCATACAAACTTGCACATGAAAATTATGTCAAGATAGGAGAAAAACAGAAATGGAAAATATTGATCTTAGATTTATAGTTTATCACAAATTGTTGTGACAGGCTGTGTTGCATCGTGAAGTTAAGGAAAAAGGTGTTCCGCATAATTGCCTAGATGATGTATGTGCTTCTATGGGCCTTTTTCTTGTGAAGATCGAACATGTAGTTGACATAGAATTTCCAATTCTGTTAGTTCAAGAGCATGTAAGTTGATATATAAATCTTCAGTTCTACATTTTAGTTGTACTGATAGGAGTTGGTAATTAAAGATCAATGCTATTACTATTATCTTGATTTAGGTTTTAGAAAGTGAGATGTCAAGGCTTCTTCGTCACAAGATACCAAACACTGTAAACAATGAAACATTGCATAAAATTGTTCTTGGAGATTTCAAAATTGAATTGAAGGTAGTGCGTCCTAGAAGTATCTCAATGTTGTTTGTTGGTAATTATTGAAATAGTGTCAATGTCTTTAATTTGAGGATATTTAGGTTTGTCTTATGGCACTCTTGTTGATAGAGTCTGCCACTAGGATATATTTTTAGTTTGTGTTCTGAATCTGATGCATTGTAAAATCTGCTATAGCCTTCCAGGAGAGGCCAAGGAGTAAATTATTCTGCCTTAGAAATTTTTAAAATTCCACAAGAGGCAGATGAGGCCTATGAAAATGTCCAAGGAAGCCAATTAAAGGTACATATATTGTATACCAGTGTCCAATGGTGCTACTTGATAATTTTATATCACTAAGTTTCCTTATTGATTATATGAGCTAATAAAATGCACAAATGTGGATTCCTCTCTCCACCATAATACTTGAACCTATTTGTTCTAGTATATTTTTTTTAAAGCTAGACATGCATTTGGTTCTCCTGCCAAAATCTAATGAGCTCAATAACTTTTCCTTTAATCATTGTTCAACAATAAGGATATGCTTTATTTCCTTGATGATAAATTGAAATTGTAGTTGTATATCACTTAAACTTGTTTTCTCTGGGATTACTGATCTAGCTATCTCACACTAGTGATACACATTACTATATGTTATGATACATATGGATGTCCCCATAAACTTGTAACATTTCAAAAAAGTACAGGCATATTTGCCAATCTCTTTATTCTCAAAATGGCAACCAACGAATAATCCAATAACAAAAATCCATCTCAGAGGGCTTTAGAAATGCATGAGGCAGTTGATGTTTCCAAGACAACAAAGATGGATCCAAAAATTGAAGAGGATATGCCTCCATAGGCTTTGGCAAGTGTGACACTGACCCCCATTTGAATGAGATTGAAGCACTAAATCAATGATTGGAGCAAATTGAATTGGAGATTGATGGTGTGTTTGGTTTAATGTTAGATTGAACGAACATATTCCCATTCATGTTTTGTGAGAAGTAGGAATTTGTAACTAATTTGTTACTTTTGTGAGAAGTACGAATTTGTAACTTTTGATTCAACAATCATTTAGAAGCCTCCCAGCGGTAACCAAACACACATTGAATCATTGAGGAAATAGTTGACACAAAGATTTTGAAATATCCATGTTGCATAAGATGGTATCCTCCTTAAAAACCACTCGAGGGAACCCTAGACTTTTGATTCATCCATATGTATAGTTATCATGTTAATTGTTGATGTTCCAAAACTTGCAGTCTGACATTCCAAATTTGGAATTAAAATTTTGCTCCCAAAGGATGAGTAAGTGAACTGATGAATGTTTTTGTCCACAATGAAATTTTTTACCTCAGTAACAATAGTCATTACTTTAATTATATGTTTTATTGACATCCTGACATGTGAAACCATGTCATTGTTTGAAACTATGTTCAATTGATACCTTTGTGCTAGTGAATGTGCACTTGGTAAAGATTTTTCTTATTCATTAGCACGTGGAGAAAAGTATTTGTTAATCATATTATTTCAAACTTAGGAGTGTATTCAATTAAGATTTTAATGGATTTTAAAATATTATTTTTTATAAAATAGTCTTATAATATTCGATCAATATTTTTAAATGGTAAAAATAAGTCTTGTGGTATTCAATCAAGACTATTATAATTTTTTAAGAAATACAATGAAATCTGTTGGTATTCGATTAAAATTTTTTATAACTTAAAAAAACTTACAGTATTCAAAAGTATACAAATTTCAAAAGCTTTTTCAGGATCAATTTTATGAGATTTTTTAGTAAAAAATATAAATAACACACCTATCGAATAATCTCACTTAAAACCCTTTAGATTTTTCGAGACTTTTTTTGTTTCTTTTTTTAACTAATTGCAAAGAGGATTATCTTTTTCTCATCCCACGTAATCCCTTTTAACAAGATGAGAAGTCACTACTGATTTATTGAAGATTTAATTATAAGGAATCATGAAGGTGGTGTGAAGTCTACAATGAATAAGTGAATAAGACCCCGATGTGAATAACAGTGCAGAAATTACACATTTTGTTAACATGAAATTGTGTAGGTCCTATATTTTTTATAGGTTTAAGGGGATGGTGGTTGCAAGTTTAACACTTTTTTTTTATATATATGGTTGCATGTTTAATGCTGGTGTATGCAATATCAGTCACAAAATTATTTTCATAGGGATGCTTTGATAAGAAAATAAGAAATTTAAGCTGCACACAAATGTAAATGGGTGGGAATTAGTGTATTCGTCAATTCCCTTTGCTAATTGGATGGAACAATATTTAGGTGTACACTATTAGAAAAAATGCTTTTAACATCGGTTATTTTGGACATTCAACGTCGGTTTTAAATCGAATTCAACATCAGTTTTAAATCGATGTTGAAACTACCTACGTTAAAAGTATCAATGTTAACATCGGTTATGAAAAACGATGTTAAAATATACAATACAACATCTATTTTTATGAAAATTGATGTTGTATAATAAGAAATATACAACAAAAAAATGCAAAAAATAACATCGATTTTGTCAAAATCGATGTTGTAATAGACCATATAATATCAGTTTAGGTTAATTAACAAAACAAATATAATATTTTTATATGAAATGCAAAAACTTCGGGTAGAACCGATGTTGTTTTGCACCATACAACATCGGTTTCGACAAAACCGATGTTGTAATGTAGCTTAAAACATCAATTCTTCCAAAACTGATGTTGTTTTTGTATTTTTTAAAAAATATATTCTGTTTATTTTGTTAATTAACCCAAACCTACAAATTGAAAATAGAACCAATCTAGGTAGTACAAAATTTTATATTCAAATTATTAGTAAATAATTACTATCAAATAAAACAAATACTTAAAGTATTCAAATTATTATTAAAGAAAGCATATTCAACACTACACTAAAACACCTCTCTAAACTTTTGTAGGACTCAGAGCATATTCCTCACCTTTAATTCAAATTTAATGAGCATAAATTTTTATAACAGTCAATAGAGAATATATATCTACATGCAATAATTTATTTTTCCTCAAAACGCATTAATGTTCAATTCAATCACAAACAATTCAAAACTTTGAATGGAAAACAAATTTAAAACTCAAAGCCACTACTCTACTTTTTGAAAAACTAGGTTTCTTATAAACTAATTATAGATAACGCCTAGCAAAAAAAAAAATAATCCGTCACCTTTTGTTACGCACAATGGGAGTGGATTGTCCATGTCAATGTAATAGCTCATGTAGGATCTTAATCTTAACCTAATATACCCATCATTTTAATAAACATCCTAGCAGATGAAACAACAGGTACAATGTTTAGTAATGTACTCTTGATTATGATCTTTCGTCAACATATAAGAATAAAGAAAGAGGAAATCTCTGCGATTTTTACCTAAAAATTGCTTGAACATCATCTTCATTTAAAGTTTGAGATAGAACATGTTGGAGGTATCCAACTTCCTAATAACAAATTCCAGAAATAAATAAGTTCCAATTATGAGATTGCTTTAGAGACAGGTGGGGCATGAGAGTGAAACTAAAAAATGATAATTTCAAACCACCCCAAACCATTATCAACATATATATAATGATTGGTCATAAATTTGTTGTCACCTATAAGTTGTTAAGTTATTAATTCAGTTTGACAAATAGTTAATCACATATTTGTAAGGAGTTCATCTCAAAGTTGATAGTGCAACAATCACTTCCTTACTTATGATAAACTAGTGGAGTTACTTGTGAGCCACCATATTCTCTGCAAAAGGTTTCTTGTGCTCTTTGGCATATTCATATTTATGCTCTAAACTATAAGATAGAAAGATGCATATAAAAATCTCCTTCAATTTTGAAATTCAAGCTAAAAGAAAAAGAAGTTGAAAGACAGAACACCATCTAAGCATTTACATGTAATTATTTGCCTTTGTAAGGGACCGAGCAAATTGACTAGGCTGCGGGTTAGCATCCTCAGGTCTATTCCAACTCTCAACAATTTGAGGCAAGCCACATAAATGTACTAATAATCTTTCTCGCATTATTTGAACTAATTTACTATGTATTTCATCTCTGTGGACTTTATAATCATGGAATGGAAAAAATAGAACAATAAAGCAAATATTAAAAAAGAACACATACTTAAAAGTTCTTAAAATATTTTGGCAAACAAAATAAATTGTTTTTTTTAGTTTATACACATATAAGTATATTTTATCAGAGAAAAATTACAAAAAAAAGGGACAAACAAGTGGTGTCCTCCTAAATAGAGAAACCAAAAAGAATCGAAAGCCAAGGTTTTGTAAAGATGTTTGAACACTCAAGGAAGGATAAACCATATTCATTCTTGAAGTTCCACTTAAAATGCATCCATCCTAAGTAGTTATGGGTTTAAAAAATGAATGTCATACTCCTTTATAAAGACACCTTTTACATTTGATACAAATGTGTGGAAAGGAGTACGTACTACTAGAAAAACGCTCTTGTAAGTCAATTTATTTGGACTTTTTACGACGATTATGATCCGTCGTTGAAATACACATCATAAATGAGTCATTAATCTACGACGACAGTTTCATAACCATCTTAATATGTCAAGCAATCTAAGACGGTTATGTCAAAAACCGTCTTAGAATGCATAACATTCTAAGATGGTTATGCCAATAACCGCCTTAGTTTGTATGACATGCTAAGATGGTTATTGAAATAATCTTCTTAGAATGTCATGCATTCTAAGACGATTGTACCAGAAAACCGTCTTAGTATATGTGACATTATAAGATAGTTATCGACATAACCGTCTTAGAATGTCATGCATTCTAAGACAGTTTTTGACATAACCGTCTTAAAATCATAAGATCTTTAAATTAAGTCTATCTTATTATATTCTACAAGGCCATGAGAAGCATCAAACTTTGGAAGTTGGCTCTAACATATCTTAAAATCCACTTCACAACATTTCAATGCTCTTTTCTTGGTTTAGCCAAAAATTTGCTAACAACACCAACTGCATAAGGATAAAAAAAGGTCACAAATATGCAATGACTATTTTTGGTGAAAGTTGTGCTTCCACCCAAGAAAAATGTCAGATAATAATATTATTCCACAATCATTTTGGCTATTCCCTGAACATAAATATTAGAAATGTTATTTTGCATTGCATAACAAGAGCACAACTTATAGGCAATAGATATTTCGGACACTTACCTCTCCAGAATTAACAGTGATGATATGAGGAGTAAATTTAGCACCAACTGAGCATGCAACCCATTCACCTAAAAAGGTAAAAAAAAAGCCATGAATAATTAACAATAAAATTGGAAATGAGAAAACAAGGCATTTGTTATATAGGCCAAATAAAGCATGGGATTATTTAAACCAAAGTTACCATCTAAAAACTAGAAACATTATAATTTTCTCCTAGCTTGATGGGACAACCTTCGTAGTGAATGTGAAGAACTAATTTTTATTTTCATTATATGCAAATAACAACTTTAAAGCCCAGCATAAGGTTGGTTCAATAAATGGTGCATCAAATTTATTTCTTCCATTACCTTCATGCCACAATCAAACAATATCATTAAATTTAATTTATTTTCTAAATAATATTAGATTGCATGCAAGATTACCCCAACAAACAATCCTATCCATATTTGCATTGTCAGTTATCATCCAGTAAGCAATTGTATCAGAAAGAAGGACCACGTAATTGCATTGCATCACCCATCAACTAAGTAGTACTAAATAACGTTTATGTGAGAAGACCAAAAAGAGGAGCATTATGTTAACTTGGTCTTATGACAAACTCATAGGGTTGTTCAGTTTTGCAAACTTCATGCCCAAGATGTTTAGTCCCCAGTGTGAGGGGGGCATTTGGGAGATTCCACATCATCTAGTGATAAGGAAAAAATACTGTATATAAGTGAAGGGGGGGGGGGGGCATTTGTATGTGATGAATTATGGATGATTCTAAATCTTGCAATGCATCGATAGTCTTATCACACAATTCAGCAATTCATTATTTTTTATTTTTTTACTTTTCTTTCAAAGACTTATAAAAAAATTGAAAACATAGATAAGCTTAAATTTTTAAAATAAAGAGGAACTTAAGGAGCACTACTAAATACACCCTATTTGATTATTTAGGTATTAGGGTTTAGTTTCATTTTCAGTCTTTTGAAATAGGGGTTTCACAACAATCACCATATTTGCCTGTTCCACTTCTCTTCTTTCTTAATGAATTCTTATGTTATCCAAAAAATAGTAATAACAGTCTAAAAAAGATCTAGAACCATATAAAAATTCAAAGTGAGCAATAAAACCATAAGCCTTGCAGCTATTCTCAAATTTTAAATGAACAGGAAAATTAGTAATCAATACTTACATTTGATTTATCAAAAACCAGCTTTTCAGCTGGCAGGCAAAAGAAATCAGCATCAGCACACATTGGCCAACCTAATCGAAAACAATCAGCAGACCTACAATTATGTTGTTAAAAATCAACTCATCGATAGGTATGACAATGAATAGAAGAGAAAATTTTAATCATTAACTATACTAGAAATATTCATTTAAATCGTCATAGTTTCTCCATTGTGAATGTTTTGACCTTCCCTTTTTGTTAGGAGAAGCTTCCTTATTGGTTGAAACCAAATAAAAAAAAATGAAAAATGATAGATACCAGTAAAAGAAAAAACTTAGATATAATTCTTTAGGTGTTTTTAATGTTGTTCTTCAATTAGAATTGAAATTCTAAGTTAGTCATATTTCATGCAAATTCTAAGTTTGAAGTTTATGGCTTTTCCATTTGGTCTGAATGACATGATAGGAACAATTTCAAACCTTAATGGCATGACGTTCTCTTATAAATGCGGCATCCACCCTATCCTTCAAGTAGTCAACCTTTTGAGCAAAATACCATTTAGGAGCCCGTGGTTTAATGCAGAACTTCTTATAGAATGGAACCCATTTCCTTGCAAAATCATAAGTCCCGGAGAGTGCTTCAAATGTAAGCATGGCAGCACCATCATTTGAGACATAGCATGCAGGACCTGGCTTCTCTGCTGCCCCTTTTCCAGTTGTCCCCGTGCTGCCCCTTGAAAATCACACAGTTTTAAATTGAATCACAAAATTAAATATTAACACAACCTAAGTGGACAACACCGGGATAGCTGAGAAAAGGACAACAGAGAAGTCAATTTCTAGCATGCAACCTTGTCCACCGGATAATCCATAGCAAGGATAGACATAATTGTGTTTGCAGTAATGAGTGGAGGTTCCTTCATAAGGTCCACTGTACTAATGAACACGTCTAGATCAGATAACTTAGATGGCTTTCCTTCTTTCTCATAAGTGTGAAAGTGTAAAGTGTTAACGAATAATGTCTTATGTCCCACACACACATATAATGTCTAGACGGGAAAAAAAGGCCAAATAATGGAGGAATTAAAATTTTGTTGTTATCCACAAAACAGATAAATAAATTAGTTACTTAGAGTAAGTGGATTAAATAATTATTACATATTTTTACATGGTGGAATGGAAGTTCAAGTTGTGCTCATTTTTTTCTCTCTTTGAAGACAATTGACCTAGACACTCATTGTCTCATTTGCAACATAAAATTTTCTTGTTATACTTAGTCACTTAGAAAAAAAATTCCTAAACTTATTGCTTACTAAAACCATCTTTTCTCCTTTTTCACCACTTGACAAGATCAACAAAAGGAGGAATTTGGATAAGGACTGTAAACAAAATTTATTGTGTAAATTTTAATATGAAGATCTTATGCTTGTAAAATCTTATTTGTTTATCATAGATTGATGATTGTTCAGCTGATTATTGGTGTGAAAAAGTTACAATTGATGGCTTATTGATGAGTACAAGAAAGATCACGATTATGGTAAATTTTCGTGCCAAATTAAAGTAGAAAAATTTAATATATAACCTTACATAGCTCATAGCCAAACCTAGATAGGAGAGAAAAAATTACAACAAAAATATACTAATGCTGGTGGTGAAATGCTTAGTAAGTATATATAAAATTTGAATAAAAAATTTTGAAATTTAAAATAAGTATAAGAAGGAAATTTCATAAAAAAAATGTTATCCGAGGTTTTTAGGGAATACTTATCCCAAAAAATTTGAAAGTAATTTCAATAACAATAAATTATAGATAAAAATTAAGTTTACATAAGAAAGAAAATAATGATGATTCACAGATAAGCTTAAGGTAGAGACTAATCTGTAAATAGTAAAAAACAATATTTAAAAGTAAAAATTGTTAAATGATCTTTAGTAAAAGAAAGATTAACTTAGAGATTAAAATAACCTTTATTAATTGAAAAATTAATGAAGCAATCTTAATTTAAACCTATTTAGCTTAATTTTAACTTTTTGAGAAATTGCAATATAGGTCTACACACAGGAAGATGATAGAGTAAAATTACATAACAGTCCCTACCTAATTGCTAATAGGCTCCTGGAAAAATCTGAAAAATTGCTCATTAGTTCTTAGTAAATTGCAAACAGATCATTTGTGTGTTGCTAATAAATTCCTGATGTAATTATTAACATCACAAATAAACCATTTTTGTTACATAATACACACTACAAAGAAAGCCGAAATATTGACAAAAATATTATTTTTACAAAATAAAAAATTAAATTTTCATCTTATATAACTAGGTTGTCTAAATTTTTGTTGAGAGAATTTGAGTGAGGAATATTGATTTAGTAATATTAATTAAATCACATCTTCTTAATTATATTTATATAAATTTTATTATTAAATTTAGAAAATTAATCAAATGCAAATACTATAGTTTTAATGAGTAATCTCTCTATCGTTTTCTGTTTAACATTTAGTTGTTTGTAAGAAACAAAGTAAGTTAGACATGCTCTCAAATTGAAGCAACCAATTTTGGCTTTAAATAAGTTAAAGTTGACAAATGAGAACCACAAATAAAATTCAGAAAGTTATATGATTAACTTTCAACGAACAGATTATAAGAATTATACAATATCACCTACTTTGGTAAGTCCGGATCATCCAACTCATCACTATCTTTATCCCCTTCATGTCTAACAACCAGAAGTTTTTCACTTTGTTTTTTCTTCCAATCCTCCATCCGTTCCTTCCATGCAACACTTCCATATACATAAACAACAATATCTTTTTTAGGATCCATAGGTCTTGGTTGAACTGCATCACCATCATTAATTGTCACATTAAATAAGGACACTGAAACCAGGGTCAACTAGGAGCAGCACAGCCTAAACAATGTGCACATGCAAACCAAGACAAAAATTGGACAATATCAAGCAGAGAACACACTCCCAATATCAAATTCACTTTCTAAATCATCAGTATCATCCTCTTCTTCATCACCCTCAACTCTAGGACTACCTGAAATCAGTTGCAGTGTTAGCCAAATCTATCAAGAGATTATGTTAATAGAACAAGAGGAATGCTAACCATTCAATCTCTAATACGCTCTCTACTTTTGATTAAAATTTACTGATAACTAGACAATCACGAGTGAAACTCATTAAATACATAGGACCCACAAAATTTTGTGATTTTTAATAATTTTTGTCAATATTAAAGAGTGATTAAAAAAATATGTTGTTAGCATTCCTCAGTATAAAAAAGGGAACTAAGGTGGAAAAGAAACACAAACACACACACGGGTGAAAAAGAAACATAAACACAAACACACAAAGAGATCAAAGTAAAAATTGGTTGAAGCTTCTTCACCTTTGATGCGCTTATATTTGGTTTTACACTGAGGAAAAACTCGGTTGCCCTCTCTTCTTTCATACTCATAACAAGGTCTGCACACAGGGAATGCACATTCATTGCAATCAACAAATGGCTCCCCATTCACAGTAACTTCCAGCTCATCCCCATAGATCTGACAAATTTGACCACTTAATTCTGTGACAACTACCTGCAAATAACATTGATAATATATAAACCTTGATCAGATCGTGAAAATTGGATGGTAGTGCACTATGTGAGAAGATGAAAGAAGGTCCACTTCTTTGTGAAAATAAGTGCACATGAGCTTTATTACTTAAAATATGAAGAAACAAAGTTTATAACTTTTATGCCATAAATCCACAAGCTCCGAGATTTATAAATCAGAGCTCTGAATTTTATAAATCAAGGCAAAAAAACAAGAACAAGTAACACACAGAGAACAACACAAGTACCAAATTGAATGAACTCAATTTTTCAAAGGTAAATAGGGGGAAAAGTGTTTTTCTTTTCCTGTTATTTCACCAAGAAGCTGGAGAGAAACTGGAAAGAGTTTGGATTCAGAAATTTTCCACAATTAACAAAAAAAAAACAAAATGGAACTCCCCACCCCCAAGAGAAGAAAGAGAACTAGCTCAATTATTTCAGCTTAAAACTCTCATTGTGCCATAAAAAAAAGTATTTTCAAAAACCATGAAAAGAAATACACATATAAGGATCTAAGTGCCCTTATGAAAGAAATGAAGTACTCAAAATTCAAGCAAGAGAACCCAATTGGGTCAGTAATTCAGCATGCAAAATCCAAGAGAAAAAAGACCCCAATGGGGGTATTTTCTTCTTCAAACTCTTGACGTGGCTTGGTGAGATGAGTTGAAGAATAAGGACAAAGGTTAGAAAAGAGACACTATTTTTTTCAAGGATACAGAGGTTCAAAATGTTCAGAGGAACTGAGAAATCAGAGAGATAGAGACCACTCACTCTTGGAGTTTCATCAGCATTGATAAAAACAAACTCATTCCTGTTATTCGACCCTGCAACTAGTCTCCCTTTGGTGTCTATTGAAACCTTAACTCACTCTTCAAATACCAAATACCAAACACCACCCTACTTCACAAGCCCCTCTTATGTGCCTCTTCCATGCACATAGTGAAAGAAAGAAGCAAAAATAGAAACGTTTTTAAACTAAGAGTGAAATCAAAGAAAGTTGTTTCCTTTGGAGGGTATAGTGAATGAAATGATTCTTTTCTTGAGCAACCAAGTTTTCACACAGATGGGGTGCCAGGTTGCTGCTACCGCTCTTTTCTCATTTATGAAAGACACAAGCTTGCAGCATTATCAGAAAACACATTAATAAAAGGAAAAAGAAATGTGAGTGTGGTAGAAGAAACAAAATATCTAGGCAAAACATGGGTTGTAATTTAGAGCATAATAAGTTTGACTAAAAATTAATTTATTCATAAATATGTGGTGCAGAAATTTAAAATAACACTCAGTACCATTCAGATTTTGATGTATAGAAGGAAACAAAATAGTCGGAAATATGTTTAGGAATCCTTTCTTCTTTTTCATCACATTTCAATTTCTTTATGAACATAATATTTAACAAACTGCTTCTGGATTTGATAAATACTTGAAAAGTAGGTTTGACACGTTGCAGACAGAATCACGGAAAGTAGAGACAAAAAAAGATTTAAGTACATTTTATGATGGAAGCCCTTTTCAATCTTCAATCACCAAATTTATCCAAAGTACTATGAAATTCATAAGAGTACTAATGCCCCTTCTGCAAAGAACAAAAAGATCATAGGTTTAAGGGCATACCCAGGTTCAAAACTTCAGCAGCCCTACAGCCTGATATCTCTTCTGCTTCTACACTTTCAAAAGGTAATGAATGACCATACCTACAAAAATGAATTCAACACTCAAAATACACAATAAGACTTGTATCACAAACTATAGTAATGAAATCGAGTAATAGTAAACTATGTTGGAGATGGTAAACGGTGGAGGTGGAAGCTATAGGGCATTTTAGATTATTATTATGTACTGGTTTTTATTTGAATTTGAAAGACACTGTTGTTGTACCATCATTTAGACGAAATTTGGTTTCAGTTTCTTATTTGGAAAAATTGGGTTATTTGTGTTCATTTGGAAACAATATGTTTAGATTGTCTTTTAATTCAGATATTGTTGGAACTGGTTCACTCTTGGCTAATGATAATATATATTTACTTGATACTATAGCTTCCTATGGTGAATCCTTTAATGCAGAATTGCATGGTACTAAGCGTAGAATTGATAGTACAAACTTAGGAGCATTATGGCATAATTGCTTAGGTCACATTTCTAAAAACAGAATAGAACGACTTGTGTCAAACGGAATCTTGGATTCGATTGATTTCAAAAGCTTTGATGTTTGTGTTGAATGCATTAAAGGTAAACAGACCAAAAACTAGAAATTAGGTGCATATAGAGCTACAGACGTCTTGAAATTGATACATACGAACATTTGTGGGCCATTTCATACATCTTCATGGAATGGTCAACAATATTTTATATCATTCATAGACGATTACTCTAGATATGCATACTTGTTTCTTATACATGAAAAGTCACAATCTCTAGGTGTGTTCAAAACATTTAAAGTTGAAGTTGAAAATAAACTCAACAAAAGAAGAAAGTGTGTCAGATTTGACCGTGGTGGTGAATACTATGGTAGATATAATGGTTCAGGTGAACAACATTCGGGGCCTTTTTCCAGGTACCTAGAGGAATGTGGAATCATCCCACAATACACCATGCTGGGGTCACCTAGCATGAATGGTGTGGCTAAAAGACGAAACAAAACTCTTAAGGATATGGTAAGAAGCATGATTGTTCATTCTAACTTACCAGAGTCACTCTGGGGAGAGGCACTAAAAGCTGCAGCTTACATTCTAAATAGAGTGCCAACCAAGGCAGTTGCCGAAACACCTTATGAGCTTTGGGTTGGGCGAAAGCCTAGTCTGAAACATTTTCATGTATGGGGATGTCTAGTTGAGGCAAGGCCTTATAAGCCAAATGAAAGGAAATTGAACTCCCAAACAGTGAGTAGCTACTTTATTGGTTATTCTGAAAGATCCAGGGGCTATAAATTTTATGATTCCAAATTAAAAACAATTTTTGAGACGGGAATTGCCACATTCTTGGAGGATATTGAGTTTGGGGGTAAGAATAAGGTTAGAGACTTTGTCTTAGAGGAAGAATCAGTAACAATTCCAGAACTGATTCATACAGTTGCTTTTGATAAAGAAAATTCGGAACCTCTACAAGATATTGTTATTGAATCTCCCACTCAAGATAATTTGGTCATTCAAGAAGAACAAACTCAAGATCCTCAAGAACCTATATTTCATGAGCCAATACCTTTGCGGAGATCTACAAGAGAAAGGAGAAGTGCTATTCTAGATGATTATGTGATATTTTTCAAGAATATGAGGATAATAATGGTATGATGGAAGATGACCCAGTCAACTTCCATCAAGCCATGCAATATTCCAACTCAGAAAAATGGATTGAAGCAATGAATGAGGAGTATAAGTCCATGCAAGACAACAAGGTTTGGGAACTTGTCCCATTACTAGAAGGTGTGAAACCCATTGGTTGCAAATGGATATTTAAGACCAAGCGGGATTCCAAAGGTAATGAGGAGAAGTATAAGGCTTGTCTTGTGGTGAAGGGCTATACCCAAAAGGAAGAGATTGACTTTAAAGAGACTTTTCTCTCTAGTTTCATCGAAAGACTCTTTTAGGACAATCATGGCTCTTGTTGCACATTATGATTTGGAGCTTCATCAAATGGATGTCCAGACGACATTTCTCAATGGCAACATTGGTGAGACTATATATATGGTGCAACCAGAAAACTTTGTGTCAGGAGACCCAAAGAATATGGTTTGCAAACTGACAAATCCATTTATGGGCTAAAACAGGCATATCGTCAATGGTACCACAAATTTCATCAAGTAATGCTCTCATTTGGTTTCGAGATGAATCTTGTTGATGATTGTGTGTATCACAAATTCAGTGGGAGCAAGTACATTTTCTTGGTCTTATATGTTGATGACATACTGCTTGCCACTAATGATATAGGCATGTTGCACGAAACCAAGAGATTTCTATCAAGAAACTTCGAAATGAAAGATCTTGGTGACGCCTTCTTTGTATTAGGAATTTAGATACACCGAGATCAATCTCGGGGTATTCTAGGATTATCATAAAGGATCTATATCAAAAAGGTACTTAAAAGGTTTGACATGCAGAAATGTAAATCCGAGGATACTCCAGTTGCTAAGGGAGACAAGTTTAGTCTCAAATAGTGCCTAAAAGGAAATTTGGAAATTCAAGAAATGCAGAAGATTCCCTATGCATCAGCTGTAGGGAGTTTGATGTATGCCCAAGTATGTACGCGTCCAGATATAGCATACAAGGTTAGGGTATTAGGCAGATATTTGAGCAATCCAGGAATGGATCATTGAAAAGCAGCCAAAAGAGTTATGAGGTATTTGAAGAGAAAAAATAATTATATGCTCACATACAAGAGATCAGATCAGTTAGAGATCACTGGGTATTCTAAATCGGATTTTGTTGGATGCCTAGATAGTTTGAGATCCACTTCAGGTTACATTTTCATGTTAGTCAGTGGTGCGGTTTCTTGGCACAATGCCAAGCAAACCCTTACTACTTCATCCACTATGGCGGCAGAATTTGTGGCATGCTGTGAGACATCAAATCATGGAATATGGCTGAGAAATTTTGTCACAGGGCTGCAAATTATGGAAGGAATTGAAAGACCACTTAATTATATTGTGACAATAAATCAGCTGTATTGTATTCTAACAACAATAGGAGCTCGACCAAGTCAAAGCATATTGACATCAAGTGCCTAGTTGTTAAGGAAAGGGTATAGAGTGGACAAATTTCCGTAGAACACTTAGGGACAAACTCTATGATAGTAGATCCTTTTACTAAGGGACTTCCACCAAAGGTCTTTCATGAGCATGTTGCTCATATGGGTGTTTTACAATTCGAGGAATCTTTGGTTTTGTGGGAGTTAGTCACTTTTATGTATTTTATATTCTATGTTAGATTTTATGTATGCATACATTGACTTTTGGATATATTTGTTTATATATATATGTGTGTGTGTGTGTGTGTGTGTGTGTGTGTGTGTTTTATTATTTAGTTATTACACTCTGTACATTAAGGTTATTAAATGATCTCATTGAGGTAAAGTAGGATCAATTGAAAATAGACGTGTGCAGGCCACCATCACGTAATTTTAATGCTACACATTTCATGATGAGTCTATGTCATTTGATTCTGTCAGCATTAGTGATCATTGATGGGTTTAGTTGTGATTGATACAATGAAAACTGCTTTGATTCTATGTGCGGATGTAATCAATGGATAAGATTTTTGGAATATGCTCAAGGCATGTAATGACAAATTTTGAGCTCATAAAGTCTAACACATTCATAAGGATGTAAGGGTATATATATATTTGTGACCAGTGAGAGATTGTTAGCGATTTTGGGTCATACATATATATCACATAATTGAATGAGTTAGGGCCATTATATAATTAGCCAAAATATTAAAGTGGTTTAATCAATATAAAAGTATGGCTAAGGGTATATATGTCATGAAAGGATAATTGTGTAGATACCATAAGTGATATTATAATTTGGTGAGAGGCCAAATTGTAATTATCAAATTTGGAGTAACTGCTTTTCTCTTTATCCCCGTCAAAAGAGAAAAATTTAGAGAAAGAGAAGAAAAGGGCTCTCTACATTTGCAAAATCATAAAACCATTTTTCTCATCAACCTTTCATCATCATTCCATTATGGCTAATCCAGGTACGCTTCCGCATTTAGTTTTCATTATGATTTTGAGTATGGGAACACAAAGGGGTTCTATTCATCTTTGTACAGTAATTTCTCTCTACATGAATAGAAAGCATGTGGTTAGGATTGATGATTGTCTGTTAGAATCAAATTAGGTTGATTGACTGAATCCCAAATCAATTAAGAGAATATTTGTTGTCGTGTGAAAAAATAATCGTGTAAATCAGATAATTTATCTCGACAAGATCCCAAATCAATTAAGAGAATTTCGCCAAAAAGGGAAATCTACTTCTTGGCTGTGGGTTTCCACACTACTCAAGTAAGTGCTTGGTGTAGAAAACATTAAAGGATCGAATTGTAATGAGCCGAAAAAATTCTTAGCAGTGCAAATGGCTAGAAAAAAAGATAAAAGAATTTGAACTAAAATAAAAAAAATTGAATCAGATTAAGCAATTTATGTCTTTGGATTGGTTAGGAACCTCAATCAAAGAAGCCCACTTGGTCTCTTCTACAAAGACATTTCCATCCAAATGATTAAGTTGGTTATCGTATGCCAAAAAATTGCTTGGTATCCAGCTGACAATATCAACTTTTGCAAAAAGAAAGTCAACTTCTTCATTTAACATTGAATCTAATAATGATTCTCAACACTATTGTTCTGATTCTGAGCCAATTGATGGTAGCACATGATTGTCAATGAAATTAATCATTTATGTCACCTGCCAAATCAAAAAGATTAGTGTGGACCCATTCTCCTTTTTGTTCTAACTGAGATTCTTCACACTAATATTCTACTAATATCAATAATTCTTTAGTATTCTCTACTGGTTCTTCCATTGTTAAGACCACAGTTGCCAATCGATGCAGGTTCACCTTAAAAAAAGAAAGCATTTTGCAAATACTCTTGTTCACGAGATTTTTTGTAGGTCCTTCCTTTTGACCTCCTCTATTAGTGTTAGGGCATGTTTCATCTTTTCCATTTGCTTCTGTCTCTGCATTCTTCTTTATGAGTTCAAGTAAAGATTCTTGGCTGCATTGGACCTCTATTTAACTGATTATGGACCCATTTTCCTTCTCTAATACTGGTGGATGGTTTTAACATTCGATTCCTTGAGTATTTACTATTGTTAACAATAATCTTTAACGTTCTCTTTCCATTATCAATATTGAATTCGGCTACCCTTTTGCTCCCCATTAGGAATAAGTTCCTCCTTTATGATTTCCAAACTATCTTCACTTCAGGATTATTCTTCTTTCGACACCCTATGATGTTGTTGGCATGCGACTCTTACAAACCTTAACTGAGGTTTTCACCCTTGCTATCCATCTCTTATTCATTATCTCGGACAAACCTGACATGGCATAAGCACACCTTATGTTCCCTATCCCGCAAGGATTCATGTTGAATCCGTATAGGCCTAGTGATGAAGGAATTAGGTTGCCATATCCTTTTGAATACACTGGTCCAAGGTGAATTACTCAGCTTGCGTATTTCCTTTAGTTTTGGATGCCAAATTGGTTTCTATCTATTCTTTTAAGGACTGCATGAGACCATATTTACGTCAATACTAGGAAATGGGTCAGTACCGATAGTCCTTTCACTAACACTCTTATATGCCAATTTGAAGCTTCCTTCCTTCAGAGCTCATTGCAATGTCGTTGGAAGTATTATGACTATACGAGTTGTGCCATTTGCAATATCGTTTCTCTTTCAACTCTTCGGCACACAAAATTTTGTGTCCATACATCAACCAAATTTGCTGATCTTTTTGCAAATATTCTAAAATATGATCTGCCTTTGAGGTATCAAAAGAATATTCAAACTTTTCTTTGTCTGCTTTCAACAATGGGCAAGAATATGGCTTGCCCTTTACAATCTCGACAGTCATGATTTCAACTTCAGCTTCTAGCAAAACAATATCATATTCATTTGTACCAATGATCGATACTAGATGTAGTCCTTGCCCATTGTTGGCTCTCTTTTGTTCCTTGTCTAAGATGAACTATTCCACTCTCATGGCATTAAAGTCAACCGACCGAAATCATTACAATCTTGAGCCACCAATTTTTCTCTTAGTAAACAATGCATGTTGCCCACAGCCATAGTCACATACTTAGCCTCAGGAAACTATATCGGGCATCAGGTCGACATCTCCTAAACCTTTCTAGAAACTCTATCACTGATTTGTTGGTTTGTTGTTTCAGAACCATCAGATCGATAATAGTCACCTTTGGTTATGGTCTGAAGAACCAATTATGGAAACATCTCTCCATATCAACCCACTTTTGAATTGAATTAGGTGACACAAATGAATACCAAGCGAATGTTATTCCTATAAGGGATAAGGGGAATGACTGTAATTTTTTATATTCATTTTTGACTAGCTTCTCCATATTGGGTCATGAAATATGCCTACATGTTCCAAAGTCAATGTACCATATACTCTAGAAAACATGGTGAAATAGGGTTTTATAACCTTTGGGAAAGAACACCATCTTATCCACTCATTCAAGATATAGCTTCCTGTATACTGGTGCTTCCAAGGGTTTTAGTTGCATGCCAAAATACTTTTACATCATTTCAGCTATAACTCCTAGGTTGATCAATTATGGAGTATATGCTAGTTGATAAGGTTGCGATGCCAATAGGTAATTCTGATCACCAACCAACATTACATTAGCCATTGTCACTCCAAGATATCCCAAAGGCGGCATGCGAATGCTAGCAATAGCATTAGGTAGTCTCCTTACCAAATTAACCTACCCGTGGAAATTGTTATTTTGAGCCAAATAATCAACAAACAATTCATGCCCCCAATCGTTGGATTGTTCAACAAGCTAGGTAGTGTCATAATATTAAAAGTATGAATAGAATTAAAAAATGGTACCTGTGCATAGTTTGAATGGACCGATGTTATAAATCCTGATGAAGGCATGGCCACCTGAGTATTTTTTAATCAGGCATTATTCGGCTGAACCATCATCGTCGAAGGTTCCAAAATAGAGTTAAATAGCCTAGGTTGAGTCACCACTGCCTGATTTGGATTCGGCTACACTCCTGTTGGGTGTCCTACCAGCATTGCATTTGGTTGCATCACATATGCTTGAGGAGGAAGCCCTACAAATTCTATTGGTGCTCCCCCAATCACAGGGGCCCTATTGTACTTCGTAACTTGTAAGTGTCCCCACATTCAGTTTAATATTTCCCCTTTGCATATAGGAGTTTGCAGAAATTTCTCTTGATCTCCACAGTCGTTGGTCCAAATCTTTAACATTATGAAATTCATTATGCTCCCTTGGCTTAACAATATAAACCAATTGTTTAGACACCTGATACATACTATCATGGATGCCCAAGTTGATCTATTGCCTAATAAACAATGTTGTCATCATAGAAGGTAGCTCAGTTGCTACTATTGTGGCATTGGCAATGGTGCTAGCCATCGGAACAGATGCTACTACCACTAGAAATGAGCTTAAAGTTGATGTTGGCATGCTTGACATAGGTTGTGTCACCATCAATGCTGTTGGAACAATTGTTGTCGTTGTCATAAGAAATGATGGCATACCCAACGTTACACATCATTTCCTTTTTTGTTGTAAACATTATTTGATGCTAACTCCATTTGACTTGTAGTTTTTCCAAAAGGTAGATGCATACACTGATGTGAATTGAATTCGAAGAACACCACTAACTCACCTACTTTGGTCCAACCGGGTGTGCTAATTTTGTTGTCATGATTAAAAGTAATAATGTAAATCGAATAACTTATCTTGACAAGATTCTAAATCAATTAAGAGAATATGGCCAGAAAGGGGAATTGCTTCTTTGCTATGGGTTCCCAGGTTACTCAAGTAAGCACTTGGTGTAGATGAAAACACTAAAGGATCAAATTGTAATGAGCAAAAAAATTCTTATAAAGCTAGAAAAAGATAAAAGAATTTGAACTAAAAGTAATAGAACTGAATTAGATAAAGCAATTATTTTCTTTCTCTTATTCTTAAATTTCCTAGGGTTGATAGAATTGAAAATTTTAGACCTATTGATTTGGCTATTTAACAATTCAAAATTGTTACAAAATTCTTGGCTGATAGGCTCTCTGTTCTTGCTCCTAAGATTGTTTCTCATCAGAGAAGAGGCTTTATTAAAGGGAGGCAGATAATCGATTGTATTTGTTTCACTTCAGAAGCTATTAATATGTTGAAAAGAAAAGTGTTTGAAGGTAATATTGCCATCAAATTTGATATTAGAAAGGCTTTGGACATCCTTAACTGGGCAATTTTTGTTGGATGTCCTTGATGCTTTTGGATGTCTTTGGCAGTTGGATCGAGATGATTTTATAGTCAGTTAAGCTCTTGTTTGGAGTTAATGGTTCCTCCGTGGGCTATATTTCATGTAAGAAGGGAGTTTTTCAGGGTGATCCCTTATCCCTTTTGCTTTTTTGCTTGGCTGAAGACGTATTAAGTAGAGGTATATCTTACTTGGTGGAAAACCATTATCTTTTGCCTATGGCAGGGGTCCAAGGTTGCATTTTTTCATCACATGCCTTCGATGCATATGACATAAATGGTGTTTTGTATGAGAACCATTCAGAATCTAAAAAACATTAAGCTTTGGTTGTCCTTCTATAGGGATGCTTCTGGTCAATATATTAGCCTTGATAAAATGTAGATTTTATTTTGGATATTTATCTAACGACAAGATAGCTGGTATTTGTCAGTTCTTAGGCTTCGGTGGTAGATCCCTCCCTTTTACGTATTTGGTGCTAGCTTCTTCCAATTATAGAAAAATTAAAGTCTAAACTTGTTTCTTAGAAAATTTTATTCTTTCTTTTATGGGGAGAGCCCAATGTATAAACTCTGTTATATCAGGCATGATCTTGTATAGCTTCCAAGGGCATACATGACCAACTACATTTATTGAATCCATTGAGAAATGGTTGAAGAATTTTTTATGGTTTAGTGATATTAACTCCACTAAACCAATCACTGTTGCTTTCTAAAGTTTGCAAGCCTATTAGTGAAAGTGGGTTAGGCTTAAAATCTATTTGTCTGTTGAATGAAGCATCAATATTAATGCTTATGTGAAGTTTCTTGCATTTTGATTAGGCTGGGAAATTTCCATGCGAGCCATATTTCTAAAGAAGGGATCACCAATGTTAGGTTATAAAGTGTCCTCCATTTGGTCTCCTATGAAGCATCTTTGGTAGATTGTTAAAGCTAACATGGGTTGGGGCTATCAAATCTAGCAGGAAAGTTAAGTTTTGGTCAAATATTTGGTTCCTGGATTCTTCTATATCAGATGTTCTTCTTATCCCTGATCAATATAGAGAACATCTTCACTCTATAATTGATTATTTTATCCATAATAATCAATGGAATGTGCCTCAAATTATTTTACCACAGTTGCTGCAATTACTGAGCTCACTTTCTAAGTTGCATGTTCCTTTTATTGAATGGTGTTGAGAATAATCAAACTATTTAGTGCCTAGCTACTAATGGTATTCTATCTTTTAAAGGTACATATTCTTTCTTTTCCCCTCCTAGTTAGTTGTGCTCATGGTCCAAACATATATGGAATTGTGCCATTCCCCATCAAGGATTTTGTACTCTGGCATCTTATTCAGCATAAAATGCCTACTGATGAGAGTCTTAGAAGTCAGGGCTGTGCTATGGTATATGTTTGTAGTTTATGTGAATCATAGCTAAAATTTGGCTCCAAAATTCAATTTAAAATTCAAGTTAAATTTGAATAGAAATTCAAATTTTCCTCTAATTTTGTGTGAAACTTAGGCTATAAATAGAGGCCATGTGTGTACATTTTTTCAACTTTGATCATTTTGGAATTTCACTTCAAAGTTCAGACCTCATTTGAGGCACAAAATTTCGTGCTCCTTCTCTCTCTCTCCCTCCACTCATCTTCTCCTACCTTCAAGCTCTTATCCATGACTTCCTATGGTGGTGAGCTTCTTCTTGACTCATCTTCTCCTTGAAGTGGAATCTCCAATCATCTTTTGTCCTTTTTCATTATGCTGCCATTAAACTTTAGGAAGCAAAGGACACCATTGATGAAGAAGATTCAAGGCCTACAAGCTCCACAAGAAGCTACATCATGTGGTGGCCCATGCAGGTTCAAATCCACAAGGACATCATGATTAGTGAATTTTAGCTATGGTTCAGCCCACTAATCCAATATCAAGTCCAAGATTCTCCACTAAGTGTGTCTAGATGTCAAGAGGCATGTAAAGCATGAAGGACATGCACGAAGTGTGACTATATGATGTGGCAATGGGGTGTAGCAAGAAAATGCTCACCACCCCCTCTAAAATATAACAAGATTGGGCTTCTCCCAATTCAATTAAATTTATTTCTCAACACACACATCAAATATTCACTTAATGCATGTGAAATTACAAAACTACCCCTAATGCAAAAACTAGTCTAGTGCCCTGAAATACAAAGGCTGAAAAATCTTACATTTCTAGGGTACCCTACCTACATTATGGAGCCCTAAATACAAGGTCCAAAAATAATGAAATCCTAATCTAATATATACAAAGATAAGTGGGCTCATACTTAGCCCAAGGACCCAAAATCTACCTTAAAGCTCGTGAGAACCCTAGGGCCTTCTCTTGCCTCTCTGACCCAATCTTCTTGGAGTCTTCTATCTAATGCCCTTGGGGGGTAGGATTGCATCAGAACTATAGAAGTAGAACATGGATTCTTTTTAATGTTCTAGTCAAAACAAGATACATAGTTGCAAAAAATGGGAAAGAATATTTCAGCATGGTAGTTAGAAAGAACTTAGTAGCTGTTGTCTTAAAAAATTACTGTGAAATTTTACCAAGTAGGCCAACATGTACTAAGGTTCATCATCACTATGACAAAAATCACTTTCTTGTACAAACCTCCAATTAAGTCTCTTTAAGACACCATGGACTATCAATTGAGCCTCTTTGCTATACTTCATACCGATCTTCCCTTCTACATTTAGCTTATTACATAATCTATCATGCAATGGTTTATTGGTTTTTTATGTCTATATATTATATAGTGTCATATAGCGGTGTAAGTGTTCCCTCATGTATGGATCACTAGGCCCATGAACATTTGGATCTGTCATGACCTGAAAAAATGCATTGAAATGAAATATATAGATATTAAAATAATAAGATATGAAATGATCGAATAGATACAGAGTGGAGAAGCAGGTACCAAAGTGAAGATGGATCTCATATTTCTTTCATGAATCAAAACCTTAGGCTTAGTGATTAATGAGGAAGGGAAAAACTCATGACCATTATAGACCTAACTATTGTTGTAGGAGACAATGACTTTCACAGATGGAGTGACATGACACACTACATCTCTAGTCACCCTCCCAATAACATGATATGTGATATCATATTCATGGCCATGAAAGGTTAGTTGAAGAACTAGCCTCTGAAAGTGAGTGTGAAGCAGTGAGGAACAAAATGGTTAATGTTGCTTTTGAGGCCTTGATGTGTGTGAATTGAAGCAGAAATAAAATAGTGTTGATCCCTTAATATACTTAATAAATAGGAGTCAGAGAGGGAAAAGTTGAAAAGAGGAACATTATGAAAAAAGGAACTTTACCCAAAAATAACATCGAGTTTGTGGCACATCATCTTATCTTGGTTATATTTCCTCGCTAGTGCCATCAAAGATAGCTCAATAATAACACCACAAAGCCTTAAAACAAGATTCGGTGTTGACTTTGCAAAATATAGAAACAGAACAATAAGGGATCACATTAAACCAAGTAATTGATCATAATTAACAAGATTTAGGATCTGGTGTGGTGTTCTCAGCTAAGTAAATAAAACAATATAACAAAGCAAAAAAAACTATGCAAACCTCTAGCATTTTCTGAAGCATAGTCATTGGTTTAAAAATAATAGTTGGTAGTGTTACCATTGTTATTACATCTGAGCCAATATATTTCTACATTTCTTGAGAATATTGGTGATTAAATAGATTCCACTTCCATAAATAGACATTTATCTTAAATAATTACTCGTAGCTCACATCCTTGATATATAAAACTGTCGAATATTACTCTGGAAAGCAGATCTTGATTAAATGTCTTGCTAGTATGGTGTTTAGAGCTCAAAACTAAGAACAAGTACTTGGAGAAAAAATTCTCTTTTCCAACCATGTTAGTGTGTGTGTGTGTGTGTGTGTGTGTGTGTGTGTATATATATATATATATATATATATATATATATATATATATATATATATATATTGAAATAATACTATAATAACAAATATAAAAAATACAAATATAAATCTGAGCAACAGTTTTGCATGGTCAAGGTTGTCTTTTATAAGATATCTTTGTCCTTTTAGTTTGGTTTCTAGAAACTAAACCTTTTAAAAACCTTTCATCTCTCAACGCTCCTCTCTATGTCATATTTAGGTGGTTCAAACAACTGTAATGGGAGCTTAATCACTCATTATGCAACAATTTCTTTTTAAACTATACAAAAGTTAATCACTCTTCTTATCAACTTTTATCTTAAGGCCAACTAACTCAAATTATTGTCAAGTGGATTACCACCTACAATATCTTTTATTAGGTCTTATTTTGAGATAGCAAGTATATATGTCTCAAGATTGTTAGATTCCAATTATGCAGCAAATCAATTCAAGATATCTCTAGTTAACTATTAGTTCTCTTCACTATTTCTTAGCCTGGCTAATCTAACCAAATTTTCTTAAATCCACTTTTCTATCATAAGTACTTTACTTTTTTTATGTTCCATTATGTGTACACAGTCATGTTTTCAAACCTTTAGAAGTGTAGATTATGCAGTAAAGAAGGTTCATGCACTATATTATACTCAAATCTCCAAAAACATAACTCAAGCAATAAAAAATTACACACCCTTGCTTACTAACTTACACAGTATAGGGTATTGACACAACTACTTACTGGTTGTAGAAGTTCGTCATGTCTACTACCAAATCCTTTATCACGAACAAGTGTGACGGCGACATTATTGTCAGTGAGGCAAGCGAGGTTGTTGCAATCCTGGATGTTCATCATGCATGAGTTGTAGATCCCCTTGTCTTTTATTGGTACACTGGGCACACGTGACAGAATGTGCGACACAAGTGGCATATCCCATTTTTGATCTTGATGAACATGTTGAGGACCATGGACTTGCATAAACCACAAATTCCACCATGCACCATCTTTACTCGAGAAAAGGACACCATTGTCAACTCGAGAAGAAGTAACTAAGAGAATGTGAATTGGGTTTGGGGATTTTGACAAAGAGGTTTGTGAAGTTTAGGAATTTCAACAAGTAGATCTGAGATCTGACGAGATGGAAAAAGAAGGATCTGAGGAGAAAATGTGAAAGGGGGAAATTTGGAAGATAGCTGAGACGATTTTATAGTGTGCGAGGTGGATCTGAGGAGAAGTTTAGGTTTTAGAAATAGAGAGGAATAAGTGAAGTGAGCAATTTATAGAATGGAAGTAGGTTTTAGAAAAAGCACAACATCGATTTTTTTAACAACCGTTGTTAATGCGAATTGAATGTCATTATTTATGCTCAAAACCAATGTTAACGAGCATCAAACATCATCAGTTTTGACAAAATCGATGTTAACAAAATCCATTTATTTACAAAAATACCACCGTGCATAATTTAACATCAATTTTGCATATAACCGATGTTAAATTGGCGATGCTGAATGCATATTTTCTAGTAGTGTTTCTGTAGTGGTTCATGTTGTTTGGGTTATCTAGCTATTTAGGAATAACTTAAAGTTTCAAAATATTAACATACCTTTGCAGCAAGCTACTTCAATTATTATCTTCAACTTCTCTTTTTGGTGTTTGTACCAATGAAATTGCCTCAAACTACAAGACATTCAGAGTTTGTCTCGGTTTAGTACTGCTCTCGCGACCTACACCGAGTTCTTTATCCCTATATGATAGAATTTTCCATTTTAAAGGGTTTCATGGTTCCAGTTAAACCCACTAAGCCAATAGTGATTAAAAGAGTGGATTGGAGTCTTCCAGCTTCTGGTATATTAAGTGTAAAACAAATGGAGCCTATAGAGGATTTCCTGGCCATGCAGCTAGTGAGGGCATTTTTAGGGACAACTTTGGTGTTTTTCAAGGTTGTATCTCAATTTATCTTGGGATCACTGTCGCTCTTCATGCAACATTGTTTGCAGTCATGGTTGCAATGGAGCATGCTAATTTGGAAATGTGGCTCAGATTGTGTTAGGAATGCAACTTGAAGTTAGTCCTATTAGCTTTGGAGAACGTTAATTTGGTTCCTTGGATTTATAGAAGCAAGTGGAAACATTGTTTATAGTTATGCCTTCAAATGCAATTTTAGCGTTCTTATATCTTTATAGAGGGCAATTAGTGTGCAGATAAGTTAGCTAATTATGGGACTGATAATCACCTGGAAGTTACTTGGTGGGATTCTATCATATAGTTTAATTGTACTTGCTTTTCTTGCAACCAATGTGGTTTGTCATCATATCGTTTCTGTTGATTGTTCCCCATTAATGCAAAAAAGGCATTTAATGACGTTTAATAGAGACATTCAACGAAAATTACAAATGGTCTTTATATCCAACGTCGTTGAAAGTTGAGACTTTTAACAACGGTTATAAAATAACCATCGTAGAATAGTTAAACTTTCTAAGATGGTTGTTATCTAAGAACCATCTTATTTCTAAGACAATAAGAACCACCTTAGAAATAAGACGGTTCTTAGCTAGGACTGTTTTAGAAAGTTTTAAAAAGGATACCTTTTAAGATGGTTGTTATCAAACTATCCTTTCTAAGACAGCCTCAGATCAGAACTTGTTAGACAAGTGGCCTCAGATATCTTAAGAAGGGGGGGTTGAATTAAGATATCCCAAACTATTTCCCCAATTAAAAAATTATTTCACTTTCTTTTCAAGATATAGATTCCCTTAACAATGAACTTCTTAAATATTAATTCAAATAAAACAATTTGAATATGAATGTAAAGCGATAATAAACAAAGGAGATTAAGGGAAGAAAAAGTGCAAACTCAGATTTATACTGGTTCGGCCACACCCTTGTGCCTACGTCCAGTCCCCAAGCAACCCGCTTGAGAGTTCCACTATCTTGTAAATTCCTTTTACATGTTCTAAACACACAAGGACAATCCTTCCTTTGTGTTTAGAATTCCTTTACAACAAGAGACCCATGGTCTCTTAATCCCTTAGAGAATGAGAAGAAGAAGAAGAATGAATCTCTCTAGAAAAAGATGGATTTTACAGATTGAGCACTCAAATAATTCCTTAATGAATTGCAATTGAATTGGCCAAGGAATTCTTAAGAGGATAAAATGATTTTGCTCTTTGAGAGGATAAACACTTGTTGTTCTGAAAAACTCTAAGCAATTTCGTGTTTGAGTCACATATATATAGACCATTGGTGGTCATGAATAAAGCCTTTGAAAAGTTGTGACTCTTAAAATTATTTTTCTGAAAATCCTGTCTGGTAATCGATTACAGTAATTGTGTAATCGATTACAGCTTTTAAAATTTGAATTAAAACGTTTACTAACTGCTGGAAATCGATTACCAAAATTGTGTAATCGATTACACAGTCTAAAATTTCGAATTCAAATTTTAGTAGCTGTTATAAAATATATTTGGCCACTGGTAATCGATTACCAGAGAGTAAAACCTTTGTAAAACACTTTTTAATTTAAGTTACTTGGCCAAACCTTTTGCTAATTCAATTAGGAATTCCCTTCCTAATATACTAGTGATCATCTTGATGCTGTGACTTGTAATCTTGAAGTATTGTCTTGAATTTAATCTTGAAAAGCCCATTTACATCAATTGCATCATATCATCATGATCATCATCAAAACATCAAAAGCAATTGCATCTACAATCTCCCCCTTTTTGATGATGACAATACAATACCTGAAATCAAGATTAAAGCAAGCAACAAACAATTGTATATAGATAAAATGTGCGTTTACTCCCCCTATATTTCGGAATTTATGATCACTTGATTTCTAAGGTTGTTAAGCTTTTTCTACAACCAACCTTTTCTCTACAACCAACCATTTCTCCCCCTTTGGCAACCTAAAAAAGCCAAAGAACTAACAGATAGAACAAAGGAGTAGAAAGATATAAAGATCAGAGTATAAAGCATAACCATCCAAACTCACAAATGAGAAATAATCAAATCAGAATCCAAAGAACTTAAAATGTCATCAAACACACAATGTCAAAGCAGAAAAAGTCTGAAATCTTAATACCACAAGATAAATAAACAAAGTACTTAACGCAATAATTGAAACTCTAAGAAACTTAAACAGCCAAAATACACGGCTTATTAAAAATTAAAAACTAAGTAGACGGAGGTGGTGGTGGAAGATCGAAACTTTGACGAATGTATCCAACATCCTCTTCAAGCTGTGTGAGGCGAATGTCCATACCAGCAAAATGTGTATCTAACGAGTCGAAGCGGTCACCAACATAAGAACGAAGACCCCGTAATTCAGAGAGGACTTCATTCATGAGTGCGGAATCTTCACGTTGAGGAGGAGGTGAAGGAGTACGTTCATCTTGAGGAGGGAGTGCATCCTTCTTCAACCATTGACCATTTCGATCTTTACGATACCCAAAGGAGGTCACTGCACCAGCACCAATTGCAAAGGAACGCTTGACTTGAACAAAGGGTTCATCATCAAGCGGAATTTGAAAATGACGCAAAAACAGAGTAATCAAATGTGGATAAGGAAGAGGTGCATTAGCCCGTAATGCCTTATGCATTCAGTACCGAACCAAATGGGCCCAGTCGATCTGACGACCGGTAAGAAAAGCCCACATAAGAATCAAATCCTCCTCAGAGGCTTGTGCTAAATTTGAAGACCGAGGAAGCAAAATTCTAACAATGATATAATGCATGATGCGATTATCAAATGTTAATGACCCGGCCAGCAATCTACCGGTCATTTCAGCCTGATCATTGCAGACCATACGGCGAGCATCATGACTCGAATAATCAAATTTCCAGTCATCAACAATGGTGCCCTCAAAAGGTGCACCTTGACTGGGTAAATGAGTCAAAGAAAAGAATAGTGATTGATCAATGACCATAGAAATACCATGCACCTCAGACATAATAATACCATCCTGAATTTTTAAATTGCAGTAGAAGACTTTTACAAGTTCAGGATAATATGGCAATTTTAATGACATGAAATCAACAAGACCAGAATTTTGAAACACTTTATAGCAATCAAACGTTTCATCATTAAAGAACTCTACGTCTAGGTACTTAGGGTCTAAGATTATTCTAGAAGAAAACTGAGAAAGGTACCGTAGACATTGATCATCGGATGAAAACAATGTTGATGATCTTGAAGATGACAAAGAAGCAGGAATAGGTGCTGTGGGTGCTCCGGATGGGCCGTGGCGGCGATGGGCAGCGGCGGTAGCGGTGGAGGATGATCCCTTTCTCTTCTTTGATGGCTCTGCCATTTGATGAAGTTTTTATGGATTTTGATCAGTGGAAGTGAAAGAGGAGTGAAAAAGAGGAAGATTGGGATTTACGGGACGTGATTTGGTGAAGAATTGAGTGAGAATCGAAGATTTGAAGTTTTAGGTATGGAGGAAAACGTGGAGGAGGCTTTGGCTGCGCAGCAGCTCTGATTTTGTGAGTATTTATAGAAGATGACGTATTGTAATCGATTACAGGTATTGGTAATCGATTACAGGACCAATAAGCCTACTGGTAATCGATTACAGGATGTTGTAATCGATTACAGGCTGCCTGTTCATGTGTAATCGATTACACTGGATGGTAATCAATTACCAGAGCCTATCCTAGGCTAGTTTCTTAAGAGAATATCTATGTTTATGCTCAAATACATCCTATATGATTAATTTTCACTACTAATACACTAAATTCAATCATTCAATTATTATATACACAAGAAATCATAAATTTTATCATACAAACAAGAATTCAAACAAGATCAAACAAACAAAATAATCTACAATCAATAAGTAAGAGTAAATCAACCAATCAATCAACCAATCAATCCCTAATTTTCTAAATCTCTTACATCTAAGAGACCTAATTCTCTTCTAATAGAGAAGAACACTTCCTTGGGGAGAGGTTTAGTGAAAATATCTGCAAGTTGATTCTTAGTATCAACAAATTCTAACACACAATCTCCCTTTAGGACATGATCTCTAAGAAAGTGGTGTCTAATCTCTATATGTTTAGTTCTAGAGTGTTGAACTGGGTTTTTGGATAGATTTATGGCACTAGTATTATCACACTTAATAGGTATGCGATCAAGGATGATGCCATAGTCAGATAATTGTTGCTTCATCCATAAAATCTATGCACAACAACTACCGACAGAGATATACTCCGCTTCAGCGGTAGATAAAGCAACACTATTTTGTTTCTTACTATGCCATGAAACAAGAGCCGATCCAATGAATTGACAAGTTCCACTTGTACTTTTTCTATCAGTTTTAGATCCGGCAAAATCAGAATCAGAATATCCTATTAAGTTACATGTTGAATTCTTAGGATACCATAATCCTAAATTTATTGTCCCTAATAGATATCTCATGATTCTCTTTACTGCACTTAAATGTGATTGTTTGGGGTTGGATTGAAACCTAGCACACATGCATACACTAAACATAATATCAGGTCTACTAGCAGATAAATAAAGAAGAGATCCGATCATACCTCGATATTGTTTTATGTCTATAGACTGACCAGATTCATCTTTATCTAAGTAACAACTAGTGCTCATCGGTGTAGACATGTGTTTTGCACTTTCCATCCCGAATCTTTTGATTAATTCCTTGCAGTACTTGGATTGATTGATGAATATACCTTCTTGAGTTTGCTTGATTTGTAATCCCAGAAAGTACTTTAGTTCTCCCATCATTGACATTTCAAATTCACTTTGCATATCAAGGGAAAACTCCTTGCACAATGAATCATTAGTGGATCCAAAAATTATATCATCAACATATATTTGAACCAACAAAATATCATTATTCTTTCTCTTTATGAACAATGTGGTATCCACTTTACCTCTAGAGAATTCTTTTTCTAGAAGAAAATTGCTTAAGCGTTCATACCATGCCCTAGGGCTTGTTTTAAACCATAAAGAGCCTTTTGTAATTTATAAACATGGTTTGGTTTATCAGGAATTTCAAAACCAGGGGGTTGTTCAACATATACCTCTTCTTGAATTAAACCATTTAGAAAGGCACTCTTAACATCCATTTGATAAAGTTTAAAATCCATTATGGATGCATATGCCAAAAGCATTCTAATGGCTTCTAATCTTGCAACAGGAGCATATGTTTCTTCATAGTCTATTCCTTCTTCTTGATTATACCCTTTTGCTACTAACCTGGCTTTATTTCTAATAATTATACCATGTTCATCTAATTTATTTCTAAAAACCCATTTTGTTCCTATGACAGGATAATTTTCAGGTTTTTCTACTAAATTCCACACATTGTTTCTTTCAAATTGGTTTAGTTCTTCTTGCATGGCAATGATCCAATTATCATCTACTATGGCTTCTTTTATATTTTTAGGTTCAATCATAGATACAAAAGCCATATTATTGCATAAATCTTTAAGAGAATGTCTAGTTGTTACCCCTTTTGAGATATCACCAATAATGTTCTCGAGGGGATGATCTCTTGAAGCTTTCCATTCTCTTGGAAGTTCATTATTGAATTTGACTTCTTCTGGAGGATCTTCATTATTTCCTTTATCATTTCCTTTGGAATCTTGTTCATCAATATTCATATGTTCTAAAGAATCTGCAATGTCATCTAGCATATTCTTTCTTGACAAGATAGCATTAGATTCATCAAAGGTAACATGAATGGATTCCTCGATATTCATAGTTCTTTTATTATATATCCTATATGCTTTGCTTTGTAATGAATATCCAAGAAAAATACCTTCATCAGATTTTGCATCAAATTTTCCTAGATTATGTTTTCCATTATTGAGCACAAAGCATTTGCAACCAAAAACATGTAGATGAGAAATATTAGGTTTTCTACCATTAAATAACTCATATGGGGTTTTCTTTAAAATAGGTCTTATTAAGGCCCTATTCATGATGTAACATGCAGTATTGACCGCTTCAGCCCAAAAATACTTTGGAAGAAAAGTATCATTTAATAAAGTTCTTGCAATTTCTTCCAATGACCTATTTTTCCTCTCCACAACTCCATTTTGTTGAGGGGTTCTTGGTGCAGAAAAATTATGTTCAATACCATGTTCATCACAAAATAATTCAAAATCTTTATTTTCAAATTCACCCCCATGATCACTTCTAATGGATGCAATCTTGAGATTTTTCTTGTTTTGTATGACTTTAGCAAGTTTCCTAAATGCTTGGAATGAGTCACTTTTATGTGTAATAAATAATGTCCAAGTATATCTAGAGAAATCATCAACTATAACTAGAGCATAGTAATTTCCTCCAAAACTCATGGTTCTAGATGGACCAAATAGATCCATATGCAATAATTGTAAGGGTTGAGTGGTTGAAACAACATTTTTAGGTTTGAATGAGACTCTTGTTTGTTTTCCCTTTTGACATGCATCACATAGTTTATCTTTTTCAAATTTCAATTTAGGCAAACCAACTACTAAATCTTTTGAAATTAATTTATTTAAGTGATCCATGTTTATGTGAGCAATTCTTTTATGCCATAACCATGGATCATCATCTTTACTAAGAAAGCAATGATTGTTTTCTTGTTTTATGCTTAAGTCTATCATGTAAACATTATTGACTCTATGTCCTACATGCTTTATATTAATGTCATGCTTATGTTCTATAAGACATTTCTGAGAATCAAATGATACTAGATAGCCTTTGTCGCATAATTGACTAACACTAAGCAGGCTGTGCTTAAGGCCTTCAACAAGTAGAACATTTTCAATGGAGTTTGAAGAATTTGTACCTATTTTACCCACTCCAAGGATTCTACCTTTGTTGTTGTCACCATATGTTACATGCCCGCTTTTCTTTGGAGAGATATGTGTAAAATTTGATGCATCTCCAGTCATATGTTTTGAGCATCCGCTATCTATGTACCACTTCTTTCTCAAAGATACCTGCATAATCAAGTTTTTGACTTAGGTACCCAAATTTTATTGGGTCCTTGCATGTTAGTATAAACTGAGGATCCTTTTGGGACCCATATCATTTTAATGTTACTGTAATTTTTCTTGAAGTAGCAAGTTGATATGCCATGTCCTCTTCTTCCACAGTAAAAACAAGTGATAGAATTAGAATTACATTTTTGTGTGGAAGTGGAAAAGTTTTTATGAAACTTTTGTTGTTTTTCAGATTTATACCCTAGTCCATTTTTATTAGACACATATCTTTGTTTACTTAATATAACATCTAAATTATTTTTACTATATGAAAATTTTGCAAGTGAATTTTTCAACTCTTTAATTTCTTTTACATATTTATCACAACAACTACAAGAATCTGTTATTTTCTTGTCATTAATAGTGGAGATATTAACTTTTTCATTTGTTTTAGAAATTGAGACTTCATTTCTAAGAAGATCTAATTCTTTGTTTAATTTCGAAATTTCATTTTCTAAATTTGAAATTGTTTTCTTTGATGATGAAACTAATTTTGCAAGTTTAATTGATTCTTTATGCAAATCAGCAAATGCATCTTGCAATTCATCAAAAGAAATAGATAAGTTATTTGAAGATGTTACCTCTTCATCACTTTCGTAACTTTTAGCCATAAGGCAAAGATTTATCTCTTCATTTTCAGAATCTTCAGAAGATTCCATATCATTTTCATCCCATGTGATGTATGCTTTCTTCAATTTCTTTTCACTATGATTTTTCTTTTCAGATTTTTCCATCTTTTTCTTGAAGATGGGACAATCAACCCTCAGATGTTCAGGTTGATTGCATTCAAAGCATTTTAAAGTAGAGGATGAATTTTCAGTCCTTCTCTTTGATTTAAAATTGGGTCGCCTCTGATTTCCTCTTACTTTAAGAAACTTGTTGAATCTTCTTACAAACAAAACTTAGATCATCATCATCATCTGGATCATTATCCTGATCACTTTCTTCTTGAATTGAGGATGATGCTTTAAGAGCAATTCCTTTCTTTTTCTTGTCATTTTCTTCGTGTTGATGTAATCTCAATAGTTCCATCTCGTGTTCCTGCAACTTTCCAAATAAAGTGGCAAGGGACATATTAGACAAATCTCTTGATTCAGAAATGGCCGTTACTTTGGGTTGTCATTCTCTACTTAAACATCTTAACACCTTGTTTATGAGATCCTCATTTTGAAATTCTTTGCCTAAGGCTGCTAGATGATTTACTATATGTGTAAATCTGTTTTGCATGCTTTGAATATTTTCATTTGCATTCATTCTAAATAATTCATACTCATGAGTTAGTTCATTTATCCTAGATCTTTTAACATCTGTAGTTCCTTCATGTGTTAATCAAAGAGTGTCCCACATTTCCTTAGCACTCTTACAATTTGAAACCCTGAAATATTCATCCATTCCCAGGGCAGATGTTATTATATTTTTGGCTTTTAAGTTGTATTGTACTCGTTTTCTATCCTCTTCAGACCATCTATCTCTAGGTTTTTCTATGGTTATGCATTCACTTGATGAACTACCATCTATTGAAACTCTTTCTACTGTGGTGGGTATATAAGGCCCTATTTCTATGGCTTCCCAAACATTTAGATCTATTGCCTCAATAAAAATTTGCATTCGGGTTTTCCAGTAGTGGTAACCCTCTCCATTAAAGATTGGAGGTCTATTGATAGAATTCCCTTCTGGAAATAAGGAATTTGCTGAGGCCATCATTTTCTTGAAGCTTCTAAACTTTATACAAGAATGAAGCTCTGATACCACTTGTTAGACAAGTGGCCTCAGATATATTAAGAAGGGGGGGTTGAATTAAGATATCCCAAACTATTTCCCCAATTAAAAAATTATTTCACTTTCTTTTCAAGTTATAGATTCCCTTAACAATGAACTTCTTAAATATTAATTCAAATCAAACAATTTGAATATGAATGTAAAGCGATAATAAACAAAGGAGATTAAGGGAAGAGAAAGTGCAAACTCAGATTTATACTGGTTCGGCCACACCCTTGTGCCTACGTCCAGTCCCCAAGCAACCCGCTTGAGAGTTCCACTATCTTGTAAATTCCTTTTACAAGTTCTAAACACACAAGGACAATCCTTCCTTTGTGTTTAGAATTCCTTTACAACAAGAGACCCACGGTCTCTTAATCCCTTAGAGAATGAGAAGAAGAAGAAGAATGAATCTCTCTAGAAAGAGATGGATTTTACAGATTCCTTAATGAATTGCAATTGAATTGGCCAAGGAATCTTTAAGAGGATAAAATGATTTTGCTCTTTGAGAGGATAAACACTTGTTGTTCTGAAAAACTCTAAGCAATTTCGTGTTTGAGTCACATATATATAGACCATTGGTGGTCATGAATAAAGCCTTTGAAAAGTTGTGACTCTTAAAATTATTTTTCTGAAAATCCTGTCTGGTAATCGATTACAGTAATTGTGTAATCGATTACAACTTTTAAAATTTGAATTAAAACGTTTACTAACTGCTGGTAATCGATTACCAAAATTGTGTAATCGATTACAGTCTAAAATTTCGAATTCAAATTTTAGTAGCTGTTATAAAATATATTTGGCCACTGGTAATCGATTACATCCTCTGGTAATCGATTACCAGAGAGTAAAACCTTTGTAAAACACTTTTTAATTTAAGTTACTTGGCCAAACCTTTTGCTAATTCAATTAGGAATTCCCTTCCTAATATACTAGTGATCATCTTGATGCTGTGACTTGTAATCTTGAAGTATTGTCTTGAATTTAATCTTGAAAAGCCCATTTACATCAATTGCATCATATATCATCAAGATCATCATCAAAACATCAAAAGCAATTGCATCTACAGAACTGTCTTAGAAAGTGTCTTTTCTAAGGCTTTCTAAGACGGTCTCAGATAAGAACCGTCTTAGAAAGAGTACTATCTAAGACGGATCTTAGCTAACAGTCGTCTTAGAAAGTACCCTTTCTAAGCCTTTCTAAGATGATCCCAGATAAGAACTGTCTTAGAAATAGTACTTTCTAAGATGGGTCTTAACTAAGACCCGTCTTAGAAAGTGGATATTCTAAGATGGTTCCCTTCTAACAACCATCTTAGAAAGTGTCGTTTCAAAGATGGTCTTACCTAAGAATCGTCTTAGAGATGACACTTTCTAAAACATTTCTTACCTAAATTGTCATAGAAATTCAAATGACTAGCAAAATTTTTACTCTGACCTTCTGAAAATTTACCAAATTACAAACAAACAACCATATGCAATATTCACCATATAACATGTCCATAAAACATTAATTACAGTCTATATCATTGTAGTGACACATGAATGCAGAAACCTACAACATTTTTTATCATACTGGCATCAATAATAAATAGCTTACAAGAATTGTTCAAGACTTAAAAAAATTGAAATAATAGAAGTAAGCTTACCAACATAACCAGCATAAGAACTAATGTCAGCTTCTAATTTGGCAATACTAAAATCCCTAATCTGAAAATAAATGTTGCATTTATTAAGGATGCATATTATGTGCATCGACATAAAGTTAAACATCAACAAAGGTTTGATTTCTTGAGCATTTCATAACAAATGAAAAAGTAGAATGGAGAGCAATAAGCAATTAAAAATTGGCTTCGACTCATTTAACATGTAACTATCAATTTCAGCAAATTTATACGGTTGAAATGGAACAAAAATTGGCATATTATTATTGAGCAAAAAAATGAGCGGTAATTGGTAGATTATAGAAAATCTTTTGATTAATGACTCATAGAGGGATTAAAATTATTTAGACTGAACCTTATTCAGTTCTTTAGACCACTAACTAGTTGTTTGCATTCCAAAATTGCAATTTGTTAAAGTAGTGTCATTGGAGGAGTGAAGTTCATTCACATTGGCCAAAGAATAAATTGCTATTTGCAATAAGACACACTTTCCATTAATAGCAATTTCTTTCCATTCATAATAGCTCAAAAAATCCCTTCCTAATGTAAGTTAATCATGGCCATGGACATTCCAAGAAACACAAGTAATTTGAGTATTGAGGGAAGGATTTTCTTCAAGTATAAGTGATGATTAAATTAAACAATGAATTGACACTTAAATTCAATTTTGAAATGCCAAAACAAAGATGATGTAAGGATTGAAAGGAGTGTGCACTTCTTATCTTCAACTTTTAAGAATATGTTCAAACAACTTCCAACAATGTCACATAATTAGACTATACATCAAGTGAAAAGTTAACACTACTGGTAAAAAAACAGAGAATCAAACACTAATTTTCTTTTGAAAATATTTTAGCATTTAACTTTGATCCTTCCACACTACTCTAATGGGATTATTAGAAAGCACTGCATTTTTTAGCTAAGGTACTCAATTTCAGAAACTCAAGAGAAAAATGAAATAATCATATAAGTCACCACTAAGGGGTAAGCTTTTTCCTTATTTTCTCGAAGAAAAAGGATGAACCAAAGTTAGAAATTGTGCAATTTGCAAAAGACTAGTTTTGCAGTTTTAGCTAAATAGATTAACCGTTAAGGTATCAATGTCAACATTATATTCAGTTTAAGTTTTGAAGTTAGGCACCAAATTTTATAGCCAACTTGATTGAACTTTTAGCTAGTTTAGCAACCTTGTAAGCAACTGTGTTTGTGTGATGCAAAAACACATACGAGAAAACAACAAATTTAGATGACTCTTGTCAAAAAAGGCAATTGATAACATAATTTAAACTAAACATTTGGTTAGAAGTTAGCTACAAAATAATTAGCAAACATGGCAGTCACAAGTACCCCAAAAGTCCTAAAATGCCATAACTAAAGAAGAAGAAAAAAAACAATTTTCTTGAAGTGAAAAGTACTCAAAATAAAATTAAATTAATGATTACCAACAGACAACACCACCATCCATATGATGAAATGATTTCTAACATGTAGACCTTGTCCCTCACTCAACTCTTTGGCTTGATCCACTTTACAACTTGGGCTGATCTCGTAGTACTTCCTCTCCAACAATGGCTGCTTAACATTGTCCTCTTCCATGTTTGTGAGAGAATCACACTACTTGTTTGACTCTGGTCCCTCTTTCATACACTATGTTTCATGCATCGTTCAAAACCTAGAATACAAAAGATTATCACAAAAGATGCCAACCTACTTTGTTTTAAAGCACAAAATGGAGAAAAGAACAAGGGTTGAGGAAACAAATGCACACAGAACCAAAGGGAGAAACTCTTGGACTTATCCTTGGTTTAAGGATGCAAAAATGAACATGAACAACTTACAACACAACACAAGCAAAGGTCTACTCTCTCACTCATTGTATTTTTGTTAGTAATCATGCTGTGCATAATATATACCGATTTTATCAATAATTAATATCTATTGAAAAACTTCATTCATGACACGTTCTAGCCTCAAAATCACTTTTTTAATCTATAAAACTTGAATCATTAAGAGCAACGAGTGTAAAAGGTAACAAGTGGCACTAATAGCCTACGAAAAACACTTGTATCTACCTCATGAGATGTAACAACTTTTTCAGTAAATAATAATTTACTACAACCATTTCAGTAAGTGCACTCCGTTAATTTTGATACATTAGAAAAGAAAGAAAGAAAAAGTTAACAAGTGGTACCATTGCCCACATATGTTACAAAGTGAAGAAAAGCCAATGAGGACAGATGATGAAGGAGGAAAAAGCTAGTGAGAAAGATGATTATTGGGAATGAAGCTTTTCAATCTGCATATCCTTTTTTTTTCTTCTAATCATAAAATTGAGAAATATACAAAAAATATACACCCTACAATCGTGTAATTCCACACAATGGTGATGGTGATTTCTGTTGGATCAAGTGGCCTCGAAATAATTAAGAAGGGGGGTTGAATTAATTATGAACGTGTCTTGACTAATTAAAGATCTATCCTTCTTAATGTTACTAGATTCTTTTAGGCTTTAACTACAAAGTTAAGAAAGTAAAGAACAGAAATAGAAACTTAACCTTAAGTAAAAGCGATAATTAAAAGTACATAGCGGAAATTAAAGAGTGTAGGGAAGAAGAAGACAAACACAAGATTTTTATTGGTTCGGCCACAAATTGTGCCTACATCCAGTCCCCAAGCAACCTGTGGTTCTTGGGATTTCTTTCAACCTTGTAAAATCCTTTACAAGCCAAAGATCCACAAGGGATGTACCCTCCCTTGGTCTCTTTGAAAAACCAAGTGGATGTATCCTCCACTTGAACTGATCCATAAGAGATGTACCCTCTCTTGTTCTTAGTATAACAATCCCCAAGTAGATGTACCCTCCAATGTGTTGGAATAAAGAATTCTCAGGCGGTTAGTCCTTTGAATCTTTGTAAGGAGAAACAAAAGATATCTCAGGCGGTTAGTCCTTTGAAATCTTTTGCTTAAAAGGAAGGGAAGAATCAAAAGAATTCTCAGGCAGTTAGTCCTTTGAATCTTTTGTAAGGGAGAAGAGAGACACAAAAGAATTCAGGCAGTTAGTCCTTCATTCTTTTGGCAAAGGGAGAAGAGAATGAAAAAGTTGGATAGCACAAGTTTTTGAACAAAGAACTTTTCTTGGAAGAGAAAGTGTTGATAAAAAACTTTTAGAAAGATGAAGAGAAATGAATTAGAAAGTTCTGTAGAAAGTGTTGAAAGATTGATTGAAAGATATTGAGAGATGATGTAAAGATTAAAAGATAGATGATTCAAAGATGATTGATGATGATAATTATTGAAACTCATGCCATGTTCACATATTTATAATCTCTTGATGACTCAAGTCAAAGCTTGTGACTCTTGGCAATTTCTTTGAAACTAGTCACTTAAAAAGTTGTGACTTTTGAAAAAATCTTCAGAAACAAGTCACTTGAAGAATTGTGACTTTTGGAAATGTATTTTTCGAAATCAGTCACTGGTAATCGATTACCATTAAGGTATAATTGATTGCACATCAACAGATGTGACTCTTCATTTTAAATTTTGAAAATCAAAACATTTAGAAGCTTTGGTAATCGATTACAGGTATTGTGTAATCGATTACACAAGTTTAAAATGATTTAAAACTGTTTAAACATAAGTTGTAACTCTTGAAATTTGAAATCTAACGTTTTAAAACACTGGCAATCGATTACTACCTTCTGGTAATCGATTACCAGAGTAAAACTCTTTGGTAATGATTTTGTGAAAACTTCTTGTGCTACTCAATGTTTTGAAAAACTTTTTTTTTAGTACTTATCTTGATTGAGTCTTCTCTTGATTCTTGAATCTTGAGTCTTGAATCTTGATCTTGATTATTCTTGAATCTTGATTCTTGAAACTTGAATCTTGAATCTTGAAACTTGATTCTTGAATCTTTGGATTTTCTTGACTCTTGATTCTTTGGCATCATCAAAATAACCTTGGAAGACATTGCTTCCACAATTTCTATACAACTATTTACTTAGTTAATGAGATGAATATATAGATGTAGGGACTAGGGACTAATGGGGAGTCCACAAAATCCAGAAAGAATTTAGTTACAATAGGGGAAAATCAGAACTTTATGTCTCACAAACTCCTTTTATGTATTGATAGATAAAGAACGAAACTGAAAATCCCTAATAGTAAAGTTTTTATATGCAGTGAAGGCCAAGGTAGTCATATCATCTTAAAAGCAAATAGCAATCATGGATAATAAAGTTAAATAGATTAAGCACAATTGGATGTCTAACCTAACTGTTTGGGCATTTGATACTCAAAAACAGATCCAGTTGAAGTAGGAAAAAATAAAGAAATGAATGTTTTGCTTCATTCATGTTGCGTGATATGAATTGTAAGATATATATTAACTACATGAGTATAATGAACTTCCATGATATGAATTGTAAGATATATATTAATTACATCATTGAAAGGTGGCTCACTCCCTTCCATGACAACATATACTGGAGCTACATGAGATAACTTTTTTAGAAGAAAATCATGCTTAAGAAATTTTATTCAATTCAAAAAAGTCAATAAATCCACACCAGACTTTAGAAACTCTTGACATGATAAATCCATATGATGTAAAAGACAAGAGAATGCTTAAACAAAAGTTTTATGTTTTTTATGATTTTCAAATGATACAGGGATGTTATAGGACTTAAAATAAATATTAAAATAACTGATAATACATAACAAAGACTTCAAAATTGTAGCCACTAAATTATACTGGCATGTTCATGGCTTCCAGCAAAACCAGTCATACCTCACCAGTTGTTAGAGCCTGCATTCTACTCTTGGAGTCAACCTGTTGGCCAACCCAGACAAAGATTTTCGAGTGACAATCCAAGAAGAAAATATGTTCTGTCATCAAATCATCCTGGGAGAAGTTGTATACCTCTGTCACCTGAAAATATTGCTTCAGATTAATGCTTTACAGTAGATATGAATCCAAATAATTTAACTTCATAAGCAGCATAGCGCAATGGAGTAAATTAACCCTAAAGATTTCATAAATGTGCTTCTAGAATAAGCTAAGGTACTAAAAAAAGAAAGATCCATAGCACATTGACCACACTCTGTTCTTATTATTCACCTAAAGCTCAACATTATGAATGTCCGTCAAGGCCGAAAATGCATAGGAGCTATTGACGGAAGGAGAAATTGTAACAGAATGGGCACATGATAGATGAGGATAGGAGACAAGGATGTTGGAATCATGGACAAGCTTGAATATGATTATATGATGGAAGAAAAGGTTGAGAATGAGAGGTGACCAGGAAGATAGCTAAGGGAATTGAAGTGGCACATATGCTTAGGCCTTGGGAAAGAGATAGTTCATTGTTTCACCAATATCTGTTGGTTTTTTTCTTCATACTTGTCTTTACATTTTCTTCCATTTTTACCATAGTAATAGAAGCAGTGTGATGTAGCTCCATTGGAGCCTGTAGGCCTTGGATCTTCTTCATCAATGGAGTCCTTTGCTTCTTGAAGTTTGATGGCAGCGGAAAGGAGAAGGAGAAATATGATTGGAGACGCCACTTCAAGGAGAAGACGAGTCTAGAAGAAGCTCACCACCATAGGAAGCCATGGATAAGAGCTTGAAGGTAGGAGAAGATGAATGGAGGGAGAAGGAGAGAAGGAGCACAAAATTTTATGCCTCAAAAGAGGTCTGAACTTTGAAGTTTAATTCTCAAATGATCAAAGTTAAAAAAATGCACACACATGACCTCTATTTATAGCCTAAGTGTCACACAAAATTGGAGGGAAATTTGAATTTCTATTCAAATTTTATTTGAATTTGAAATTGAATTTGTGGAGCCAAATTTTGGAGCCAAAATTTCACTAATTATGATTAGTGAATTTTAGCTATGGTTCAGCTCACTAATCCAAGATCAAGTCAAAGATTCTCCACTAAGTGTGCTTAGGTGTCATGAGGCATGTAAAGCATGAAGGACATGCACAAAGTGTGACTATATGATGTGGCAATGGGGTGTAGCAAAAAAATGCTCAGCTCCCCCTCTAAAATTTAATTGGATTGGGCTTCTCCCAATTCAATTAAATTTATTTTCCAACACACACATCAAATATTCACATAATTCATGTGAAATTACAAAACTACCCTTAATACAAAAACCAGTCTAGGTGCCCTAAAATACAAGAGCTGAAAAATCCTACATTTCTAGGGTACCCTACCTACATTATGGAGTCCTAAATACAAGGCCCCAAAATAATGAAACCTTAATCTAATATGTATAAAGATAAGCAGGCTCATACTTAGCCCATGGGCCCGAAATCTACCCTAAGGTTCATGAGAACCCTAGGGCCTTCTCTTGCATCTCTGACCCAATCTTCTTGGAGTCTTCTATCCAATGCCATTGGGGGGTAGGATTGCATCATCCCCCCCCCCCCCTTGAAAAGGATTTGACCTCAAATCCAGAGGTTCCTGAAACTCAGGGATTCTTTCCTCAACACCTGTAAAAAGAATTAAAACATATGTATTAGTGATGTTGGGTATGTTAGAGTAGGTTAAGGACTGAAAACCCCTTTCTTGGCCATCTTCGCATGAGAGAACATAGTTCCTCACCAATTCAATGAGTGGTGCTACAAGTATAGAAAAATATGGGACAAATCTTTTGTAAAAGTTTGTTAAGTCATTGAAGCCCCAAATTTCCCTTATACTTGATGGAGTAGGCCACTCAGGAATGACCTTTATTCTCTTAGGGTCCATGGGAAGCCCTTGATCACTATTTAAAAAGTTAAGGAAAGTAATGGGATAAAACATACCTTTTTCTTTATTTTCATGTTGATTATTCCTACAAAAAACTACGACAAACCTAAGGTGTGCCATATGAGCACCTAGGTTTGTATTGAAACAAAAAATAGGAACAAACCTACCTAATGAGTCCCTATGTACACAAATCATGAAGATGTTGGATGCATGAGTGATTTTACAAAAGAGGATTGCACCACTCAACACATTCATCATACCACCTATCATTGGGATTTGGTGCCTCATAATACCTATTTTGGGCACCAACAAAGCACAAGGATTTAAGCTCTTACGAACCAAACCCTCATCCAACAACTCCTTTACTTGAGGAATAACCTCAAGCTCAAGAGGTATGGCGATGCTAAGGGATGTTTCCCTTGATAGGAAAAGGTAGAAAGATTGTTTAAGAAGGATTGCTCTTTTGATATCACATTTTGTTGCAAAATCATTTTCCTTCTTAACAATCTTCTTGGAGGAATCCTTTTCCTCTTTTTCCTTCCCCTTGGCCTTTGTAGACAAGGCCTTAATATCCTTCTTTTTCTTTTGGTTTTCTAGTTTTTCTTCCTCATCCCTCTTATCTTTCATAGTTAGTTGATCTTTGGCCACCTGTGAAGGTGTTTGAGGATGCAACACAAATTTAATGCCCAGATGGGTGAGGGTAACCTCATTAGTTAGGCCATTGTAAATGATCTTCCTATCAAATTGCCATGGCCTTCCTAAAAGAATATGCCCTGCCTCCATGGGAACTATATCACAATTAAATTCATCCTTATATGTCCCAATGGAGAAAGGTACCTTCACTTGCTGGTTAACTATCCTTTCCCCTTGTTCATTGAGCCATTGAAGTTTATAAGGTTTTGGGTGGGGAATGATAGTGAGGTTCAACTTGGAAACTAATCTTGTGCTACAACAATTGCAACAAGATCCACTATCCACAATGAGAGAACAAGTTTTATCTAAAATTTTGCATCTTGTATGAAAGATGTTCTCTCTTTGGGATTAGATCACAAGATTGACCTCCAAGGAGCCTTCTAACCATTAAGAGGTCACCTTCTTCATGGGGGTAGACTTCCTCACTAGACTCTTCACCCCTTACTTCATCTTCAGTTCCACTAGAGAAAGGGCAAGAAGTAGTCTCCTCTTGACTACTATAGATGTCTTGATCCCTCACAATCATGGTTTTCTTTGTGGGGCATTGAAAGGCAATGTGACCTCTCCCAAGACATTTGAAGCATTTAATGTTGCTAGTTCTTTCTTGGAAACTAGTCTTAGGGGTGTATTTCTCTATGGTCTTACCCTTATCTTCCTTGGGTTTTGAAGGTGCAGCCCCTAAAATTCCTTGGGCTTGGTCCTTCCTTGGGTAAGAGTGAAAGCCATAAGATTTTGAAGAAGGCTTTCTTTTAAGTTGTTGCTCCACTTTTATACAAAGTTGGACTAGCTGATCTAGGTCCCTATATGGAAGGAGTTCAACCTTGTCCCTCACTTCCATATTAAGCCCACTAAGGAACCTAGCTATGCTTGTTCTTTCCTCCTCCCTAAGTCCAGCCCTTAAAAAGAGTAGTTCCATTTGTTGTCTATTTTCTTCAACACTCATACTCCCTTGTCTAAGCCTTTGGAGCTTGTCCATAAGCTCCCTTTCATAGTAGGAGGGAATGTGCCTCTTCCTAAGGGCACTTTTAAGATCATTCCAATACTCTACTGGAGGATCCCCATGAATCCTTCGTTCCCTAACAAAGGAAGTCCACCAATAGAGGGCATACCCTTGAAAGCTAAGGGTAGCCAATGGAACTTTTCTCTCTTCACTAATATGATGGCAAGCAAAGAGTTGTTCAACCTTCATTTCCCAATCTAAGTAGACCTCAACATTATCTTTTCCATGGAAATATGGGAGGCTAATGTTAACCTCTTGACGCCTTCTATCCTTTTCTCTTCTTTGGGAGTGATGTTTAGTATGTGAACTATGACGCCCTTTATAATAGTCGCTAAGTTCTTCACTTAAACTCTTGCAAAAGTCATGACTACTATAGGAGGCATATTTTTCTCTTTTCATTTCTTTCATTATTTTTCTTCTTTCTTCCTCTCTTATTTTCTCTCTTTCATCTTGACTTATTTCTTCTACTCTTCTTTTTTCCTTTTTCTTTTCTCTCTTGTTTTTCTTTCCACAACTTAAGGGATCTCAACTCATCCAATATCTTATACAAGGGGTCCTTAGGAATAGAACCCTCACCATTAACACTAGATGAAGAATGAAGACTCATGTGGGTTCCTAAGTTGTGGTTCTTTCTTGTTGGGGGTTTGAAAACAAAAGGTAAAAGAAACGATGGTTGAAACTAGCCAAAATAAACACTAAAAGAGGTGTGAAAGATAAGGTAAAAACTAATTGGTAAAAGGCAAGCTATCTAGGCGGTTTTAAAATGGAAGGTAAATGAAATAAGCTATGAAAGTAAGCAAGAAATGTAAACTAGGCGAATCCTGAGAGTGTTTGGATGACCACATTTAAGTTTCCCAACAAAACACTCACAATTCTAAGGGAAAATTGCCTAAAATTATTACACACAAATGGAAGTAGGGTGACCTATTGGAGGCTCCCAACTTACTTCCGTTGAAAGGCCTTTTTGTTACAAAATTTGAAAGCAATGAAAGTAAGTAAATTGTCAATTACAAAATTACAAAAAGGTCCTCAATTTTGGTGGTTGTTCTCTCTTTGGTGATTCACTCAATTTAGAGTGCTTCTTAGTCCAATATCTCTTAAGGTGGTTTTCCCTTGCTTCTTGACTTAAATTCTTCAAGGGATGACACCAATCCTCCTTTCCAATTCCCTATATGGCAACTCACAAACAAGGAAACAAAGAGACAAGCAATAACCAAAGACCAAAAAAATGAAATGAAAGATAAACCAATAGAGTTTTAACAAGACAAATTTTCAAGGATTATTCAACAATTAAAGCAATGAAAAGCACATAAAAGCAAGCTAGGATTCAAAGAGAAACTTATAATGGCTCTAGAGTGAGTAAAAAAAAAACAAAAAAAAAGACTCAAGAAACCTCTAGTTTTGGAACTTGTTTTCACAGTAATTTTCAATTGAGATTTCAAAACTAAGATTGTTATAAAATAGGCACCAATTATAGAACAAATTTCGAGCCAAAACAACAAGCACATTTCCCTTTCACTTTTTTTTCCTGGACACTGATTTTTCTGCCAACTTGTGTGATTTTTCTTATTTTTTCCTTTTATCCAAATAGCTTAGTTATTTTTTATTATTTTGGTCCAGATGTATAGAAAATTCAGTAAAACTTTTAGCATAAAAATCATAGTGAACAATTCCCAGAAATTTATACAAGTTCATATGTTCAAGCTGCCAGCACCAGCGATTTCAACCTAGAAATCAAGAGTAGTGTTTATATTGCTTAAGGCTTGGATAGTTGTTAGTCGGTAAATACGACTAACTTTTGTGTAAAAAAATGTTGGAAATTGTATACAACTCCTCCCATGTATAGTTTTTTTGGGTAGTATTGTAATTACTTTTTGATAATTTAGGTAATAGATACTTTAGTATCCCAATTTTATGTATTTAATGATCATTCCACTTCAATTTCAGGTAAAATAGGCAAGATTGGTGAAGTAAAAATTTCATGAACTCGCTAAGCCACTCATCTTCTGGCTAAGCGCATCATCCGCTAAGCGCCCCATCTGATGGCTAAGGTCATGGACAATTCTGGGAGAAGGATGAGCTGTATAGAGGTGTTGAGCGAAAGCCAACTCGCTAAGCGCACTGTCTTCACCTTCAGGCTGAGCGAGTGTGACTAGCGCTAAGCCAGAAGTCACTTACGTGCGCTAAGCGAGCTCATCTTCCGCTAAGCGCGCGTCCACCGACAGGATTGCCTATTTAAGCTGAAATCATGATTTCTGAAGGGGTTGTTGAGTTTTTTGAGAGTTTTTGGCTATGGAGAGATTGAAAAGAGCTGAGCTTGAAGAGGAAGCCATCTTGTGGAGCTTAGGATGAGATTTTGAGAGATTGTGAGGTTTCTAGAGGTGGGGGAGACATCCCCACTACTTGTATTTCTTCTATCTTTCATCTTCTCTTCTCATTGCTGTAAAGGAAGCTTCCCTGCTATGGAGAGCTAAATCCTCAGTTGGTTCTTCCTATGGGGTACTTGATGTAAATACTTTCATATCTATCTAATGATGTTTTATGTGTTCACTATGCTATCAGTACTTAATTCTAGTGTGCCTTTGCCTTGATCACGCACTTGCATGCTTAGTTAGGGTCACTCAACATTGGGAAATGGTTTGATCCTTAGAACCTGATAGGACAGGGCTAGCTTATCGTATTTTCACAAGACATCGAGCTACAGTGACCTAGTTTTTGTTATGTTATGTCTTAATGCAGTTCTGGTTAAGTTTAGTCCAACAAGAGGGATCTAAGGACAACGCTTGATTAGGATTAGGCTAAACATGCACGAGACATCGGGGTTTAGTAGTCCAGGAGATAACATAGACCACATGAACATTGTTAGGCAGAGAACATCCTTAATAACATCAGTCATCCAGTAGGAAGACCAACACGTTTTTTATCTGTCTTCACACACCACTACTCACGTGATTTACTTTTGAATAGTTTAATTTGCATACTTTTCCATACCACACACCAAAATTTCATCCAAAGACACTTATTTACTGAACCACAACTTTACCAAGTAAAACAAGTTCCCCAAGAGTTCGATACTCGGTATTCACCTACCGTTTTATACTACTTGCGTGATCCGGTGCACTTGCCGGCCGTCGAACAATAGTTACAATTTGTGTTTTCTTATGCTAAATTATCTAGAATAACACAATTCAAGAGAACTTAAGACTTATTTTGATTCGCAAATCCAGCCACAACTCAACACCACAACTCAACTTCATCATAGGCATCATGTAGGAAACTTAGAAAACAAAGAAAAGTTCAACAACAAGATTACTTCTAGGAATTGATTTAGAACATGTTATGAACTAAATAGCATGCATGAATTAGACTCAAAATTAAAAAGATAGGCTAAGAATGACAAGAATACATGAATAAATGTATCTAGAATTCAATCAACAAAATAAAAATTCAACACAAACATAGAACATAATGTGACAATTATTATGACTAAACATGACTCTAAGACAACATGGATTAAGTGATTTACACTTAGATTTTTGTGTTTTTTTTTCTAATCAATATTTTGGAAGAAAATTTAGATCTAAAGGTTCAGCACAAAAATATTATGACTGAAAAATGATAGAACCTGAAATCATCACAAAAACATGATTCAAGAGTAGATCTATAAAATTTGAACCATAGGAATGCAAGAACAAGTGTAGATCTAAGATTTAATCAGTTTATCTTTTTGAATCTACTATAAACAGCACCAAACAACAAGGCAATGGAGGATATACATGGAGAATAAGATGAAGAAAAAGGAATTAAATTGAATTGACCAAACAAAATGATAGTGGAAGCAAAAAACATCACCTAGATGAAGATGCTCTAATACCACATGATGTAGCTCCATTGGAGCTTGTAGGCCTTGGATCTTCTTCATCAATGGAGTCCTTTGCTTCTTGAAGTTTGATGGCAGCGAAATGGAGAAGGAGAAATATGATTGGAGATGCCACTTCAAGGACAAGATGAGTCTAGAAGAAGCTCACCAGCATAGGAAACCATGGATAAGAGCTTGAAGGTAGGAGAAGATGAATGGAGGGAGAGGGAGAGAAGAAGCACAAACTTTTGTGCCTCAAAAGAGGTCTGAACTTTGAAGTTTAGTTCTCAAATGATCAAAGTTAAAAAAATGCACACACATGACCTCTATTTATAGCCTAAGTGTCACACAAAATTGGAGGGAAATTTGAATTTCTATTCAAATTTTACTTGAATTTGAAATTGAATTTGTGGATCCAAAATTTCACTAATTATGATTAGTGAATTTTAGCTATGGTTCAGCCCACTAATCCAAGATCAAATCAAAGATTCTCCACTAAGTGTGCTTAGGTGTCATGAGGCATGTAAAGCATGAAGGACATGCACAAAGTGTGACTATATGATGTGGCAATGGGGTGTGGCAAACAAATGATCACCTCTCCCTCTAAAATTTAATAGGATTGGGCTTCTACCAATTTAATTAAATTTATTTCCAACCACACACATCAAATATTCACTTAGTGCATGTGAAATTACAAAACTACCCCTAATACAAAAACTAGTCTAGGTGCCCTAAAATACAAGGGCTGAAAAATCCTACATTTCTTGGGTACCCTACCTACATTATGGAGCCCTAAATACAAAGCCCAAAAATAATGAAACCTTAATCTAATATGTACAAAGATAAGCAGGCTCATACTTAGCCCATGGGCCCGAAATTTACCCTAAGGCTCATGAGAACCCTAGGCCTTCTCTTCCATCTCTGGCTCAATCTTCTTGGAGTCTTCTATCCAATGCCCTTGGGGGGTAGGATTGCATCATAGTGCTCCTAGTTTTTCATACTTGTCGCAACCTACCCTTTTGCGGGTGAGCGAGGCGAGGCTCACGGGTGCGTCTTCCATAGGAGGAAAATGCGCGGAGTCGCCACCAACGTTTATTGAAAGGAAAACGTTAGAAAAACCAAAGGAAACCGGTCATGAAGAATATTCCAGATTCTAGAGTTATCTTTACGTTTGAGGAAGGTATTAGCACCTCTCACGTTTGTCCCAAAAGGACAACAACCTTAGATTAGAATTGTGTGAAATTATGTATTTAAACCTTTTATTCCTTTTTTATTTTTCAGGTCGACAAAAGTGGGGCTCTTGCTCCTACGTACCCTCCATCGAAGAAGAAATCAGACCTACGTAGTTCTTTCAAAAGGGGCGAATCAAATGGTTCTTTTTACTTGAAAGGGGGTCATTTAAGGCGTTGGACCTTAAAACATTTTTTCAGTGATTTTTGTGGACAAAGCTTGATTTTGTGAGTTGATTTTAGCCTTAGGTTCACTTTGGTTATTAGTCAATTCAATTAAGAAAGAAAAATCCCAAAGAGAACGTTCGATTGATTTTTTTTGTTTTATTTTACTAAAAAGATATTTTTTTATTATTATATTATTATTTTACCTCTTTTTGGTTTCCAGCGTGGTTACGGCACGGCCGAATGGTCGGATTTCATTTTAACAAAAATTAACAGATATTACAATTCAAATGATCGGTGGAAGTTTATTTTATTTTTTGATTAGACGAGAAAATGACTTAAATAAATGACTAAAGCACGTCAAAAGGGGGTACGGAAAGTAAATGAAATGAAAATAAAAGTATGCGAAACAAGTGGGGACCACCAAGGGTACATAGAATGAATTGAAAAGTTCGATTTCGGGAACTTACCAGTTGAAGACCGAAGAACAACGAAGAACGAATGAAAGACGGTGGAAAATCTTCACGGATTTGTTTACAGAAACGTCTCGGACGAGTTACGGAAGCACCTCGGCTTGGATTTTCTTCACGGAAACTATTTTTTTTCACTAATTTCAAGTGATCCCAAGATACCAGGAGGGCTGAACGTTTTTCTCCTTCACTCCTCCCCTTATTTATAGGAAAATGAGGGAGGAGCTTGCCACCTAGCTCGCCCAGGCGAGCTAGGTTGCTTCCTCCAGAAGCAACCGCCTTCTGGAGGAACATCCTGGAAGGCCCAAGTAGGCCTGATTGCTATTTGCACCCCCTTGTTTACTAAATACACCCCTACCTTTTTTTGCTGATCCTTTTTCCGTAACGTTACAGAAATTTACGAATTCCGTAACGATACTTGTTTTCCTTCCGCAATGTTACGGAACCTTACGGATTACGTAATCATCCCTTTTTTGGCTTTCGGAATGTTACAGAACCTCACGGATTGTGTAACAATGCTTCCTTTTGATTTCCGACATGTTATGGAACTTCACAGATCATGCAACAATGCTCTTGTTTGACTTCTGGCACGTTATGGAACTTCACGTAGTGTGCAACAATGGGTGCCAAGTACCTCGAATCGGTAAAGCAAAGGTTGCATGCCATCAAACAATGGTCCCCGGACGAAATTAGGGTATGACAATACTGATACATTATTATTATCTGTAAATATCACATTTTTCCCTCAGATTTTGTCTACAATACAACTTATATTGGATTATGTGTCTTTGAAAATTGTATTTCATCCTTTTTTGGTAGTGTTTCATTGGCCATCACCATCATTGTTGAGAACTGGGATTTATCACTTACATTTTCCAACAGTGTCAAGTTGATCAAACTAGCATCTATTTCAATACTAATCACATGTCACTTGGGCTTAATGAATTGCATCAATAAGCTTTTATTTACATGATAAGTGACTTGACAGGCTATAGATAATATATTTTTGGAGGCAAATAATGAAGGGCTACTTTAATGCATCTTCACATGCCATTGGATTTCCATAAATTCCAAAATCATGTATGCAGAGACTAGAGCTTTAGATCAGTGGGTAAACTCACCTTTAAATTTGCTACATGTTGCTTAGTCAGGCGGTGGAAGAAAACCTCCATAAGTAAGTCAGTTGTTTGCCTTCAAAAGGTGGAGGGGGAACAAAAACCATTTTAGCAAGCAAAAAATTATCCCTTACCTTTCGAGAAATGACAAGAAAATAGGTGAGGATCACTTTCAGGCTCTCTAAGAATCTTTTGATTAGGATATTCTTATTTTCCTCCTAAAAAATCCCAAAACTGTTCAGATTTGGAAGCTTCCCTTTGTGGTTTGGATTGTAAATTTGGCTATAGAAAATTGGCAGCATATGAAAAGCAGATAAAAATTTAAGGGTAAAGGTAAATTACACTCTCCTCCCTTACAAGATGATAAAATTACAATGTCCTACCCTCTAATTTAAAAATTATACTATCATTCCTTAAGAGATGGAATATGCTACCTTGTAGTCTATTTTAAGGTAAACAAATCCTATAATCATGGTGAGAATATATGAACAAGCCTCCTAGGGAGTTATTTCCTCTATGCAACTTTTAATGTCACTGACATCTAATTTTGAATATCCTATTATTGGTTTAGGATCTTTAGAATAAGAAATGAAATTTTAAACACTTCTACTATCAGCTTCAAAACTACACCTAAAATTTGCATTTCATCTTTTAAAGTCTTGTAGTTGAAAGAATCCAAAAGTAACTGCCAATGATGTTGAGAATCACAAAGATAAAAATTGTCCTTAAAAAGCTCTATTACATCATAATAAATTGAAGCATGATGCATTACAAGGTAGGGGAAAGTAATTTACTTATCTAATAATAATCTCTTTTAAAAATTTGAAATTTTAGAAACTTGAATTTTGCATAAAATGTATAGACTAATATAATTTTTTTTAATATCAGTATAATTTCCTGGCTGAAAAATAGGGATCAGGTAAATGCCACTAGTTAACATCAAACCTAAAACCTCTCTCTGACAACAGAAGCAATCCTACTGCCACTAGGCTATATCCAAAATGGTAATATTTAATCATAAAGCATATAAAGTTTCACCTTAGTAGTTGCTTGTCTAACACAACTACACAATTGTTATGATGGGTGAACATACAGGTGGAAGGAGTGGATGAGTGAACACACAAGAAAAAATAAGATGAAGAACAAATGCACACAGGATAAAGTTGGCTAGGACCCAAACCAGTGGGATATGACTTCATTGTTATGTAATATTAAAGCCACAATGGAATCCTAATTATCTATTAATATTACTGACCTAAATAATTTGAAAATTGACAGCATGCAAAACCTAGATGCCATGATACGGATCGAACTATGGAGACTGAAAACTAAAGAACCAAGTAGTAAAAGTGTTGTTTTAAGATAGTCAAAACTCATGTATGAGAACTAAACAATATACACATAGAAAACCTATCGATTATGCATCAAAAGTTTTGTTACACAGGCCTTCAATGGAAATGCAACAGATTCAAAAGAAAAAAAGTAGAAAAAAAAAATTCAAAAACCCAGGTGAAGGATGCATACTGTCAATTCCCAGTTGATCCACAACAACCACAAACTGTTGATGGAGCTCCACAAACCAAAAATTAGATCTAATAAACGAATAAACAAATGCTACAAGAAAACATTTTTCATCACAATAAAATATAATTGACAAACTGAAGAAAAGGGAATATTGGCTCAACTCAGAATGTACGCACCTGTAATTTGGTAAACTGAGTAGACAATGTGGTTGCCTTTGTCTAAAGTGTTTCAACTTTTAGCTATAATTTAGAAATGTACCGCATCTTCCTCTCTTTTGAGCGAGCAGCTGATACATGATTAGCCAAAATCCTAGAAAAATATTTCACAACCTTAGTTTTATACCCCAAAAAATAAAGGGACATAAAGACAGTCAAATAAGAGACTATTATTACCTTTTTGCACCAAACAAATCATGAAGTGCATCATCCTCTATCCTCCCAACCATAGGTTGTCCACCAAAGCCATCAGCGCGGTCCATATCCTTCATTGGTTCAGACATGCATCGCTCCACCCTCCAAATGAATTTTGTGATTTTCTGGCACCAACGAATTGTTGTCAAATAATTGTTAGTATTAATTAATTGAAAATGTAAATAATTAAAAAAATCTACAAAAAATAAAACCTTCAGATCAACTTACATGGGTCTGATAAGTCAAGAAGCTTCACATGTCCATCTAACTTCAAATGTCTTGCAAAAACAAGATTGGTCCCACAAAAAGCAGTTTTCCGGTCCATAGAACTTTGTATTGCAAATGCAATGCATTTTTGAACACATTTGGTGCAGACAAAAGGAAATACACAATTTTATAAATTTATTGTCAAATAAATCTCAATATTTGTACATTTGTGTTTGTAATGTTCACAATAACCATCAAATTCATCATAGTGCAATGTCTTATATCATCTACGGCTTTCTACATCGAATGTTTTGAACTTTTACAAAATATGCTGCTCATTTCTTGCAAATTGTTGTTATTGTTTCCATGTCTAATGACGTGCCATCAACAAACCACTACAAAATATCAAAAATAGAAATAATATGTCACATACATGTAAAATGATTGAAAATTATAGTGAAGTACTAATTTAAAGTTGTTGAAGCAAACATACCATGCTCCAATCATTCTTTAAAGCCCCTTTTATGATGTTTCATATCCAATGCATCACATAATAGTCACACTCATAGCCTCCTCTTTGAACATGGCTTTACATTCAATATAAATAATAATTGAACCAAACAAGTGCACTGAAGTTACCATGTAAACATCACTAGTGATAAATAAGCATTAATTAGATGAGTAACCTTTACTTCAATCCACTTAGGAGTTCCTTGATCATTTTTACCATCCAGAGTGGTCTTTAGTGTCTTCATTGCACTGGTTAGAAAAATAAATCATGAACGTGTATACGACGATAAAAAGATGTTCATTAAAAGTTTAGAATACATTAAATGAGTTTCAATATAAAACTTAACTTGTTAATTGAAGTTTTGATATGAATATCAAACTTCTTAAGTAATGAACAAAACCAGACAACAACATTGTTCGTAGGACACAATACAACCAGCTGTCAATGGGCCCTACATTAAACAAAAATTAGGTACATATAATTCAAACATTTTTTAGAAGCATTTGCATTAATAGAACTTACTGATTCAAGTAAGCTCCTAAGTACACCTCTCATTGAGATTCCTTGACCCATGTTTGTATGTAATGTTTACATTCAACATGTCGGTCCTTTGCATGGTGTATCGACTGAGGCTCAAGGAATCCATACATCGAAGCATGAACCAAACTTGAGCTCCATTCATCCATAAACCTATTTTGATAATAAATACATGAAAATCGATAGTGATGCATATGATAACGAATATTAGTTATTAATGAATCATATTAAATTTACTTACATCATCCATAATTGTAGTATAGTTATGTTCAAACATTTGTCACCTGCTATTATTTCATTTACATCAGAATATGTCAAGAAGAAGGATACATCAACATTTGGAATCCCAAATTTACTGGCATCCCACATCAGCTCAACGGGCTTCTCGTAAATGTCATATAGGCTCTTAATCAACTGACGCGAGAGATCATCTTCAAAAATATTATTCGCCCTTTGAACTGTTTCAGGTGGTTTCTTTGGACTAATATAGGACTCCTATATGGTTGATGAAAACAGTAATTAAACTAATGTTAGTAACTAAGATATATCGTTGTATGCAAATCATCCAATAAATATTACAAAATAATATTTACATCATGTGACACAATTTTCACAAGATTTGTTGGCCACGCAATGAATGTTTGAAGGGCTTGCCTGACATGCTGTATCTTTGATGTCGAGAACGGGACTTGGGCATCACCATATAAAACTTTTTCAACACTAACCCTTACCACACCATCAATTTTTATGGCATCCTTCAACTTCTGCTTCAATTTCTCCAGACTCCGCTTGTTTTCTTCTTCAATCTCATTCCTTACTTCTTCCATCAAGTTTTCGATAATCTCATTCCTCCACTCTTCCTTAAGGCTTCCAATTATGTCAGCCAACTGTTGTTGTGTTATTGATGTAGAGTAACTACTAGATCCACATGATGCCTTATCATAGTATTAACTGATTGTCATACCAGACCCCACTACATGAACGCGACCTGGATGCTCCAGTCGCCCAATGGTAGTATTGAGTATGTCATCTCGACCATGGGGAAGAAAACTACCCTATGTCGTTTGCTCTTGTAACGAGTCCTATAACAAGCATGGATTATAAATACATCAAATAAGGAGGTTATTATATATATAAAAAAAAATTAGATTCAAATTGTATGTCAACCATGAACTCACAATTCTATCAGATATTTCTTGTGTTGTCTCATATGTCATCTACACATATCGCTTTGTGCGAGCCATTTTCCACTTCACATGTCTTCCAATGGGAGATGGAGGATCCTCAAGCAATTGTGTATTCTTAGTGAACATTGCCTCCTCTTGTCTTTTCTTTCTTTTCTCATCTATTAGTTTTTTCTCAAGCAAATCATAACCCCCATGTGATACACCATATAGTCATTCCATGTAATTAATTGAAACAAAATGCTATATTTCTATAGCTAATTTAAATTAAAAATAAGAAAAATCTAACCTGCCAGGTAGGGGTCTTGCGACTTGCAGCAAATTCATCCCAAGTTTGTCGATCCATTCCATATTTTACAGAAGGATCTTATTTTTGTCGACCTTCAGTGTCAACATAGACAAATTTAGTGGTTAGCGAAGACTTAAATTGCCTCCATCTAGTGGCCACCATGGACATCACCTTCTTCTTGGCCTTTGAGGCTTCTGGGATATCAAATTTAGCTTGCATAAAATATTCAATATGTTAAATTTAGTGCTAGTAAACATTTTGAAATATAAATACCTACAAAAAAATACATGGAACTGTTAACTTGACTTACCAAAATGTCATCCCATACTAGGTCCTTTAGAGTTTCTGGCACATCTTTCCAATTGCTATGTACAATTGGGATCTTTTCTTGAGCTACGACCCCTAAATAGTTGTGGACCTTTTTTTTTCTGGGCCTGATCCTCTTCCAGTTGTAGGATCGACAGTAACTGTTGGTCTAGGCTGATCTAAGGTTCTTAAAGTCAACCTTCTAAGACGTGTGGATTGTCTTGTCTTGTCTTAACTATTGCAGAGGGGACCTAGATGGTGTTTCCATGACCCTGTGAAAATGAAACAAATTGATTAATGTTCTGGGATATAGAAATAACATCTACGTAACAAATTGTAAATATGCACATTAGATAAATTAAGAACAAATAACATAATATCGTAAACATTACATTGATACAATGCAATTAAGAAGGAATGTTCTCCCATAAACCTTCATCATGATCATTACGAATCGCATGTACGTCATCCACCTCGGGTTGTTCACATATGGAAGGAATTTTTGTGGAAAAATGAGGAGTCTCACAAATGTCAAGTGTTGCATCATCATTTTGTTCCCTAATACCAATTGGTCTTCCTTGTAGAGCCACTAATAATCTAGAATCACATGGATCTTGGGTGTAAAACACCTGTCTAGCTTATTCTGCAATAATCAAAGGTTCCTCCTTGTAGGCCACCTTATTAAGGTCTACTAAAGTAAATCCTATTTGATCTCTATGACTACCGGTATTTCCATTAACCCACTGACATTGAAATACAGGCACTTTCAATTGATTATAATCAAGCTCTCAGATTTCTTTAGTGACTCCAAAGTAAGGCATTGAGGTTTGAATTGGGTTGTTATCTGATGCACTAGAAAAGTGTTCAGAATCAGCCTCAACAATCACCCCACTATTCTGCACACTACTTTTATCATCTTGTGACTTTGTATAGAAAGAATAATTGTTTATATCATACCCCTTCCAAGTAGGGACATTTAGATTTGGACCAATAGCCAACAGTCTTAATGTTTTGGAAGCATTGTCATCACCGATGATTGTTTCTTTAAACCAATTTTTGAAAGTTCTAATATGCTCTTGCAGCAATTTCATCATGTTCATTTTTGGGTGAATAGATGTCAGATATTCTTTGTGAGTTCATATGTAGGGAACAACCTCCTGTGTGTTATTCAACATATACAAATGCGCTTTTGAGACATCTTGTCGAGTCATGGTTACAACATTGTATCCTTGTGTACCCTTACCTTCTCGTGTTTGGTAATGACGAGTTTTGAGAACCCTGACAACTTGATTTTTTCTATGTACTGTGAACAAAACTCAATAACTTCTTCAGCAACATACCTTTCAACAATGAAAGCTTCTAGTCGGTATTCATTTTTGGTATAACCCTTAACACCTTTATGTACCGCTCAACTGGATACATCCACCGCAAAAAAACCGGACCACACAACCGAATTTCCCTCACAAGATGAACAATTAGGTGAACCATGATGTCATAAAATGATGGAGGAAAATATATCTCCAACTGACAAAGGACAATGGTAGCCTTATTCTCCAAATCATCCAATTGTTGAGGGTCAATGACTTTGCTATAGATAGCATTAAAACGAAAGCACAAACGGGTTATGGCAACCCTAACTTTGTTAGGCAAGATCCCATGAATCGCAACTGGCAATAGTTGTAGCATTAAGATATGACAATCATGAGACTTCAAGCCAACCAACTTCAGATCATTGAGAGCTACAAGGCTCTTGATATTTGAAGAGTATCCTTGTGGAACTTTTACATTCCGCAGACATTGACAAAAACTTCTTTTCTCTGTTGTTGACATTGTGCAGCATGCTGGGGGCAGATATGTTCGCCGACCTTGTGATATTGGATGCAACTGCTCTCGTATTCCCATGTTAGCCAAGTCTTGATGACATTTCAAACCATCCTTTGTCTTACCTTTAATGTTAAGAAGGGTACCAATTAAGCTATCACAGACATTTTTCTCCACATGCATAACATCTAGACAATGATGCACATGTAGATCAGACCAGTATGGAAGATCAAAGAATATTGACCTTTTCTTCCATATGTTTATGCCAGATGATGTCTTTTTTTGTGTCTTCCCAAATATAGTTACAATGTCCTGCACTCGATCATAAACTTCGTTACCAGCTAATGGTTGTGGCGGACTTTCATTCTCCCGACTTCCATTAAAAGCTTTCTTCAATCACCTATATGGGTGAAAAGGTTTCAAAAATATTCGGTGTCTGGTATATACTATCTTCTTTTCATGTCTTATTTGTATGAAGCTCGTGTTTCTCTCACAGATACGACATGCATTGTGTCCTTTGACACTGTATCCACTTAAATTTCCATATGCTGGAAAGTCATTAACAGTACAAAGAACCATTGATCGTACCCTGAATGCCTGTTGTTGATTTGCATCCTACACATCAACTCCGCCTTCCCACAATTTTCTCAAGTCTTCAATTAACAGAGTCAGATAGACATCAATATCATTCCATGGTTTCCTTGGACCCGCTATCATCATACATAGGATAATGTATTTTCACTTCATGCACAACTAAGGAAGGAAGTTGTAAATCATCAGCAAAACAGGCCATGAACTATGGTTTGTGCTTAATTTTCCAAAATTATTCATTTCGTCTGAAGCAAGAGCAAGCCTTAGGTTCCTTGCCTCGTCTCCAAAATATGGATACAAACGATCAATTGTATTCCATTATGGAGAATCGGTCGGATATCGAAGCAATCCATCATTTTTCTGCCATCTGCATGCCATGTAAGGTTTTTACATCATGTGCATTAGTGAACAATCATTTAAACCTTGGTATTATTGGAAGATACCAGTAGACCTTTGCTGGACGATTATTGTTTTTGCTTGCATCATCACTAAATTTGTCATGCTGTACTTTGTATCGTGATACCCCACAAGTTGGGCACTTACGCATTTCAGCAAACTGATTTCTATACAATATGCAATCATTAGGGCACGCATCAATCTTCTGGTACTTCATTCCCACAAGATATAAAATCTTTTTTTCCTTGTAGTGATTTTTCGGCAATGTGTTATTTTCAGGAAGCATCTTCTTCAAGATCACAAATAATTCATTGAATTTTTTATCACTCCACCCAAATCTTGCCTTCAAGTTAACTAAAGCTAACACCACTGACAACCTTGTGAAACTTCTGCACTCCGAATACAATGGTGTCTTTGAATCACTTTCTATGTTGCTATACAAAGCTGCATGTGCTTGTTTGAAATTGTCTTGTCCAATATCGTGAATCATGTCTTCTATACAATCTCCTGTGTCTTCATCAACTGGCTCAGTGCGAGAAACAGTTGTCATGTCTAGCAATTCCCCATGCCATATCCATTTTATGTAATTCAGAATGATGCTGGTGTGACATATAATTTGTGATCTTATTTCATTTAGTGATGATTGTCTCTTATTCACACATTAACACATGGATAGTAAAATTTTCCCCCCAAACTTGCAGCATTACATTCTATAAACTGTAGGAATTGTTCAACCCCATTCTCATACAAATCTGGAATGCATGATGCTTGCATCCAACTTCGATCCATGTTTCGTCTTTGCTATTGAAAACCATTAAGTTATTTGTCATGCACGCTAAACTCACTTTTTTCATTAAAGGTGTGGCCCTATCCCATTCAGGAAGACATTTTTATAGTTGATTCAAACGTATAGGTAAAATCTCTTGTTTTAGGTTGAACGAAATTTCGGTAGCATTTCGCATTGGTCTTTAGGTACACAAGATGAAAGCGATGACATGGTGCACAATCACCACAATCAAGTATGCACCCAAAGAACAGTGTGAAATATAGTATACCGAAATTTCTTTAAATCATGCAAAAGAGAATTTACCTCTACTTATGAATCAACTATAAAAAATTGTTGGATCGAGTGGCCTCAGAATAATTAAGGAGGGGGGGTTGAATTAATTATTCCTAAACCTTTACTAATTAAAAAAATTACTCTTCTAAGGCTTTTACTAAATTGTTAAGAGAATGAGGAGTAGAAGAGAAACTTAACAGAAAGTAAAAGCGGAAATTAAATGCACAGCGGAAAGTAAAAGAGTAGGGAAGAAGGAAACAAACACACAAGAGTTTTTATACTGGTTCGGCAACAACCCGTGCCTACATCCAGTCCCCAAGCGACCTGCGGTCCTTGAGATTTCTTTCAACCTTGTAAAAATCCTTTTACAAGCAAAGATCCACAAGGGATGTACCCTCCCTTGTTCTCTTTGAACCTAGTGGATGTACCCTCCACTAGAACTGATCCACAACAGATGTAACCTCTCTTGTTCTCAGTCAAACCCAAGTAGATGTACCCTCTACTTGTACCACAAAGGATGTACCCTCCAATGTGTTGAGACAAAGATCTCAAGCGGTTAGTCCTTTGAATACTTTTGTATAAGGGAATGGGAAGAATCAAAAGAATTCTCAGACTGTGTCGTTTTGAATTCTTTGACAAGGGAGAAGGGAGACACAAAAGAATTCAGGCGATTAGTCCTTTGTTCTTTTGGAAAAGGGAGAAGAGAGACACAAAAAGAATTCAGGCGGTTAGTCCTTGGCGAATTCTTTTTGGCATAGGGAGAAGGGAATGAAAAAGATGAATAGCACAAGTCCTTGGCGGTTAGTCCTTGGTGAATTTTTTTAATTTGCAAAACAAAGCCTTGCTTTTATAGACTCTTCATGTCTGGTCAAGAAGACCATTTAGAAGAGTTATAACTTTTAGAAAACCTTAAAACCAATTTGAAAAAGTCAAAAACCTTTTGAAGAGTTACACCTTTTGATTTTTTCAGAAACAGTCACTGGTAATCGATTACCAAATAAGTGTAATCGATTACACAAAGCTTTTGAGTGAAAGGATGTGACTCTTCACATTTAAATTTTATTTTCAACATTCAAGGGCACTGGTAATCGATTACCAAATCATTGTAATCGATTACAGCCTTTTGAAATTAATTGGAACATTTTAAATTCAGTTTGAAAACTTTTTCAAACTCATTTTGCTACTAGTAATCGATTACAACAATATGGTAATCGATTACCAGAGAGTAAAAACTCTTTGGTAAAAGGTTTTGTCAAAAACTCATGTGCTATTCAAAGTTTTGAAAAACTTTTTAATACTTATCTTGATTGAGTCTTTTCTTTATTCTTGAATCTTGAGTCTTGAATCTTGATCTTGATTCTTGAGATCTTGAACCTTGAATCTTGATTCTTGATTCTAGGCTTTCTTCTTGAGTCTTGGATTCTTCCTGATTTTTTTTTCTAGAACTCTTGACTTGTTCTTGATTCACTTGAGATGTTCTTTGATTCACTTGAGTTGTTCTTTGATCTTTGAGCTTTTTGTTCATCACCTTTGTCATCATCTTTTGTTGTCATCATTGTTATCATCAAAACACCTTTGAATCACATTCACCATGAAGCCTTGCTTCTACAATCTCCCCCTTTTTGATGATGACAACTTCTGAAATCAAGAAACACACACACACACACACTTTTTCCTAGTCGATTATTCTCATAAATTCTCCCCCTTTGTTTTTGAATTTATACTTATCTTAAAAATAAGTTGATTACTCATGTGAATTCTTGATTTAATCCCATTTCTCTCCCCCTTTGGCATCAACAAAAGGCCAAAGTGCATATCAAATATATTTAATTTAAACATCCATACAATGTTCATAAAAAATATCAACCAAATCATGAAGCAAGAAGCAAGAACCATGAAACCATGAAGCAAACAACCATGCATAGATTAATTATAAACTCCACATAGTCAAATAACATACTTAATATTTGTTCAAACATACCATGAAAATAGGGAAATAGTAAATTGTTCAAATAGCATAATAATATAGCCAAAATACAAGGCTGAAAATCAAAGTACTAATATTAAAATATAAGTCTAAGATGATGGTGGCGGCGGTGGTGGAAGATCAAAGCTTGACCGGATGTAAGTTACATCTTCTTCAACCTTAGTCATTCTTGACTCCATTTCATTGAAGCGCATATCCACTTGCAGTTCCAAAGTATCAAACCTCTCACCAACAATGGTTTGAAGACCATCAAACCTTTCCAAAATCTTCAAAAGAATAGATGAATCTTCTCCCTCATGTCCTTCTTCACCAACATTTCTAGCACCCTTCTTTATCCAAGACCAATCATGCTCTTTAACATATCCAAAAGATGTTATGACTAAAGCGCCTATAAGGAATGACCTCTTGATTGGAACATAAGGTTCAGAATCAAGAGGGATGTTGAAGTGTTGAAGGAAAAGGGTAACAAGATGAGGATAAGGTAATGGGGCATTCAATCGCAATGCCTTATGCATGCGATATCTAACAAGGTGTGCCCAATCAATTTGTAAACCTTTCTGAAAGGCCCACATGACAATGAGATCTTCTTCAGAAACTTGGGCAAGGTTTGAAGATCTAGGAAGCAAAATGCGAACTATAAGGTAACGGAGGATGCGGCTTTCAAAAGCCAATGAACCGGCAAGAAGCCATCCGGTCATATCCGCATGGTTGGTGCAAACCAACCGGCGGGCATCATGCACAGAGAAATCGAATTTCCATTCATCAATCAGTGCACCCTCAAAAGGCACACTTTCACTAGGCAATTTTGTTAAATAATAAAATAGGGATTGGTCAATGACCATCTTAATCCCATAGATTTCAGACATTAGGATACCTTCATGAATTTCTAAATTAGAATAGAAAGTTTTGACTAACTCAAAATAGACAGGTAATTTCAGAGACATGAATGGAATAAGATTGGAGTTTTCAAATGCTTGAAAGCATTCAAAATTCTCATTTGAGAAGAACTCCATATCTATGAATTTTGGGTCTACAATGGAACGAGAGGAAAAGAGGTTTGTGTACCGTATATGTTGTTCCTCTTATGAGAATAATGATCCAGAGGGAATGGAGGAAGGAATTAGGGCTTCCTGTGACCCTGAATGCCATTGACTCCGACTCAAGGTTCCTTTCTGCTTTTTCGATGGTTCCACCATTTGAGGAGTTTTTCGGGATTTCAATCGGTTCAAATGAAAGAGATTGAAAAAAAGATGAAGTTTGGGCTTTGCGGGGAATGATTTGGACAAGAATTGAGTGAGATATGGCTGAAAGAAAAATTGGGGGCGAGGGTTTTTGAGAGAGAGAAAGGTTGCAGGTTTCAAAATTTGAAATTTGAATAGTGCAGGGACGCATCGTAATCGATTACACAAATATGGTAATCGATTACCAGAGAGCAACTTTTCCAGAAATAACTGCTTGTAATCGATTACACTATTATGGTAATCGATTACCAATGGTTATTTTAGCCAGAAAACAAAAACAGAAGGCTTTCTAAGAGAGAAGAAGTTTTTGAAAACTATATTTGAAAATACTTTATGAATAATTTTCAATCATGTAATTTACATATCATGTCATGCAAAAATATTTAAAACATGAAGATAATCAATTTTATCAAGAACAATCAAAACACAAGTATGAAGAATATTGATTTTACTTAAATAAATGAATGAATATTTCATGCAAATAGGATGAAATCAATCAAGCAAATATACTCATGATTTCAAACAATAAAAAGACAAACAAATAAAGAATTGCTAGTCATCATAATCAAATTGTTTGAATAAAAAATTTCAACTTGAAGAGAAATTTTAATAAGATAATGGTTTTGATATTACCTTTTTCAGGATTGAAGTGTCTAGATCTTCAAAGATGATGATCATGCTTTTTCTCCTTGTTTTTCATCCTTGAGAGATGTTCTCGTCACTTTCATAATCTTTGGTTAGAAGATTAATCTCCTTTTCTGAACCATCGGATGAATCATTGTCATCCCATGCAATGTATGCTTTCTTAGTTCTTCTTTCGTCAAATCTTTTCTTTTCACTTTTCTCCGACCATTCTTCATTTGACGGACAATTGGCCTTGATGTGACCAATTTGATTGCATTTGTAGCACCTAAGGACTTGAGAATCATCTTGTGATTTTCTTTCATTATTGAAATTCTTACGCCTGTCAATTCTTCTTTTCTTGATGAATTTCTGAAATTTCTTAACAAAGAAAGAAAAATCTTCTTCATCATCTGAATCTTCTTCTTCATTTTCTTCTTGTATTGAAGATGAGGCTTTAAGGGCTATTCTTCTCTTCTTTTTGTCATTTTCTTCATTCTGATTGAGGCGTTGAAGTTCCATCTCGTGTTCCTGTAATTTACCAAATAAAGTGGCAAGAGACATGGAAGAGAGATCTTTGCTTTCAGAAATAGCAGTTACCTTGGGCTGCCATTCCCTACTTAAACATCTTAAGACTTTATTAATTAAATCTTCATTGGGAAAGATTTTTCCTAAAGATGCAAGATGGTTTACTATATGTGTAAATCTCTTTTGCAAACTATGGATATTTTCATTTGGGTTCATTCTAAATAATTCATATTCATGGGTAAGGGTATTTATTCTAGACCTTTTTACATTTGTGGTTCCTTCATAGGTTAACTGGAGAGTATCCCACATATCCTTGGCATTAGTACAATTTGACACTCTAAAGTACTCATCTATCCCTAGGGCTGAAGTGATGATATTTTTGGCTTTGAGATCATACTGGATTTTTCTCCTATCTTCTTCTGTCCATTGATCTCTCGGTTTTTGGGTTGTAGTGCTTGTGCTTACATCTACTATAGTGGGTATATGTGGTCCTAATTCTATTGCTTCCCATATATTTAGATCTATGGCTTCAATGAATATCTGCATGCGGGTTTTCCAATAATGGTAACCCTCTCCATTGAAAATGGGTGGTCTATGAATGGAATTTCCTTCAGGAAACAAGGGATTTGAGGAGGCCATTCTACAAGAAACCTGCTCTGATACCACTTGTTGGATCGAGTGGCCTTAGAATAATTAAGAAGGAGGGGTTGAATTAATTATTCCTAAACCTTTACTAATTAAAAAAATTACTCTTCTAAGGCTTTTACTAAATTGTTAAGAGAATGAGGAGTAGAAGAGAAACTTAACAGAAAGTAAAAGCGGAAATTAAATGCACAGCGGAAAGTAAAAGAGTAGGGAAGAAGGAAACAAACACACAAGAGTTTTTATACTGGTTCGGCAACAACCCGTGCCTACATCCAGTCCCCAAGCGACCTGCGGTCCTTGAGATTTCTTTCAACCTTGTAAAAATCCTTTTACAAGCAAAGATCCACAAGGGATGTACCCTCCCTTGTTCTCTTTGAACCTAATGGATGTACCCTCCACTAGAACTGATCCACAAAAGATGTACCCTCTCTTGTTCTCAGTCAAACCCAAGTAGATGTACCCTCTACTTGTACCACAAAGGATGTACCCTCCAATGTGTTGAGACAAAGATCTCAGGCGGTTAAACCTTTGATACTTTGTGAATGGGGATACAAAAGAATTCTCAGGCGGTTTGTCCTTTGAATACTTTTGTATAAGGGAATGAGAAGAATCAAAAGAATTCTCAGACTGTGTCATTTTGAATCCTTTGACAAGGGAGAAGGGAGACACAAAAGAATTCAGGCGGTTAGTCCTTTGTTCTTTTGGAAAAGGGAGAAGAGAGACACAAAAAGAATTTAGGCGGTTAGTCCTTGGCGAATTCTTTTTGGTAATCGATTACAACAATATGGTAATCGATTACCAGAGAGTAAAAACTCTTTAGTAAAAGGTTTTGTCAAAAACTCATGTGCTATTCAAAGTTTTGAAAAACTTTTTAATACTCATCTTAATTGAGTCTTTTATTTTTTCTTGAATCTTGAATCTTGAGTCTTGAATCTTGATCTTGATTCTTGAGATCTTGAACCTTGAATCTTGATTCTTGATTCTATGCTTTCTTCTTGAGTCTTGAATTCTTCTTGATTTTTTTTTCTTGAACTCTTGACTTGTTCTTGATTCACATGAGATGTTCTTTGATTCACTTGGGTTGTTCTTTGATCTTTGAGCTTTTTGTTCATCACCTTTGTCATCATCTTTTGTTGTCATCATTGCTATCATCAAAACACCTTTGAATCACATTCACCATGAAGCCTTGCTTCTACAAAAATGTCCTCCCAAACTGTCCAAACGGACAATTCATGACTTAATACATCGATTAATCCAAACTATTCGTATTAATTAGTGTATTGAATCTCGAACGGGAAACTAAGGTTCACTCATAATCCACATAACTAGTAACATCAAAGAATACTGATATATCAGCAAGCATGTAGTAAGCACAATAGTTTTAGAAATTGATACATACCTCGAAAGATGATGACTAACAACCACAACGAGTGCGGGAATGCAGTAAAATGGTACACAAAAATATGTAGTTCTGAAGAGGATAATTTGTAGCATGAATAGGGGAAAGAGTCAAAACAAGAAGTAAAACAATACAAAGGTAGGTACAATTTAAGCTATTAAGGCGTATTCAAATCATTAAAAAGCATGCAAGCCAACTATGTTGATAAATTTATATCCAAAGGTCAACTTAGTAAGATTCTTTGATTTCTGTCTAAAATTCAACTCCACAAAGTAGGCATCTAATTTTGTTAGTCTTCAACTAAACCAAATGTATGTAAATTTTGGTGACCCTAACAAATTAAAGATGACAAATTTTCATTCCAATTATAAAAGGAAACCAAATGTATGTAATTTGTTTTAGGATATATCAATCACAACACAAGGGATATCATGCACATACCCTCTTTTTATCAAGGAGTAAACACATCTACATTTGGACTTTCGTGTACAACATTATCTACGTATATTCATGCCATGCCGCATTTTTAATGTGAACAAGGTTGATGATTCCAAAGTAGGTCCAGTGTCAACAATAGAAACAAATGTTCAAAACCATTCAACTGGACCGCTGGTTACTGCAGAGGATGTTTCATAGACCAATGATCATGTGAGTCAATTTGGAAGTGAATGTACATTGCCTGGTGGAAGATATATGATCAGTCTGTGTTCTTGATACTGCTTTTGCGCGTTCGCTTGCATTTGATCCCCTCCAGAGTTATGTTTTTTCTAGTCAATAAGCTGGGTAAGGCGGAAAAAATGAAGCGCCTTGATTAAGTTTTCCTTTGAGTTGGATTAGTTTAAGAGGAATAGGCTACACTAAAATGAGTCCACAGTGCATTTCAGGATTTGAACGCACACGACTTGCATGACAAATAGCTCCATCAACCAACTTATGTTAAGGTGGCATTGTTGAACAAGTTTTAAACAGAGAGAAATACATTTGGAAATGGAACTGCATAGCATCAAGGACATGCCACCATGTTTTGAAATTGATAGGTAACATAATCGCAAAGCAAGACATAACTTGAGACTCAGTTGACATATGGCTGTAGAGTATGCAGTAGGAAAAGTCAACAACGACGGAGTATGTTTAGTAACCTAATCTAAGATTCTACTGTCATGGAATTAATCTTTACCAGTATTTGTTAGCATTTTAATGTTTTAAATTACATAAACACATTGCCCTAGGGACAATTTTGTCATTTCACTCCTAAATTCCTAAAATGGTAGTGTAGATAGCAAAAGTGGAAGTGCGAATAGTAGTTCTGCGGGCTGAATAGCTTTGCTAATTTTAGTGTCGGCATTTTAGTGAGCCAGCCTGGCTAATCAACCAAGGCCAAATTGGTCTGCCTTATTTTGGGCCTTACTTTAACAGTCCAGTATGGCATGCTGGCCCATTAGACCAACCCAAAAAAAGAGCTGTATATTTGATGTATACTGAAGGATAGTTTATTGTTCTTAATTCTCTGATGTCTTTGATAGCTCTATATATTGATAGTTGTATATTGGACCAGCCCAAATTTCATAGCCCAACTTTAGGTTTCTACTATTCTTGCTTTATAGGCTAGTGTTCTCAATTCTCTCATTTGTTTGGTTGTTGTCCAGATTGCATTGCAAATCTTAACACCTCTAACATGGTAAAATCTGTTGGTTTGTACCATTAATGTATATCATTTGAGATATAGTATAAAAAATGAAATTAAAATAATTCACATTAATGATAGTATATATAAGAGGTTTTTCATGTTTTAAAGACAAAATACGTGTATCAGCCTACAAAGAGATGCAATCAGATTAATAAACTTTGTTACACTTCAGCTAGTCTAGTTTTTCTATGCAAAATATAAGCATTTTGTGTTTATAAAAAATGTGGAAGAGTGATGTCATAAACAAGAGCATTAAAATTACCTGATGAAAATGAAAAGTCAATGAACTCCTTGTAGGATAAAAGACTCTTAGCTTGGTTTCTTCTCAGGTTCACACTGTATTCCAAGTTTAGTTGCAATGGGTCTCATATACTTGTTTGAAAGTAGCACAGAAGAAATTTTGACCTACAATAGGAGAGTACTTATAAGTGTGTTTCTACAATGAATATTTCATAGCTAAAAACTCAATCAGGCATAAATGCAATGTCATAACAACAAACAAATGCATAACAGTGAATACAATTGCTTTGATGTGGTCTATACTTTTGTGCCTCTCAAATCTTTGCTTAAATTTCCCACTATCAAAATCTAGCAAAGTAGCTAGTATATTCATATTCTTTTTCATTTAACAATTTCAAAACATAAATCACATAAAAAATGTATATAATTGAGTTTATGTCATGGTATTTCATCATGTTAATGCATTAAAACATATCAACTAATTCTATAAATCTACAAATAATGCAAATTTGTCGATTGTCTTACATAAATCAAACTTAAGTAGCTTCTGTGTCTTTTTTTATAATTGACTTAAAAATCCTCAAATACATGTTCGGAAGTGTCCAAACATGCACTAAATCTATAACTATTTTAGTAGTATTACACTTTCCTGATATTACCATAGACAGAAAATAATTAAACAACGAAAAGAAACTTAAGCCTGAAGCATATAGAGCACCTCAAGTTCTTTGTCACTCTATATCTTTTCTAAATTTTTATTCTTGCATGTAACTTTCATTAATACTTCATACATTTGTAGCAGTGAGTAAGAACTAAGAAGTGTTAATTAATTGTTTAGAGTAAAGAGTACCAATTATTACTCTAATAATTTCTGATATGGTACCATAGGTATGCTTTGTGCTGTGATAAAGAAATTATCAGGATCAACCTTGGTCTTTATTTGAACCAACCTATTGAAGTTATCCTTGAAATACTTCACTCCATAAACTCTCCCTTTAGCATTGCAGTTAATACTTCCTAAGTCAAGGTCCCTATAATTAAAGAAAGCCCGTCTAGGATTCTTGGAGACAAAAGGAGTCATGTACTTGTGAAGTTTTCTTGTCAAGTATTCTTGCTTGAGAAAAGGAAATCATTCATGCATAATGTAATGAAATACCTAAACACACAAATCCTAGGCCTATAGACGCAAAGGGCTTCAAGTTAAGTATCCAATAGATTTTCCTCATATATTTAGAGAATGTTTGGATACAAATCTAGAAGAGTATTTTTCTCTACTATTTTTTGTAGCAAAACTCTTAAAAAGTTTTCCAAACTTTGTGTACAAATAGACTTTGGACTATGCTATTTAATTATCTAGAAGCTGAAAGCTTCAATTTTATTTTAGCTAAACCTAACTTAATGATTTGGATCCTAGGTTATTGAAGCAAGGCATAAAGAAGAAGAAAGGGCAACACTCAATCCTCCACATGCTATCAGAAATGGATATGACATACTGAACCCTAACAATCTGCAACAAAGTCTGCCTCAACACAGTGAAACACCAATAGAAGCGATGATTCTGGGATACTCCCTCAAATGAAGATGTAAAAAATTTAACATGCATGTCATATAATTTATTTTAGAGAAGTATTTCCTTGTTTTTTTATTAAAAAAGTAGAAATATTTAAAAAAAATAAAAATGATTATGCTCTAAATATAACCTGTACTAAACATGTTGTAACTCTATAAATTTTTATCCTTTTCTTTCGTTATAAAGTAAAAAGCCAAGTGTGCATTGCACTTGATTACAACTGCATTGGTGAAAACCTGTTAGATATCAATCGGACCCATATATGGAGATGAATATGTTTGGTTGATATGGTTTCTAAATCTGTACTGCTGTAAATCATGAATCACGAAACAAATAATAAATCTTAATGTACATCTATATCTATATATTGAACACTAAAGATATATTGTGCCTGGGTTTTATGATTTCTTAATTTATATTGTTTATCATGTACTTATGAAGTTTTCGCTAGGTATTGGATCTTCCATAGGTTCCCAGCTCGATGAGGGAAAGGAGATGTTGTTGAAGGAATCTCAGCCATTCTTCCACCATAAAGATTGAAATTCAGTGATGTATCCACCAACTCAATCATCTTCCTCCAAATCCCTTCCAAACCCTCTTTGGAAATTGATTTCTTCACATAATCAAATTTCCTTTTCAAGTATTTGACTGATTTTGGTTGTCTATTAAGCAAAACCTCAACCTACATTGTGATGTTGATGTTTGTCCAAAACAGTATAGAACCAAGCTAGCTTGTTTCGATGCAATCAGATTGCTTCAATCCCAATTGAGGGAAATTGTCATTCAAGAGAGAAACAAGGCTTTTGGAGTCACCAAGGAATAGAGCTACAAAGGTTGCTCTTATAGTCTTTATTTCATTTTGTGTAACGTTCAACACAAGTGTAATGAAAAGGTTGTCGTTCATAGTTGATGCAACATGCTACCAATTATAAACTATGTCAATGGCATTTGCGCTAAGTGAAGGGCCATTCAGTGAAGCACACCACTTCAGTCCATTTGCTGAGCGAGAAAAGCACGCGCTAAGCCAAAATCCATTATTAAGCGCTAAGCGGTTCAGAATTGCGCTAAGCGCACAAGCACGGACAAAGCTGCCTATTTAAGCCTGAAATAATATTTTGGAGGGTACTTTGGCCTTTTCTTGAAGCTTCGCATGTCTAGGGTTTTCTAGAGAGAGAAAGGTCCAAGTTCTAGAGAGTTTGAGAGATTTTGTTGTGTGAAGACCTGCAGAGAACCTAGCTTGAAGAGGAAGCCGTCCTGAGAGCTTGAGATGAGTTTGTGAGTGATTGTGAGGTTCTAGAGGTGGAGGAGACATCCTCACCAATTGTATTTCTTCAATCCTTCATCTTTCTCTTCTCTTTTTTGTAAAGGAAGCTTCCCAGTCATGGAGAGCTAAATCCTCTATTGGTTCTTCCTTGTAGGTACTTGATGTAAATACCTATATATATATATTTAATGATATTTTGTGTGTTCACTGTGCTATCAGAACTTTATTCTACCATGCTTTTGCCTTGATCAATTAGATGCATGTGTTTCTAGGATCATTCAACAATGGAAACTGGTCTAATTCTTAGAACTTGATAGGACGGGGCTAGTTTATCGTATTATCACGAGGGATCGGGGTACGGTAATCTAGTTGTTGTATGTTTGTCTTAATGCGGTTCTGGTCGAGTTTAGTCCAACAAGAGGAATTTGCGGACGATGCCTAATCAGGATTAGGCTAGACTATCATGAGGAATCAAGGTTTACCATTTCAGGAGACACCATAGAACACATGAGCATTGTTAAGTAGAAAATGTCATTTTAACATCAAACACATATTAGGAAGACCAACGTGTTGTCTACTTGTCTTTATGCATCATTACTCACGTGATTTTCCTTTTAATAGTTAGTTTACATATCTATGCATAATCCACACATCTCTTTTCATACTAGACACCTATTCACTGAAGTAGCTTTACCAAGTAACACAAGTTCCCCGAGAGTTCGATACTCGGTTCATACCGTTTTATACTACTTGCATGATCCAGTGCACTTGCCATGACCGAACAAGTTTTTGGCACCGTTGCCGGGAAACTTCTTTCTATTTGGAAAGTTAGTTCAGTCCTAGGTGTCTATTCTTTATTCTTTGATAAATTGTGAATATTTACTTTCGATTCATATTTGTTTTCCTCTTGAACTGGTTAACCACTGTTTCTGTTAGTGTTTTATATGCATAAATCTCCCACAGGAATTTAGTTCCTCTGGACTTGGAGATTGAAGCTATGCTAAGAAGGAACAGAGCCGAAAGGAGAAGAAAATTACAGCAAGATAGGACAGTAGCATCCATTCTTGAGGAAGAAACTCATTTTTCTGATTCTTCATCACCTGAGTCACCATCATCAAGGGAATCTGCAACCTATTTGCCAGAAGTCGTTTCCATGGCAGATGAACACCAGCAAAAAGTTACCCTTGAGGACTATTCAAGCAGTTCAGTGTCGCAATTCTTTACCAGCATTGCACGTCCTGAAGTGCAAGCTCATAACATAAACTACCCTCATTCTTTGATTCATTTAATACAGGGGAACTTATTTCAAGGATTACCAAATGAGGACCCCTATGCACATTTGGCAAAATTCATTGAAATTTGTAACACTGTAAAGATTGCAGGTGTGCTAGATGAAGCCATTAGACTCAGTCTATTTTCATTTTCCTTGGCAGGAGAAGCCAAAAGGTGGCTCCACTCATTTAAGGGTAACAATCTGAAAACTCGGGAAGAAGTTGTTGAGAAGTTTCTGAAGAAATATTTTGTAGAGTCAAATACTACAAAAGGGAAAGCTGCAATCTCTTTATTTCATTAGTTCCCTGACAAGTCCTTGAGTGAAGCATTGGAGAGGTTTATTGAGAAAGACTCCCACCCATGGGTTCTCTGAGCCAATTCAATTGAATATGTTTATAGATAGACTAAGACCACAAACCAAGCAACTGCTAGATGCTTCAGCAGGGGGAAAAATAAAGTTGAAGACCCCTGAAGAGGCAACTGAGCTAATTGAGAATATGTCAACCAGCGATCATGCCATTCTGTGCAATAGAGTTCATCAACCCACAAAGGAAAACTTGTTAGAACTATCATCACATGATCTGTTATTGGCACAGAATAAGTTGCTTTCTAAGCAACTTGAGATTTTAATAGAAACACTTGGTAAGTTTCCAACTAAACTGTCTATTAGTCAACCTACACATTCTTCTATTTTGCAGATTACAGGATGCACCATCTGTGGTGAGGCTCATGAAAAAGGCCAATGCATTCCCATTGAAGAACACACTCAAGAAGTTCTTTATATAGAAAATCAACAGAGACAAGGATATACTCAAAGAGTATTTTCAGGTTTCCAGCAGGGTCATTATAACCAACAAGGATAGTAGAGATCACACCCCGGCAATCAATTCAACAAAGACCAGGGTGGACCTTCTAACAGGCCAATCCGACAAGGGCCTAACATCTTTCAGAGGACTACTAAGCTGGAGGAGATTTTGACTCAGTTTATGCAAGTAACAATGTCAAATAATAAAAGCACCGAGTTAGCACTAAGAAACCTTGAGGTCTAAGTGGGACAACTGGCCAAGTAGATAGCTGACAAGTCATCCAAAAGTTTTATGGCGAATATAGAAAAAAATCCCAAGGACGAATGCAAAGTTGTGATGACAAGGAGTAAGAGGTTTATGGAGGCGGAGGATGAGGATAGTGTTGTGCCCAAGAAGAAAGCAAGAAGAAAGCTGCTGAAAAGAAAGGTACTAATGATAAGAAAGATGATATGAGAGGTGAAAGTAATTAAGAAAAAGAAAAACAAATAATGGTCAAGAAAAAGAAATTAAATGACCAAGAAAAAGAAAAAGAAGTAGAAAAAGAAAAAGAAAATGAAAAAAATGAAAAAGATGAAAAAAATAAGAATGAAAAGAGGAGTAGAAGTGAACAAGCTAGAGAGAAGAAGAGAGAAAAGACTGTGAATGAAGGTGTAGAAGAACCATATCCTGTGGTACCTTCCAAGAAGGAGAAGGACCGCCATTTGGCGAGATTTTTAGATATTTTCAGGAAACTAGAAATAACCATGCCCTTCGGAGAAGCTTTACAGCAAATGCCACTCTACTCCAAGTTTTTGAAGGATATGTTGACAAGGAAGCACAAGTATATTCACCAGGAAAACATTGTTGTGGAAGGAAATTGTAGTGCCGTGATTTAAAAGATCCTTCCACCCAAGCATAAAGACCCTGGGAATGTAACCATTCCTTGTTCAATTGGAGAAGTCACTATGGGAAAATCTCTTATTGACCTGGGAGCCAGTATTAACTTAATGCCACTCTCCATGTGCAGAAGGTTGGTAGAGTTGGAGATCATGCCCACTAGGATGACTTTACAACTTGTTGACCACTCCATTACTAGATCATATGGAGTAATTGAAGATGTGCTGGTCAGAGTAAAACATTTTATCTTCTTAGCAGACTTTGTGGTAATGGATATCTGTGAAGATAATGACATTCCTGTAATATTGGGAAGGTCATTCAAGTTAACTGCAAACTGCATAGTTGATATAAGGAGAAAGAAGTTGGAGTTGTGCTTTGAAGATCATAAAATTGATTTTGATTTATTTGTTGAAGACAAGCCTACTCCAGAACAAAATGTTTGCTTACAGGTAATGGAAGTGGGTAAGGAGGTTTTGGAAGTAAGAACTAATATGTGATTTCGCCCATTGAGGTAAAAGTGTCAAGCTAATGACATTAAAGAAGAGCTTCCTGGGAGGCAACCCAGTTTTAATCCTTGTTTTTTATGCATTGCATCATGTGGAACTTGCTTCATAATCATTACATTGGGGTACATCAGCTTGTTTTTTGAATGATAGATATAAGGGTTTCAGTTTCTTAAGGAAGGGACTGACAAATAACTTAGAAATTTTTTTCTGAAAAATAGTCCTTTCGCTAAGCGCAAGCCTCGCGCTAAGCGTATCTTTGGTCATGCGCTAAGCCGAGAGCCTCTAGTGCTTAGCGCTCAACCCTTGCATCTCAGGCTGATTTGATCCACTAAGCTGGCCAAGGCTAAGCTAAGCCAATTTCAACTCGATCTGATTTCGGCTAAGCACCACTTATGGCAGCTAATCTCAATTCTTTGCAGCCTAAACTGGGTTTCATTGAGCTAAGCACAAATCATGCCAGCTAAGCCTAAATCCTTGCGGCAATGTCAGCGCTAAGCGATCCATCATCCGCTAAGTGCATACCCCTCTGTAATCAAGATGCATTATTTTAGCTAAGCTGGCCCAGAGCCCGGCTTAGTGAGAGTTGCAGGTATTTTGTTCTGCAGAACTCGCTAAGCGTCCATATCTTCGCGCTTAGCCAAGCCCTTTCTCTGTGGAAAAAATATAGTAATAATAATAATAAAATATTAATTTTGAATTTCAAACGTGGGCTAAGCACGCAGATCCGCTAAGCGAGAGGGTCGAAAATTGCTTAAGTGAGTGTAAAGCACCGCTTCAGTCCATCCGCTGAGCGAGAAAAGCACGTGCTAAGCCAAAATCCACTAATAAGCGCTAAGCGGTTCAGAATTACGCTAAGCGCGCAAGCACAAACAAAGCCACCTATTTAAGCCTGAAATCAGATTTAAGAGGGGAGTTTGGCCTTTTCTTGAAGATTTTGCATGTCTAGGGTTTTCTAGAGAGAGAAAGGTCCAAGTTCTAGAGAGTTTGAGAGATTTTGCTGTGTGAAGACCTGCAGAGAACCGAGCTTGAAGAGGAAGCCGTCCTAAGAGCTTGTGATGAGTTTGTGAGTGATTGTGAGGTTCTAGAGGTGGAGGAGACATCCTCACCACTTGTATTTCTTCAATCCTTCATTTTTCTCTTCTCTTTGTTGTAAAGGAAGCTTCCCAGTCATGGAGAGCTAAATCCTCTGTTGGTTCTTCCTTGTAGGTACTTGATGTAAATACTTGTATATCTATTTAATGATGTTTTGTGTGTTCACTGTGCTATCAGAACTTCATTCTACCATACTTTTGCCTTGATCACGTAGATGCATGTGTTTTTAGGATCATTCAACAGTGGAAACTGGTCTGATTCTTAGAACTTGATAGGACGGGGCTAGTTTATCATATTATCATGAGGGATCGGGATGCTGTAACCTAGTTGTTGTATGTTTGTCTTAATGCGGTTCTGGTTGAGTTTAGTCCAACAAGAGGAATCTGCGGACGATGCATGATCAGGATTATGCTAGACTATCATGAGGAATTGGGGTTTAGCATTTCAGGAGACACCATAGAACACATAAGCATTGTTAAGTAGAGAATATCCTTTTAACATCAGGCACCTATTAGGAAGACCAACGTGTTGTCTACTTGTCTTTACGCATCATTACTCACGTGATTTTCCTTTTAATAGTTAGTTTACATACCTGTGCATAATCCACACATCTCTTTTCATACTTGACACCTTGATGTGTCATTATTTTCTCCTATTTCTTAACCCTTTTTGTCACCAATTTAATTACTGATTTACTCTAATTGTTAAATTTATTAGTCAGTTTTATCAATTGGGCCCACTTGACTAATTTGATGTTTTTAATTCAATTTCAGGATAATTATAAGCAGTTGGGCCGAGCCAAATTGGACTTGAAGAGAGAAAACAGATTTATTAGATTTCGTCTAATTTCATTTTATTGCGTTCAGTTTTAATTTAGTATTTTTATTTCGTTTTAGGCCAAAATAATGTAATCAGGCCCAGTGACTTTGAGTGACCCTTATAAATAGCATCCTTAGGATTCGTGCAGGCTATTCTGTTATTCTATTATTCAAGAGTTTTAGGGTTTTACGTTCGGAGCTTTGTATTATTGTTGATGTGAATGCATTTTTCTATTTTCTGCTTTCTACTTCTAATTGCAATTTCGTTTCTGTTCCTTCTTCAGCCTTTAGTTTCATTTACGTTTTCTGCCTTTAGTTTCATTTACGTTTTCTGCTTTCGTTGAACTTATGGAAGGCTAAATTGCTAGTGTTGTTTCCCTCTGAGGAAGAAGCGTAACTCTCTTTGAGGTTCTATTTTTAATGTTACTCTCCTATCGGTTTTCCCTTCACCAATTAACCCACATGCGTTCTGTTAATTTGTGCACGCTTCGTGTTCGATTAATTGCCTCTGTGCTTAAATTACGTTCTTGCTTAATGAACAAGGGGTTAATTGGTGTATGTGTTGCTTAATCACAAATTGACAACCCTAAATTGATTTTCGCTTAGTAAATTAAATTAGGGTTGGATTAAGTGGTTAACTGCTGTCGCAACCTACCCTTCGGCGGGAGGGCGACGCGTGACTCGCGGGATGCGTGTTCCACGAAAGGAATACGCGCGGAGTCGCCACCAACGTTTATTTGAAGAAAACGTCGGAAAAAACCGGAAAAGACGCGATCTACGAACTTTTAAGTGAAAGGTTCGGGAGTTGTATTTACGCACGGGGAAGGTATTAGCACCCCACACGTCCGTCCCAAGGGACGACAGCCTTTAATCGAATGTGCAAACATGACCTTGATTTTTACGTTCCCTTTTTATGTCTTTATATCCTTTATACCTTTTTTATATTTTTCTCTTTTTGTGGTCGACAAGGGTATTTCCCTTTGCTCCTACGTATTCCTCAATTGCGATGAGAAAATCAGACCTATGTAGTTCTTTCTTATGCGTGAATCAAGTGATTCTCTTTTTTTTACTTGAAAGGGGATCATTTTAAGGCGTTGGACCTTAAAAATGATCCATTTTACTTAGTAAGAAATTAAAATGATAAACTTTCAAAAACCTATTTTTGTGGACGAGCTTGACTAGGCGAGTTGATTTTAGCCTTAGTTTCACTTTAGTTATTAGTCAATTCGATTAAGAATGAGAAATCCCAAAGAGAAAACGTCCAATTGATTTTTCGCTTTATTTTACTAAAGGGGTATTATTATTATTTTTTATTTATATTATTATTTACCTCTTTTTTTGGTTTCCAACGTGGTTGCGGCACGACCGATCGGTCGGAATTCATTTCAACAAAAGTTAACGGATAATATAATTCAAACGATCGGTGGAAATTTATTTTATTTTTAGTTTAAGCGAGAAATGACTTAAATAAAATGGCTTAAGCACGTCAAAAGGGGGTATAAAAAGTGAATGAAACGAGAATAAAAATACATGAAACCAAGTGTGGACCACCACGGGTACATAGAATGAATTGAAAAGCTTGGTTTGAGGTACTTACCCGTTGAAGACTGAAGAACGATGAAGAACGAATGAAGAATGTCGAAGAACAGTCGAAAACCTTTGCGAAATTCCTCACGGAAACGTTACGGAAGCGCCTCGGCTTGGATTTTCTTCATGGAAACAATTTTTCTAAGCAAATTCGAAAGAGAGAGAAGTGCCTAAGGGGCTGAACCCTTTTTCACTTCACTTCTCCCCCTATTTATAGAAAATTGGGGGAGAAGCTTGCCACCCAGCTCGCCCAGGCGAGCAGGGTTGCTTCCTCCAAAAGCAACAGCCTTCTGGAGGAATCTTCTGGAGGGCCCAAGTGGGCCTGGTTGCTATTTGCACCCCCATTTTTGCTAAGTACACCCCCTGCCTTTTTTTGGTGATTCTTTTTTCGTAAAGTTACGGAAACTTACGAATTTCGTAACGATACTTGTTTTCTTTCCGTAATGTTACGGAACCTTGCATATTACATAATCATCCCCTTTTTGACTTACAGAATGTTACGGAACCTCACTAATTGTGCAACGATGCTTCCATTTGATTTCCGGTGTGTCACGGAACCTTACAGATTGTGCATCAATATTTTCTTTTGTTTTCCGGCATGTCCCGGAATTTCACAAATTGCCTAATGATGGGTGCCAAGCACCACACAAGGACCAAACAAAAGTTGCATGTCATCAAGCAAAGGTCCCCGGACGAAATTAGGGTATGACAGTTGCCCCTCTTTACTTGTCTTTTATTGGAGATAAAAGGAAAGTAAAGATAAGACACTAATTTCGTTCCTCTCGATTGACGAGAGTCGCGGGTGACCATAAAATCTCCGCATGCAAATGACGTGTTGTTCCCGGGGGAACAAAAGGTGCAGAAGACAATGTCAGTCTCTGCATGCTATCAAGCGTTCTGTCTTACAGATAGCAAAAGAATGTTTATACGGATAACCACTCGGGTCAACGGGCTTGTCGGCCGCGATTGACAGATCTTGTGAGCACGGAAGATGATGTAAATCTCCGCGTGTCAACGGGCTTGTCGGCCGCGATTGACGAAGGGCACAGAATGACCATAATTTGTCTCTGCGTGCCATTGGACACAAATGTGTCTGAATGGCAAAAAGGTGTGCAGAATGACCATAATTTGTCTCCGCATGTCATCGGGTCCGCTGCCTCTGGATGACAAAAGGGCGCATAATGACCATAATTTGTCTCTGCGTGCCATCGGACACAACTGTGTCTGAATGGCAAAAGGGTGTGCGGAATGACCATAATTTGTCTCCGCATGTCATCGGGCCCGCCGCCTCCGGATGACAAAAGGGCGCAGAATGACCATAATTTGTCTCTGCGTGCCATCGGACACGACTGTGTCTGAATGGCAAAAGGGGTGTGCAAAATGACCATAATTTGTCTCCGCATGTCATCGGGCCCGCCGCCTCCGAATGACAAAAGGGCGCAGAATGACCATAATTTGTCTCTGCGTGCCATCGGACACGACTGTATCTGAATGGCAAAAGGTGTGCGGAATGACCATAATTTGTCTCCGCATGTCATCGGGCCCGCCACCTCTGGATGACAAAAGGGCGCAGAATGACCATAATTTGTCTCTGCGTGCCATCGGACACAACTATGTCTGAATGGCAAAAAGGTGTGCGGAATGACCATAATTTGTCTCCGCATGTCATCGGGCCCGCCGCCTCTGGATGACAAAAGGGCGCAGAATGACCATAATTTGTCTCTGCGTGCCATCGGACACAACTGTGTCTGAATGGCAAAAAGGTGTGCGGATGACCATAATTTGTCTCCGCATGTCATCGGGCCCGCCGCCTCTGGATGACAAAAGGGCGCAAAATGACCATAATTTGTCTCTGCGTGCCATCGGACACAACTGTGTCTGAATGGCAAAAAGGTGTGCGGAATGACCATAATTTGTCTCCGCATGTCACATGACCTCAGGGTCAGTATGACAGAGATTGTGGGGCGGCCGACAAAAGCAAGGCTCCTGCTCCTACATATCCTCAATGAGGAACTCAGACCTACATAGTTCTAGATAACTTGTGAGACTTGAAAAAGTCTCCACCGGAAGATGCTGACATCTCCGGAAAGGGCGCAGATGACCACATTGGCCTCTGCTCATCAATCACACTTGGGGTCACTGAATGACGAGGTGCGGATAATCGTAAGGCGTCTCTGCGGGCTACTAGCTCTTGGGTCATGGTAACAAAAAGCGGTGTGGTCGACAAAAGCGAGGCTCTTGCTCCTACGTATCCTCCAATGAGGAACTCAGACCTACGTAGTTCTGGAAAACTTGTGAGTCTTGAAAAAGTCTCAGTGTTTTCTTCACTAAAATGCAAACATGCTTTAGTAAAGAGACAAATATTCCAACTGATTAGAGCAGCATATGCTTTTTTGAGTGAAAAACAATGCGTTTACCAGGGAAGGAGAGTCTGCTGATGAAACCCCCCATAACCATAAATGAGATTTTTGATGTTAGCATTTCGTTTCTAAATGACCATTTAGAGGAAACACTGGGTTCAACAAAAATAGAAGAAAATCACTCAGAGTGTATCAACCTCGCAAAGGTAAGTGTTTCATCCTAATTCCGAACCATAGACATGTCACGACTTGACTTTGCGAATTATTTCCTATCAAATCAAAAATTACATGCATGATCATGGATCAATAGGACTTCCCTTGGGAATGGGTTCTTTTGGTGTTTTTTTTTCGGCTTTTGTGTGTTTTTGGCCTTTTCCTTTTCTGTTTCTGTTTTGCGCGAGGCGAACAAGTCACCGACGCACAGGATTTTGGTTGGTAATCAAAGGGAGAAGACCACTTTCAGGTCGTGGTTTCCTTTCCCTTTTTTGTTCATTTGGTGACAATTCTGTATTGTACAGATATTGTCCGGTCCAAAGACCTTTCTGTTTCTGTTTTTCGATCCTTGATCAGGAGCTTTCTTTCCTTCCTTTTACTTTCTCCCACTCTTTGGTTGGGAATTTTCTTTCTTTTCTTTTTTCCTTTGATTGGAAATTTTCCTTCTCTTTTTTTTTTCTTTCTCTTTGATTGGAAATTTTCCTTCTCTTTTTTTCTTTGATTGGAAATTTTCCTTCTCTTCTTTTTTGCTTCCGAGGGTAAGGATTGACATTCTCACCCTGGGTCAAGGTTTATGGTGAGTTAGGATTTTGGCTCAATGCTTGTAGAATGGCCAGACATGATACATGTCAGGGTTTGGTTTGGTTCAAGGGTAAAAGGGATGCCCCACATTATTTCCATGACACAAATGCAAAAATGATGATTTGGAAACTTTATGCAAAACTGGTCATGCATGCACCTATGTGGACACTCAAGTGTCAAATTTTTATGGTCATGTGATGCTAGGGCTCAGGATTCATTCCCTCTATTTTAGTCAACCCAATGTTTCCAAAATATGTTCTTTTATCCATTCGTGCATTCATTCGAGTTCATTTCGGGCGTCCGGGAAAATTTTCACAGCATTCACCCTTCAGGTGTATACACATTTTTCAAAAACTAGTTATGATCAGTGAATTTTTTCAAAGAAAAGTTGGAAGTCATCTCTTTTCAAAAGCATGTTGGTTTTTCAGCTAGACAACTTATTTTTCTTTTTTCTCTTTTTTGTTTTTTCATTTGTTCATTTTTTTTTCTCGTTTGTTTTTTTTTTTCTCTTTTTTTTCATGAGGTATTTTGCTATATACATGCATATCCAAGGTATCTTGCTACCTAAACATGTGTATATTTTTGTGAGGTATTTTTGCTATATACATGCATATCCAAGGTATCTTGCTACCTAAACATACATATATATATTTTGTGAGGTATCTTTTTGCTACATACATGCATATCCAAGGTATCTTTCTACCTAAACATACATATATATATTTTGTGAGGTATGACTACCTTCCGAGCTTGTGCTCGTTTTATTTAAATTCTTAGGATCATGAGCAACTAGGTGTGTCCCAATATGACTTGAGAAACAAAAGGTGATCAAATAGCAAGCAGAAATTTAAAAGTTACTAGGTTGCCTCCTAGTAGCGCTTCTTTAACGTCTTGAGCTGGACGCCTAATGATTTTTCGGTCATGGACCTAGTACTTTGCTTACCTTTGGCTTTGGACTTGGTCGCCCATTGGTCAGCCATGTGTCGTAGGCTACACTCTAACCTTTTTGTGGATGAGCTGAGGTGAACCCTAGAGGTGGTGGTGGTGTGTCTATTGCCCGCTACCGGCCATCCCAATGCTACTGTGGTGTTTCGCCCTGTGCCTGCCTGGGGGCGCAGTACTTCTTGATGAAAGCCCGGTTAATGCGGGACCTAATGACCTTGTTGGGGGCAACGGGCACTCCGTAGAACTAACAGAGGCCCGTAATTAGAGCTGGCAACTCTAATGCCCTATTGGCCTTCTTCGGGTCCATAGAGTGTTTTGCGGGCACGATCCCTGCAAACAATAGATGACATCAGAAATCAGTTGGGGAGGGGTGCGTACTTACCTAGGTCACGATGGCATAAACTTGATGGGGGGACGGGCGCCCTGTAGGATTTTCAGAGGCCTGTAACCAAAGCTGGAAACCCCAGGGCCCTGTTGGACGTCTCTGGGTCCACTGGGTGTCTTGCGGGGGCGATCCCTGCAAACAATAGATGGTATCAGAAATCAGTTGAACCATATGCATACTTACCCATGTCGGGACGACACAGACGAACTGATACTTTTGCAGGGGGAGATTGACATTGCGGTCGCTGGGCAGAATGTTGCTAAGTAGCAATGTCATCTATATCTGTGTAAGAGTGGTAATGTTGGTGCGCATGATCCGCACTCGTCTCTTTGCAGCGGCACAGGTGAAATCTTGCCACGGTATGCATAGTAGCTATGTGATAGCCTCCCTCTCTGGTTGTATTCACACAGTTGGCCCTCCTCCAATATCAGGGGGTGGCCCAGGAACCATTAAAAGGAAACTACTGGTCCCTTAACTGGGAGTGCAAGTCTCGGTTAAGCATTTAAGGACAGAGGACCTTAAATTCTCTTAAGGTGCGGATGTGGAGCACACTGAAAATGAGGACACGTAGCCCTCTAAAGGTAAGGGCGTGGAGCCCACTCAAGGCGAGGATGTGTAGTCCTCTGGAGGTGAGGGCGTGCAACCCTCTGTTGGCGAGGACGTGTAGTCCTCTTCAGGGTGAGGGCGTGCAGCCGTCTGTTGGCGAGGACGTGTAGTCCTCTCAAGGTGAGGGCGTACAGCCCTCTGTTGGCAAGAACGTGTAGTCCTCTCAAGGTAAGGGCATGCAGCCCTCTGTTGGCGAGGACGTGTAGTCCTCTAAAGGCGAGGACGTGTAGTCCTCTCAAGGTGAGGACGTGCAGTCCTCTGAAGGCGAGGATGTGTAGTCCTCTAAAGGCGATAGGTACAAGTACCCAAGGGTCCACCCTTATGAGAAAGCAAGAAATCGACTCATCGAGAGGGCCGGTCATCCCAAATCCACAAGATTTGGACATTAGATGTAGGAAATCTATGCAGTTAACATGATTTTTAGGGATGCAGATGCATGCAACCTTTGTCGTGAAATTTGGTAAATGCGGACTTCATATGAAACAATGCAATGTAATGGAAAGTTGTACAATGTTCATGACATTCTTTCCCTATTTTGTGATTTTGATTTTGATTTGATTTTTTTTGGAAAACACAAATTGACTGTCCTTTTGAAAGAGGTGATAGTCCATGCAACCTTATCCTATCTTTTGCAAATCTCTCCGAGAACTCCCTCAGAGTGTGTGTTCTGTTTGATTTAGTCATTTGACCATTTTGGAGTGGCGGCAATGGAGTCGTTTGATATTTAATCAATCCATTGAAATCCTAGGGTTTGTCCCCCCTTTTTTTTGTTGAAAACATCGATGGGTGAGAACTTTTGATCGGCCCCTATGTTCACTTGAGGCTCATGCACGGTGCCCCTCATTGCCCCAGTGTAAGGCTTTGAGGTACCAATCGTTGTCTTTCGTCATGACCTTGTAGGAGGGAACCTATTGGGTGAGAACTTCTAATCTGCCCCTAGGTTTGCTTGAGGCTCATGCACGATGCCCCTCATTGGCCCAGTGTAAGGCTTTGAGGTACCAATCGTTGTCTTGTTTTCATAGCCACGTAGTGAGGAAGAATGAAAGAAGCAGTTGATTCTTGCAAAAAGAATTTTTCCAAGGACGAGAAATAGTTGAAGGATTTTTTGATGGATTAAGTCAAATGACTCCTATGTAGAAGCAAGATGTTTTGATGATGCCAAAGGATCAAGTGCTTCCAAGTTTTATTCAAGACAAGAATCCAAGAATCCAAGAAAATCAAGATATACGATCAAGTTGATCTCTAGAATCTTAGTAAGAAGTTTCCAAATTGAAAAAGCAAAAGGTTTGGCCAAAGAATTCTATCTAAATCATTTTAAATTGAGATTTACTCTCTAGTAATCAATTACCAGCAGCTGAAAATGTTTATAACAGTCACTAGAAATTTGAATTCATAATTTATAATGTGTAATCGATTACACATGGATGGTAATTGATTACCAGCAGTTTTTTTAACGTTTTAATTCAAATTTCAAAACCTGTAATCGTTTACACAAGTTTTGTAATCGATTACCAGAGGGGATTTTCGAAAAATAATTTCCAAGAGTCACATCTATTCAAATGGTTTTATGAATGGCCATCAGAGGTGGCTTGGAAGCACGAATTTAAAGAGAGTTTTCATTGCCCAAAAAGTTTATCCTCTCAAAAGATTAAGAGTTTTTCTGAACTGATCTGTCTTATCTTTTCAAAAAGATTCCTTGGTCAACCACTTGCATATTCAATAAGGAATTTTGATTGGTCTTCATCGTACAATCTATCCCTTTTAAGAGAGATTTCTTCTTCTCTTCTTCTTACTTCTGAAAAGGGATTTAGAGACCGAGAGTCTCTTGTTGTAGAGGATTCCTGAACACAAGGGAAGGGTTATCCCTGTGTAGTTCAGACTTTGTAAAAGGAGTTTTACAAAGAGAGTGGAAAATCTCAAGTGGGTTGCTTGAGGACTGGATGTAGGCACGGGAAGTGGCCGAACCAGCATAAATCAAGTTTGCATTCCTCTCTTCCCTTAAACTTCTTTTATTTATTGCTATTTATCTTTTTCTTTAAAGAAGTTTATTTTGAATTATCTTTTGAGTAATTCATGTTTAAGGGTGCATTGTTAATCCGGAGAGAGTGAAAGTTTAATTGGGAAATAGTCTTCGTATCTTAATTCAACCCCCCCCCCCCTTTCTCAAGATAACTGAGGCCATTTGTCCAACATCCTATCCTTGATAACTCACTTCTCTCTAAAAAGACAAAATGAGGTCACATGAACGTCTATATTTGTACTTGAAAACACAGTCAATCAAATGCCTTTTTTATTTTTTATTTTGAAACTCATTTTTTTATTTTGAAACTTATTTGTTTTGAACTTTACTCGTTGTTTTACGGCACCCCCACCAACGTGCAAGACGAGTAATCTCTGATTGAACAGTCTTGGAAGTCAACACTCAGGAGCAAACAGACCAATGGCTTGCACCCACATTCCGGTGAAAGTTGAATAAGCAAACATGCGTTTGTGAGAGGATGAGGGACAAAGATATCAACTTTATCCATTTCATTTAACATTGTAACTGTGGTTTACAATAATGGCATAAACTTGGAAATCCTGATGAGTCATTAGAGACACCTAACAACAGCCTTCAAAATTGCCCCATGTGTGGCATCTCTTGTCAATGTCAGGATTTACACGCGATTCTCCTCAAATTTCAGCCAGCCCGCATCAATTAGACCTTGCACCTTACGCTTCAGAGCCCTACAATGCTCAATGGAACGCCCCGGGGCTTCTCCGTGACAAGCACACGTTGCGTTTCGAGTTGTATTCTCGGAGAAATGGAGGTTGATGAACCTTGGCTAGGGTTATGGCTACCATTGAATTATCAAGTAGATATGGGAGCAAGTCAGCATAGGACACTGGAATTGGGGTGAGTTCTACAGGCTTTCTCGCTGCAAAATTCATTTCTTGGTTGGTGTTTTTGGTTTGTGCTAAAGGTGGTGTTCGTCATTGGAAGTGCGGTAGACAGACTTTGTGGTTGATTTAGGGATGGCCTTTGTGGATAACTGGGCGGTGGGTAAGGAGAAGGGTTGAGTAATGACATTGTTGGGTTGGTGGGAAACTTGGCCGTACAGGAATGGCAGTCACAGCATGGGTTTCTCCCTCATCCTCACCCTCTTTATTTGCCCCAGTTTTCTCATTCGTCCAAGCAGGATGATTAAATTTGCCTCTTTTCAGATCCACTTCGATCTTTTTGCTGGCGAAGACCAAATCTGTAAAACTTGAAGGTGTGTAACCCACCATTTTTTTTCATAGTAGAACACCGGTCACGTGTCTACTATCATTGTGATAATCTCTTTCTCTATTATTGGGGGTGCTACTTGAGTTGCCAAGTCTCTCCATCTTTGGGCGTATTTTTTGAAAGATTCATGCCCCCTTTTTGCACACTTTTTGTAGTTGCATCCTATCCGAAGCCATTATACCGACACTGCCTAACGAAGGCAACCATTAGGTCCTCCCAGGAATGGACTCGGGAAGGTTCCAAGTTAGTGTACCAGGCAACAACTACCCCAGTAAGACTTTCTTGGAAGGAATGTATCAACAATTCCTCATCTTTTGCGTATGCCCCCATCTTCCGACAATACATCTTTAAATGGTTCTTGGAGCAAGTAGTCCCCTTGTACTTGTCAAAGTCCGGCACCTTGAACTTGGGAATGACCATGTTTGGGTATTAGGAACAACTTTTCTTGGTTAGCAAAGGCATAATCTTCACCTCCTTCAATGGCCCTGAGCCTTTCCTTTAGATGATCCGCCTTTCCCTTTTCGGCCATAGCAGGAGGGGCTCTTCCCACCGCAAAATGCAATGGTTGTGGTTGTGGGCGAAACTGAGGGCCCTCCAAAGTGTTTTCAAAGGGTATACCACCAACTGCTTGCCCTTCAGTGGCATATCCGAGCCAAGGCTCGAAGTCAGCTAGATTGTGGTGGGGAATTTCATGTGCCTCCCCCATGGGTTGAGAGACATTTCAATGAGTATGGGAGCGGAGTTATTGACATCCTCATTGGGAATGTATGCCACATTGGGTGGTGTATAGTTGGGAGGCCAGCCATATGGTGGGAAGGCATGCTTGTTTTGAATTTGCGCATAATGGGGGCTGCCCGTACTTCCCAAATCTTTGCCTACCATTTGCTCTTTCATGGCCTCCATGTCAGCCTTCATCTGCTCTTGCACCTTCTCTACTTCACCCATTACTCTAGTTCTAGCACGGGTTTGGTAAGGGCACCGTAAAGCGTGTTCTTTTTTCTTTTTTATAACAATGATTAAGTTCTTTTTTTTTTTCAAGGAAAGAATGCAATGAGCAATACAACCAATGAACAACATGGATGTATGCGAATGATGCACAGTTGAAGTATTACGAATTTGTACACTGGATATGGGGTTGAATCAATTTAGATTTTCAACATGGTCCATGACATCTTCGTCAAGGTGAAACTGGAAGTAACAGGGACATCAGCAGCCCTAAATGTGTTTGGCAGTAGACGAAGCAGCAATGTAACACGATCTTTTGCCCCAAATTTTTTTTTTTTTCAAGATGGTTACTTCCATACTTCAACTTGACTCGATGAACCTTTTCGTAAAAGCACGAGCTTGGTTCAACCCCATAACCCAGGGAATGGCAATTTTGATTGCCAATACTTCAACAACATTTCATAGGGATGAAAGACTCGGGAATATGCATACTATGCATGGAGAATGTAATTATGAAATTGAGATGCCCGAAGAAACATCTTTTCTTAGTTAACCATGCATTCGGTACCATGTTCACTCATTTTGTTTTTAAGTGAAACGGGTTTATGATCCCAACATGGTTGGCTCATGGTACCGAATATATGCAACCAAGAATGCATCAAGAATTTTCATGCTTCCCTTTTTTGTTTTTTTTGTTTTGTAGAGGAAAATGCAAGGCTCACGCACGAGCAAACATGAAAACAAAAGGTATGCAGTTTGCAGAACAAAAAGTATGTTGAACGCATATGCATGATGATGCAATGACTCATGCAAAATGTGATGCTGGAATATGATAATGGACAAATGCAGGAACGTTATGTTCATTATGATGCCATGAAGAGATGCTTATGCATGCTAGAGATAAATGCGGGAGTGATTTGATTCGCACTGATCTTTGGAGTAAAACGCGGGATAAACTCATTTTATTCAGAAAGTTTATAACTAGTCAAGATTTGAGCGACAATACAAACTTCCTGGCGGTTTCTAATCATATGGGCCATTAAGTCTATCCTATGCTGACAATAGCTGAGAAGTTCGTGGATCTCTTCGGGGGCAGAGTAGGTGTTCGCCACTGCTTTGGCCTTGGCTAGCAATCGGGAAAGTTCTTGGCTTCCGTTCAAAGTAAGAGCAAATCGGTCCATCCATATTGTTGCCTCTTGATGTAACGAGTCGATCACCCTTCCTCTAGCCTCCTTTTCCGCGTACACTTGGGCATACTCATCCGCCACTCTATGCTCGTGGGCCGTGGCTAGACTTAGTTCCTCTTGGTACTTGGTGATGATAGCTAACATGTTGGTCTCTGTCTCGCATAACCGCTGAGACAAACTTCTTTTGGACCTCGAGCAAGCCTTCAATTCATCTTTCAAGATCAAACTGTCTACTCGCGATTGGTCCCTTTCCTCCCTCCAGAGTTTAAGCTCGTTATTACTACCCCATAGAGCCCCTCGGAACTTGTTCCGGCCGTGCTCTTCCCTACGAGCCCTCTTGGTCTTTTGTTCCAATGCCTTGGTGGTAGCTACATTTACATCCCTTAGTTCGGCATTCTCCTTCCGGATCCTAAGAGCCACTGATTTGAACCTTTCTTTGACTGTTTGAGCTTGCTCGAGTTTTGTTCTAAGAGCTTGCACCTCTTCGTCTTCCTCCGGTGCCTCAACTTCCTCCCTTTTAGCGGTTCTCAAACTTGGGAGCCAATCCAAACCTTGCACGTGGGCTTTCAACCACTCACGGTAGCCACCAATGGGCCCACTGCCTCTGAGCTCTTTGTCTTTCTTTTGTACCACCCCCCATGCCTTGCGGACCTTCTGAAGTGTCTCCACGTTGGTCTTATTGAAGCCTCATGAAATGATAGGCGCGAGCCCATCCTCTAGTGGCGCCCCTCTCATAGGGTAGCCAAGTTGTCTTATTGCAAGAATGGGATTGTAGTTGATGCAACCCCTCGTCACCATCAAGGGAACATTTGGAAATCCTCCGCATGAAATAAGAACTCTGGTTCTTCCTTCCTTCCATCGAGGGAACCAGTTAACAGATGCTCCTTCTTTGCTTGCTAAGGGTTGGTCCCAATTCGCCTTTCCTTTTTCGATGCACGAGCGGTGACCTTGTAGCGGATAGACGGGCCTACCTTCTTGGAGAAAAAAGGTGTGAAACCAGCCACACATAGAGAGCCAGTGCATAACAAACAATTCTTGCGCTGCTCTTTTCACATCCCCGGTCGAACGTGTCATACATGGCCAAAATGGCGACGACCGGGCTTTCCTTGCCATGATGAAAGGCGAGGAAAGCGTCAATCGCTGCTAGGTCCACTAACCCTTCCATATTCGGAAAGAGGACAACTCCAAAGATCAAAAGTGCCAAGATGTCAATAAAAGAAAGCCCATTCGCCTTGATTTGCCAAGGCCTTTGCCCTTTCCTCCAAACACTTCCTTGGTACTCCGACTACCCCATTCCTATTTTGCTTTACACGGTCCAACTCTTGTGCTGAGATTTTCACTACCTTGGCAACTCTTGTCGTGGAGGGATAGAACCCAGAGAAAAGATATGGCTTCCTTCCTCCCAGTGGGCATCCCAGGATTTCTTCAAACTCTTTCACAGTCAGCACTAGCTGGAAGTCCTCAAATGTGAAGCACCTTATCAGCTGATCATAATACTTGGCAAGGGAGGCAATATGTAGAGACTTCTACCATGGCTAAGTCCCAGATTTTACCGTAATCTTTGCGAAAAGCTTGCCGCTGGAGCTGACCCATTAACTGCCCTAACTCCTTTAGACTGGTGGTCCCTAGGCTCTTGACCTTAACTTGATAGAACCTCTTTTTAAGCGAAGGCATTTGACTTGATCCCATGTTTTACTAAAGTGAACAAAAATCGGCGCGAATCAAAACTCCAACATCTATCATGGGTGGAATGGATGAATGCATGAGGAAATATGACACAAATGCAATTTATTAACACGGGAGCCCGGGAAATTGTCTCCTTCTTAGATACAACATCTTGGGGTAGCAAAGTGCCTGACGTATGTATTAAAGAAGGTGACTCGGAACGTCCGTTGGTTTTCCAATGTGCGTGATGCATATGCGAAAGGTGCAACACGGGAATGTACAGTATGACAATATTCACAAAATACAAGCAAAAGGGTACGTGACACTTATGCATGGGAGTGTGAAAAATGGCACGCAGCATGTCCGCTCCGTGCCCCTATTCAAGGGACCTATATGGGAGGGAGCTAACAAGGTTTTTAGTGATAATTCCCAAGGTGGTCATATCTCTCTTGAAGGTCTCTAGAGGTATCATCCCCTTCGAAGAACATACTGCAGCAGTAGGGACTACTAGCAACAATATGTTTTCAAAGAGAAAAACTCTAGATGAGGGTTCGCTGTAATCAAGCAAGTCGGAGACCTAGCATGATCACGGATTCACCTCCACTCCTTATGTTCCCATGAACCCGGGTATAGGGCCCTTTTTCAACTCACCGTGTGTGCAAATAGTGTTAGTGTTTGTGTGCATCAAATGAATAAATATTTACCTCATGCATACAAAAATGCACTAAAAGCATCAAAGAGTTATATATACAAGAACATAATAAAGGGCAACCAACAAAGGGGTAAGTCATGGCAAAACTTTGCACAAGATTAAATGGCCTAACTCTCTAAAAACAGTCCCCAGTGGAGTCGCCAACTATCGCAACCTACCATTCGGCGGGAGGGCGATGCGTGACTCGCGGGATGCGTGTTCCACGAAAGGAATACGTGCGGAGTCGCCACCAACGTTTATTTGAGGAAAACGTCGGAAAAAACCGGAAAAGACGCGATCTACGAACTTTTAAGTGAAAGGTTCGAGAGTTGTATTTACGCACGGGGAAGGTATTAGCACCCCACACGTCCGTCCCAAGGGACGGCAGCCTTTAATCGAATGTGCAAACATGACCTTGATTTTTACGTTCCCTTTTTATGTCTTTATATCCTTTATACCTTTTTTATATTTTTCTCTTTTTGTGGTCGACAAGGGTATTTCCCTTTGCTCCTACGTATTCCTCAATTGCGATGAGGAAATCAGACCTACATAGTTCTTTCTTATGCGCGAATCAAGTGATTCTCTTTTTTTTACTTGAAAGGGGATCATTTTAAGGCGTTGGACCTTAAAAATGATCCATTTTACTTAGTAAGAAATTGAAATGATAAACTTTCAAAAACCTATTTTTGTGGACGAGCTTGATTAGGCGAGTTGATTTTAGCCTTAGTTTCACTTTAGTTATTAGTCAATTCGATTAAGAATGAGAAATCCCAAAGAGAAAACGTCCAATTGATTTTTCGCTTTATTTTACTAAAGGGGTATTTTATTATTTTTTATTTATATTATTATTTACCTCTTTTTTGGTTTCCAACGTGGTTGCGGCACGACCGATCGGTCGGAATTCATTTCAACCAAAGTTAACGGATAATATAATTCAAACGATCGGTGGAAATTTATTTTATTTTTAGTTTAAGCGAGAAATGACTTAAATAAAATGGCTTAAGCACGTCAAAAGGGGGTATAAAAAGTGAATGAAACGAGAATAAAAATACATGAAACCAAGTGTGGACCACCACGGGTACATAGAATGAATTGAAAAGCTTGGTTTGAGGTACTTACCCGTTGAAGACTGAAGAACGATGAAGAACGAATGAAGAACGTCAAAGAACGGTCGAAAACCTTCGCGAAATTCTTCACGGAAACGTTACGGAAGCGCCTCGGCTTGGATTTTCTTCACGGAAACAATTTTTCTAAGCAAATTCGAAAGAGAGAGAAGTGCCTAAGGGGCTGAACCCTTTTTCACTTCACTTCTCCCCCTATTTATAGAAAATTGGGGGAGAAGCTTGCCACCCAGCTTGCCCAGGCGAGCAGGGTGGTTGCTATTTGCACCCCCATTTTTGCTAAGTACACCCCCTGCCTTTTTTTGGTGATTCTTTTTTCGTAAAGTTGCGGAAACTTACGAATTTCGTAACGATACTTGTTTTCTTTCCGTAATGTTACGGAACCTTGCGTATTACATAATCATCCCCTTTTTGACTTATGGAATGTTACGGAACCTCACTAATTGTGCAACGATGCTTCCATTTGATTTCCGGTGTGTCACGGAACCTTACGGATTGTGCATCAATATTTTCTTTTGTTTTCCGGCATGTCCCGGAATTTCACAAATTGCCTAATGATGGGTGCCAAGCACCTCACAAGGACCAAACAAAAGTTGGATGTCATCAAGCAAAGGTCCCCGGACGAAATTAGGGTATGACAACTGCCAAGGGTGAAATCCTTATAACATAGGATAAGAGAATGGCTTTTGAATCAGAGGAAACAACAAGTTTTTAATACTATTAATTTCGTATTCCTATCTGATTGTTCTTAAATTCACAAAACAAACACACGCCCCCCCCCCCCCCCCCCGCCCCCCAATTGTTACTATTATAACGAAGCATATTATGAACATTTGGTTAGTCATTGCTCGTTGGGAAACGACCTAGGATCACTTCCGAGTTACTGCATTCTAATGTTTATTTGATTCGGGTACGACCTCGATCAAATTTGAAAATCCCCCACACTTAGCTTTTTGCACTCCTAGGCAAAATTAAAAACAAAGCAAAGAACAAATCCAGAGACATTAAAGAGACAAACAAAAACATTTACATATTTCTCAATGGACATCAAGGAATGAAAGGAATGGGTAACATCTAACATGAAGAGATCCAAAGAGTCAAGGCATTCATGAAAATCATCCAAGCAACCCAATCATGGAAAAATAGTTAATCAGCTCAAGAATGAAAAGTGATAAAGCCTCACAAGATATACACTCTATCTCTCAAGTGTCTAGGCTACTATTTACCCTCAAAGCACCCATGAAAACCAACACCACATAAACTTGGCAAGATTCTAAAATTGACAATCAACCCATAAACACAAGCACATGAGGATCAAAAGGTCTTTTAAGGTTGTAATGGGGCCAAGGACAAGTTAGGGAAAAATATGGAATAAGTAGCTAAATCCCAAAGGAATAGAGGAGCAATGGGGAATAAGTGCATATTAAGAAAAAATAAGAAAACCTAAAGATAAAATTTAAACATAAAGAGTAGAACCAAGAGTCTCATCATTCTTTTTCTATTTAAGATCTTACTCAACTTTATTGCTTATCTTTTTCTTTTTCTAATTGATTCAACTTGAATTTTTTTTATTTTTTTTTATTTTTTGCAGCATTTGAGAAATAGCATACCATTCAGCATGTCCATCATTTAACCAATATCAATGTGCATCAAGTATGGTCCAAAATACATCATGAAGCATAGCCAACAAAACGTGTTATCCAATGAAACAAAACCCCCCACACTTATTCCCAAAACAATTCCAAAGCTCCAAAATTCCTTAAGGTTAAGGTGAGATCATGGTTTTTCACTTAAGGCTTGTAATGAGCTTCAAAATAAAGAAAGGGAAACATAGGCTCAAACGGCTATCAAAGGAATTAATTCAAGGTAAGTCCATTTGGCTAGAGGCTTATATGAACAAAATTGCCTAAATCATTTCCAAATATGCATGTGAATTAGGAAGCATCAACAAGAATCAAGCCAAGGCTATTGTGCAAGCAATCAATGGGGCAAAACACACCAAATGATTATGATGATGGCTCAAATTCTCACAAAGGTAAACTTATCACTTTCAAATTGAGCTTTCAAAACTATCATGACATGTAGAGGAGAAACAAGGATTTCTAATCACAAAATGTCAAGGGATAAGAGCTTGGAGGAAGAAGGAGATGAAACAAGGGAGGGGGAGCACGAAATTTTGTGCACTAAAAGAGCTCTGAAATTTGAAGTTTAATATTCAAATGATCAAAGTTAAAAAAATGCACACACATGACCTCTATTTATAGCCTAAGTGCCACACAAAATTGTAGAGCCAAACTATGGAGCCAAAATTTCACTAATTATGATTAGTGAATTTTAGTTATGGTTCAGCCCACTAATCCAAGATCAATTTCAAGATTCTCCACTAAGTGTGCTTAGGTGTCATAAGGCATGCAAAGCATGAAGGACATGTACAAAGTGTGACTATATGATGTGGCAATGGGGTGTGGTAAGCAAATGCTCACCTCCCCCTCTAAAATTAAATTGGATTGGGCTTCTACCAATTTAATTAAATTTATTTCCAACCACACACATCAAATATTCACTTAGTGCATGTGAAATTACAAAACTACCCCTAATACAAAAACTAGTCTAGGTGCCCTAAAATACAAAGGCTGAAAAATCCTATATTTCTAGGGTACCCTACCTACATTATGGAGCCCTAAATACAAGACCCAAAATTAATGAAACCTTAATCTAATATGTACAAAGATAAGTGGGCACATACTTAGCCCATGGGCCCAAAAGCTACCCTAAGGCTCATGAGAACCCTAGGGCCTTCTCTTGCATCTTTGGCCCAATCTTCTTGGAGTCTTCTATCCAATGCCCTTGGGGGTGGGATTGCATCACCGTCACTAGTCAATTGGGTCAAATCATAGAAGAGGGATTGGTCAATGACCATATTTATCCCATAAACTTCTGAAATCAAGGTACTTTCTTGAATTTCAAGATTAGAATAAAAAGCTTTTACCAATTCAGAATACACAGGCAATTTTATAGACATAAAGGGAATGAGATTTGAGTTTTGAAATGCTTGAATGCATTCGAAACTCTCATCAGAAAAGAAATCCATATCTATGAACTTAGGGTCAATGATAGAATGAGAGGAGAAGAGGTTTGTGTATCGTATACATTGTTCTTCCGATGAGAACAATGAGGAGGAGGAAATGGAGGAAGGAATTGGAGTATCCTAAACCTCGAAATGTCGTTGGCTTCTACTCGAAGAACCTTTGTGCTTCTTTGATGGTTCTGCCATTTGAGAGACTTTTTCGAAATTTCAAATGGTTGAAATGAAAGATAATGAAAAAAGATGAATTTTGGGCTTTGTGGGGAGTGATTTGAATAAGAAATGAGTGAGTTAAGGCAAAATGAAGAATTGGGAACGAGGGTTTCGTGAGAGCAATAGAGGTTTTTGATTTCTGATTTTGAAATTTGAATTTACGGGAGCAGGGACGCGTTGTAATCGATTACAACATTTGGTAATCAATTACACTCTTCTTGACTTGTTGTAATCGATTACAGTATTGTAGTAATCGATTACCATAGTGCTTTTCAGGAAAACTAAGTGCTGAATGAATTCTTAGAGGGAAAGAATTCTCAGGCAGTTAGTCCTTTGAATCTTTGTAAAGGGGAAACAAAAGATATCTCAGGCGGTTAGTCCTTTGAAACCTTTTGCTTAAAGGGAAGGGAAGAATCAAACGAATTCTTAGGCGGTTAGTCCTTTGAATCTTTTGTAAGGGAGAAGAGACACAAAAGAATTCAGGCGGTTTGTCCTTCGTTCTTTTGGCAAAGGAAGAAGAGAACGAAAAAGATGAATAGCACAAGTTTTTGAACAAAGAACTTTTCTTGAAAGAGAAAATGTTGATCAAAAACTTTTAGAAATATGAAGAGAAATGAATCAGAAAATTCTGTAGAAAGATATTGAAAGATTGATTGAAAGATGTTGAGAGATGATGTTGTAAAGATTAAAAGATAGATGATTCAAAGATGATTGATGATTGATGAATATTGAAACTCATGCCATGGTCACATATTTATAATCTCTTGATGACTCAAGTCAAAGCTTGCAACTCTTGGCAATTTCTTTAAAACTAGTCACTTAAAAAGTTGTGACTTTTGAAAAAATCTTCAGAAACAAGTCACTTGAAGAATTATGACTTTTGGAAATGTATTTTTCGAAATCAATCACTGGTAATCGATTACCATTAAGGTGTAATCGATTCCACATCAACAGATGTGACTCTTCATTTTGAATTTTGAAAATTAAAACGTTTAGAAGCTCTGGTAATCGATTACATGTATTGTGTAATCGATTACACAAGTTTAAAATGATTTAAAACTGTTTAAACATAAGTTGTAACTCTTGAAATTTGAAATCTTAACATTTTAAAACACTGATAATCGATTACTACCTTCTGGTAATCAATTACTAGAAAGAAAAACTCTTTGGTAATGATTTTGTGAAAACTTCTTGTGCTACTCAATGTTTTGAAAAACGTTTTTAGTACTTATCTTGATTGAGTCTTCTCTTGATTCTTGAATCTTGAGTCTTGAATCTTGACCTTGATTATTCTTGAAACTTGATTCTTCAATCTTGAAACTTGATTCTTGAATCTTTGGAATTTGCTTAACGCTTGATTCTTTGGCATCATCAAAATAACCTTGGAAGACATTTCTTCCACACCTCAGCCTCTTTGTTTCTCTCTCTATGCCACTACTTATTTAATTTTATCTCTTGGTATGAAAATTCACTCAAATCCATGAAACCACTCATGTCCACCGTGAACAACAACAACAATAACCTCAAAGATTCAAAAAACTTCCACCACTCATCATGTACCATAGCAAAACTAATGACATCCTTCTTCCTCTTAATCTCCATCTCCTACCTCTTCTACACCCTCAGATTCATCACACATTCATATGATTGCCCTCAAAAAAAGCCTTACTCTCTTCCCACCACTACCCATTTTTCTAACAACACTACTCCATCCCCATCTCAACACACCAATAAAACAACACCCTTTGAGGAGAAAACCAACATTTCTATCACATAGTGTTAGGCATAGCAGCCTCATCAAGGCTATGGAACCATAGAAAAGAGTACATCAAACTATGGTGGAGGGAAAATGTGACAAGGGGCAATGTGTGGCTAGATCAAGAAGTGACAAATGAACCTAGTCAGGAATACCTTTTACCAACATTGACAATATCAAGTGATGTGTCAAAGTTCAAGGTCAAGAATCTACACTGGAAGAGGTTTGGAGTTATAATATCTCGCATAGTCTCGGAGACAGTGAGGCTAGGGATGGATACTCAACCAACTTATTAACTAACCTTAAATTTTATATTGGTAATAGTAATTGATTGGTAGGAAACCAAGCCTAAATTTAGAGATATATGACCAATCCAAGTCTTCACCTAATAACTTTAAATTTTAGAATGATTTAGATGATTATGGGGAAGTACAATAAATAGATGTTGATAGTCTTCATAAGTATATGAAAGTATTCATGTCTCAGAATCAAATAAAACTTTCCAATCTATATATTTCCATGTTGCAGTAAAACTAACCGTGATTGAAACACCTCCAAGTCCTCAGTGATTACTGACAACAACTTTCCATCCACACTTCGCTGTATGATATGCAAGATGTTTGAGATACTACAAAGAAAGGGGGAAAGGAAAAAGGAAAAATAAACTGTAAGACGGAAATATAATATAATACAAACTCCTAATCAACAAAAGAAGTGAAAATTTATAAATTATACTTAATTCAAGTGGGGGAATGTCTAGCATACTTCAAGTCTAACAGAATTAATTAATTAATTAAATTATGGTGTGAGAAACTTTCTCCATTTTGACAATTAGTGTCACTCAGGGAAACAATCTTTTTAGCATTAATTCCTCAGCATTGATAAAATATCAGGCTAATATTGCTCTTGGCGCACTTCCACTTGCACTTGGAAAAACTTTATGGTAGGCACAGGCACTGTGTAGAACTTTAATGTGTGACATTTTATTGTGTGTTTTCTCAATATATATTATACAAGCATGAAAAATGTGAAACATATATTCTGAATTTGAGAAATTGAAGAACCTCAACCAAAAATCAAAATCAACGGCACAGTAAGTCCCATTAACATGCATTGCAAAGTAGCAAATCATTTTTTATGTGGTTAGAAGAAAGAAATCATACAAAACACAAAATATGTATATAGAAATGCATACTTAATTATTGTGACAATGAAAGCAAGAACAACAACCAAGTGTTTTTTCACATTAGGTGGAGTCAGCAACATGAATCAAACGATGTCATAATACTTGGTAGTAAATCATAACTATAGACAAATTATTGAACTCTAAGTATTGCAACTAGGTATCTTAATTAAACCTGCCATATTTTCACATTCAAATTTGCCATAGCTGGCTAATCCATCTTTTCTAAACAACACAAATAAGGCTTAAAATAAGTGATGTAGCTCCATGTGGAGCTTGTAGGCCTTGGATCTTCTTCATCAATGAAGTCATTTGCTTCTTGAAGATCAATGGCAGTGGAATGGAGAAGGAAGAAAGATGATCAGAGCTGCCACTTCAAGGAGAAGATGAGTCAAGAAGAAGCTCGCCACCATAGCAAGCCATGGATAAGAGCTTGAGGTATAAGAAGATGAGTGGAGGGAGAGGGAGGGAAGGAGCATGAAATTTTGTGCCTCAAATGAGGCCTCAACTTTGAAGTGTAATTTTCAAATGATCAGTGATGAAAAAATGCACACACATGGCCTCTATATAAAGCCTAAGTGTCATACAAAATTGGAGGGAAATTTGAATTTCTATTCAAATTTCACTTGAATTAGATGTAGCTCCTATGTAGAGCTTGTAGACCTTGGATCTTCTTCATCAATGGAGTCCTGTGCTTCTTGATGATCAATGGCAGTGGAATGGAGATAGAACAAAGATGATTGGAGACGCCACTTCAAGGAGAAGATGAGTCAAGAAGAAGCTCACCACTATAGGAAGCCATGGATAAGAGCTTGAAGGTAGGAGAAGATAAGTTGAGGGAGAGGGAGTGAAGGAGCATGAAATTTTATGCATCAAATGAGGTCTGAACTTTGAATTGTAATTCTCAAATGATCAAATTTGAAAAAATGCACACACATGGCCTCTATTTATAGCCTAAGTGTCACACAAAATTGGAGGAAATTTTGAATTTCTATTAAAATTTCACATGAATTTGATGTAGCTCCTATGTGGAGCTTGTAGGCCTTGGATCTTCTTCATCAATGGAGTCCTTTGCTTCTTGAAGATCAATGGAAGCAGAATGGAGATAGAAGAAAGATGATCAGAGGCGCCTCTTGAAGGAGAAGATGAGTCAAGAAAAAGCTTACCATCATAGGAAGCCATGGATAAGAGCTTGAAGGTAGGAGAAAATGAGTGGAGGGAGAGGGAGAGAAGGAGCACGAAATTTTGTGTCTCAAATGAGGTCTGAACTTTGAAGTATAATTCTAAAATGATCAAAGTTGAAAAATGCACACACATGACCTCTATTTATAGCCTAAGTGTCACACAAAATTGGAGGAAATTTGAATTTCTATTCAAATTTCACTTGAATTTGTTGAGCCAAATTTTGGAGCAAAATTTCACTAATTATGATTAGTGAATTTTAGCTATGGTTTAGCCCACTAATCCAAGATCAAGTCCAAGATTCTCCACTAAGTGTGCTTAGGTGTCATAAGGCATGTAAAGCATGAAGGACATGCACAAAGTGTGACTATATGATGTGGCAATGGGGTGTAGCAAACAAATGCTCACCTCCCCCTCTAAAATTTAATTGGATTGGGCTTCTTCCAATTCAATTAAATTTATTTCCCAACACACAATCAAATATTCACTTAATGCATGTGAAATTACAAAACTACCTCAAATACAAAAACTAGTCTAGGGGCCCAAAAATACAAGGGCTGAAAAATCCTACATTTTCTATGGTACCCTACCTACATTATGGAGCCCTAAATACAAAGCCCAAAAATAATGAAATCCTAATCTAACATGTATAAAGATAAGTGGGTTCATACTTAGCCCATGGGCCGAAAATCTACCCTAAGGCTCATGAGAACCCTAGGGCCTTCTCTTGCATCTGTGGTCCAATCTTCTTGGTGTCTTCTATCCAATGCCCTTGGAACGTAGGATTGCATCATTCTCTCCCCCTTGAAAAGGATTTGACCTCAAATCCAGAAGTTCTTGAAATTCTGGGCTTCTTCCCTCAACACCTGTAAAAAGAATAAAGACATATATATATTGGTGGTGTTTGGTATGTTGGAGTAGAGTAAGGTCTGAAAACCCATTTCCGGGGCATCTTCCCATGAAGGAACATGGCTCCTCACCAACTCAATGAGTGGTGCTACAAGTATAGAAAAATATGGGACAAACCTTTTGTAAAATTTTGTTAAGTCATGGAAGCCCCAAATTTTCCTTATACTTGGTGGAGTGGGCCACTCAGGAATGACCTTTTTTCTCTTAGGGTCTATGAGAACCCCTTGATCACTATTTAAAAAAATTAAGGAAAGTAATGCAATAAAACATACCTTTTTTTGTATTTTCATGTTGATTATTCCTACCAAAAAGTATAAAAAACCTAAGGTGTCCCATATGAGCACTTAAGTTTGTATTGAAACTAAAAATAAGAACAAACCTACCTAATGAGTCCCTATGTATGTGAACCATGAAGATGTTGGATGCATGAGTGATTTTACAAAAGAGGGTTGCACCACTCAACACATTCATCATACCACCTATCATAGGGATTTTGTGCCTTATAATACCTATTTTTGGCACAAACAAAGCACAAGGAGTTAAGCTCTTACGAACCAAACCCTCATCCAACAACTCCTTTACTTGAGGAATAACCTCAAGCTCAAGAGATATAGTAGTGCCAAGGGATGTTTCCGTTGATAGGAGAAGGTAGAAAGATTGTTTAAGAAAGAGTGCTTTTTTGATAAGACCTTTTTTTGCAAAAGGATTTTCCTTCTTAACAATCTTCTTGGAGGAATCCTTTTCCTCTTTTTCCTTCCCTTTGGCCTTTGAAGACAAGGCCTTACTATCCTTCTTTTTCTTTTGTTTTTCTATTGTTTCTTCCTCATCTCTCTTATCTGTCATAGTTAGTTGATCTTTGGCCACCTGTGAAGGTGTTTGAGGATGCAACACAAATTTAGTACCCAGATGGGTGAGGGTAATCTCATTAGTTAGGCCATTGTAAATGATCTTCCTATCAAATTTCCATGGCCTTCCTAAAAGAATATGCCCTACCTCCATGGGAACTATATCACAATTAACTTCATCCTTATATGTCCCAATGGAGAAATGATGGAAGCTTGCTTGTGGGGCTTCTATGGAGGGTGGATCTTTGAGCTTCAATGAGGTCCTTCAATGGTGATTTTCCACCATGGAGATGCAGCGGAAGACAAAGGAGAAGAGGTGAGAGGAGGCGCCATCCAATAAGCAATAAGCCATGGAAGAAGGAGCTTCACCACCAAGATGAGTCTTGGATAAGAAGCTTGGAGAGGATGCTTCAATGGAGGAAAAGAAAGAGAGAGAGAAAGAGAGAGGGGGGAGCACACAATTGAAGGAAGAAAAAAGGGAGAGAAGTTGAACTTTGAGTTGTGTCTCACAAGACTCCCATTCATCAAAGTTACAACAAGTGTTACACATGCTTCTATTTATAGACTAGGTAGCTTCCTTGAGAAGCTTGATTGAGAAAACTTCCTTGAGAAGCTTCTTTGAGAAAAATTCCTTGAGAAGCTAGAGCTTAGCTACACACACCCCTCTAATAACTAAGCTTACCTCCTTGAGAAGCTTCCTTGAGAAGATTCCTAAAGAAGCTAGAGCTTAACTACACACACCTCTCTAATAGCTAAGCTCACCTCCTTGAGATAAGAAGCTAGAGCTTAGCTACACATCCCCTATAATAGCTAAGCTCACCCCCATTCCAAAAAATACATGAAAATACAAAAAAAAGTCTCTACTACAAAGACTACTCAAAATGCCCTGAAATACAAGGCTAAACCCCTATACTACTAGAATGGCCAAAATACAAGGCCCAAAAGAAGGAAAAACCTATTCTAATATTTACAAAGAAGAGTGGATCCAACCTTGACCCATGGGCTCAAAAATCTACCCTAAGGTTCATGAGAACCCTAGGGCCTTCTTTAGTAGCTCTAGCCCAAGCCTCTTGGAATCTTCTATCCAATACCCTTGGGGGGTAGGATTGCATCAAGAAAGGTACCTTTACTTGTTGGTTAATTATCATTTCCCCTTGTTCATTGAGCCATTGAAGTTTATAAGGTTTTGGGTGGGGAATGATACTGAGGTTCAACTTGGAAACTAATCTTGTGCTACAACAATTGCAACAAGATCCACTATCCACAATGAGAGAAAAAGTTTTGTCTAAAATTTTGAATCCTGTATGAAAGATGTTCTCTCTTTGAGATTGAGATAGATCACAAGATTGACCTCTAAGGAGCCTTCTAACCATTAGGAGGTCACCTTCTTCATGGGGGTAGACTTCCTCACTTGACTCTTCACCCCTTACTTCATCTTCACTTCCACTACAGGAAGGGGAAGAAGTAGTCTCCTCTTGACTACTATAAATGTCTTGACCCCTCATAATCATGGTTTTCTTTGTGGGGCATTGAGAGGCAATGTGACCTCTCCCAAGACATTTGAAGCATTTAATGTTGCTAGTCCTTTCTTGGGAACTAGTCTTAGGGGTGGATTTCTCTATGTCTTACCCTTATCTTCCTTGGGTTTTGAAGGTGCAGCCCCCAAAATTCCTTGGGCTTGGTCCTTCCTTGGATAAGAGTGAAAGCCACAATATTTTTGAAGAAGGCTTTCTTTTAAGTTGTTGCTCCACTCTTATACAAAGTTGGACTAGCTCATCTAGATCCCTACATGGAAGGAGTTCAACCTTGTCCCTCACTTCCATATTAAGCCCACTAAGAAACCTAGCTATGCTTGTTCTTTCTTCCTCCCTAAGTCCAGTTCTTATAAGGATTAGTTCCATTTGTTGTCTATATTCTTCAACACTCATACTCCCTTGTCCAAGCCTTTGGAGCTTGTCCATAAGCTCCATTTCACAGTAGGAGGGAATGTGCCTCTTCCTAAGGGCACTCTTAAGATCATTCCAATATTCTACTGGAGGATCCCCATGAATCCTTCGTTCCCTAACAAGGGAAGTCCACCAATACAGGGCATACCCTTGAAATCTAAGGGTAGCCAATGGAACTTTTCTCTCTTCGCTAATATGATGGCAAGCAAAGAGTTGTTCAACCTTCATTTTCCAATCTAAGTAGGCCTCAACATTATCTTTTCCATGGAAATATGGGAGGCTAATGTTAACCTCTTGAGGCCTTCAATCCTTTTCTCTTCTTTGGGCATGATGTTTAGTATGTGAACTATGGCACCCTCTATAATAGTCACTAAGTTCTTCACTTAAACTCTTGCAAGAGTCATGACTACTATAGGAGACATGTTTTTCTCTTTTCATTTCTTTCATTATTTTTTTCTTTCTTCCTCTCTTATTTGTTCTCTCTCATCTTGACTTATTTCTACCCTCTCTTTTCCTTTTTCTTTTCTTTCTAGTTTTTCTTTCCATAACTTGAGGGAACTAAACTCACCATTAACACTAGATGAATGATGACTCATGTTGGTTCCTAAGTTGTGGTTCTTTCTTGTTGGGGGTTTGAAAAAGGTAAAAGCTAGGGTTCAAAAGAACTCAAGATAAGCGTGATAAGCAAGAAGAAAGTATGATGTAATTACAAGATAAACTAGGTGTGACAAGTAAAGAAAATAAGCTTTGAAAGTAAACAAGAAATTAAAGTGCAAGAAATGTAAACTTGGGGGATCCTAGGAGTGTATGGATGACCACATTTAAGGTTCCCAACAAAACACTCACTATGCTAAGGGAAATTGCCTAAAATTATTACACATAAATGGAAGTTTGGTATCCTATTGGAGGCTCCCAACACACTTCCAATGAAAGGCCTTTTTGTTACAAAACTTGAAAGCAATGAAGGTAAGTAAATTGTCAATTACAAAACTACAAAATGGTCCTCAATTTTGGTGGTTGTGCTCTCTTTGGTGATTCACTCAATTTGGAGTGCTTCTTAGTCCAATAGCTCTTAAGGTGGTTGGCCCCTTGCTACTTGACTCAAATTCTTGAAGGGATGACACCAATCCTCCTTTCCAATTTCCTATATGGCAACTCACAAACAAGGAAACAAAGAGACAAGCAATAACCAAAGACCAAAAAAATGAAATGAAAGCTAAACCAATAGAGTTTTAACAAGACAAATTTTCAAGGATTATTCAACAATTAAAGCAACGAAAAGCACACAAAAGTAAGCTAGGACTCAGAGAAACCTAGAATGGCTCTAGAGTAGAGTAAAAAAACTATATAAAAAAAGACTCAAGAAACCTCTAGTTTTGACACTTTTCTTCACACTAATTTTCAATTGAAATTTCAGAACTAATATTGGTATAAAATAGGTACCAATTATAGAACAAATTTCGAGCCAAAACAACAAGCACACTTCCCTTTCACTTTTTTTTTTCTGGACACTGATTTTCCTGCCAACTTGTGTGATTTTTAGTATTTTTTCCTTTTATCCAAATCACTTAGCTCTTTTTTTTATAATTTTTTTTCCAGATTTCTAGAAAATTCAGTGAGAATTTTAGCTCAAAATTCGTAGTGACCAATTCCTAGTAATTTTTACAAGTTCGTATGTTCAAGCTGCTAGCACCAGCGATTTCAACCTAGAAATCAAGAGTAGTGTTTATGTTGCTTAAGGCTTGGATAATTACAATTTGTGTTTGCTTATGCTCGAATGTCTTGAATAACATAATTCAATAAAGCTTAAGACTTATTTTGATTCACAAATCCAGCCACAACTCAGCACCACAATTCAATTTCTTCATAGGCATCATATAGGAAACTTAGAAAACAAAACAAAGTTCAACAACAAGACTACTTCTAGGAATTGATTTAGAACATGTTATGAACTAAATAACATGCATGAATTAGACTCAAAATGAAAAAGATAGGCTAAGAATGAAAAGAATGCATGAACAAATGTATCTAGAATTCAATCAACAAAATTAAAATTCAACACAAACTTAGAACATAATGTGACAATTATTATGACTAAACATGACTCTAAGACAACATGGATTAAGTGATTTACACTTAGATTTTTGTGTTTTTTTCCTAATTAATATTTTGGAAGAAAATTTAGATCTAGAGGTTCAGCACAAGAATATTATGACTTAAAAATGATAGAACCTAAAATCAACACAAAAACATGATTCAAGAGTGGATCAATAAAATTTGAACCATGAAATGCAAGAACAAGTGTAGATCTAAGATTTAATCAGTTTATTTTTTTTAATCTACTCTAAACAGAACCAAACCACAAGACAATGGAGGATATACATGGAGTATAAGATGAAGAACAAGGAATTAAAGTGAATTGATCGAACAAAAAGATAGAGGTAGCAAACGAACATCACCTAGATGAAGATGCTCTTGATACCACATGATGTAGCTCCATGTGGAGCTTGTAGGCCTTGGATCTTCTTCATCAATGGAGTCCTTTTCTTCTTTAAGATGAATGTCAGCGGAATGGAGAAGGAAGAAAGATGATCACAGATGCCACTTCAAGGAAAAGATGAGTCAAGAAGAAGCTCACCACCATAGCAAGCCATAGATAAGAGCTTGAAGGTAGGAGAAGATGAGTGGAGGGAGAGGGAGAGAAGGAGTAAGAAATTTTGTGCCTCAAATGAGGTCTGAACTTTGAAGTATAATTCTCAAATGATCAAATTTGAAAAAATGCACGCACATGGCCTCTATTTATAGTCTAAATATCACACAAAATTGGAGGGAAATTTGAATTTTTATTCAAATTTCACTTGAATTTGAAATTGAATTTGTGGAGCCAAATTTTGGAGCAAAATTTCACCAATTATGATTATTTAATTTTAGCTATGGTTCAGCCCACTAATCCAAGATTCTCCACTACGTGTGCTTAGGTGTCATGAGGCATGTAAAGCATGAAGGACATGCACAAAGTGTGACTATATGATGTGGCAATGGGGTGTAGCAAGCAAATGCTCACCTCCCCCTCTAAAATTTAATTGGATTGGGCTTCTCCCAATTCAATTAAATTTATTTCCCAACACATACATCAAATATTCACTTAATGCATGTGAAATTACAAAACTACCCTTAATACAAAAACTAGTCCAGGTGCCCTAAAATACAAGGGCTGAAAAATCCTACATTTTCTAGGGTAGCGTACTTACATTATGGAGCCCTAAATACAAGGGTAAAAAATAATGAAATCCTAATCTAACATGTACAAAGATAAGTGAGCTCATACTTAGCCCATGGGCTCAAAATCTACCCTAATACTCATAAGAACCCTAGGGCCTTCTCCTACATCTCTGGCCCAATCCTCTTAGTATCTTCTATCCAATGCCCTTGGGGGGGTAAGATTGCATCAATAAGTCAAAAGCAGAAGTTTGCCTAGCCGAAAAGGGAGGGGGACATGGTCAAAACAAAAATGGTCAACTAGGAAAAGACGTTTTTACATGTTTAGTGAGTCAGCTGGATAAGCATTGTAGGTATAAATTATAATTTTCCGATTAATTTTATGTTGCTAATTGAATTAGAATGAAGCACCCATACTTAATTAAGTTTGTTTGTCAACCTATCTATTTGTATAGGCGCAAATCACATGTTTGAGGATAAGAAGGATCTATTTTTGGGTTTTGTTCTTTTGTGTTAACATTCAACAGGTACACGATGAGAATGAATTGTAAAATCTACTATTTTGTTGACTTAAGTTTTTCAAGAGTTTCCCTTTTGTATCAGGCTAATTTGATGTGTATGCAATCCACATGAGTTTTTTTTCCCACAAGAGAAATATGATCATCATGCCATTTGAAGCAAACATTCTTTATTATTAATTAAAATTTAATAGAAATTACTAAATATATGATTCTTATTCTTTATTTAGCAAATCACATTAATAAATTTATTATTTTCAACCATTTTTTACTAATAGAACCCAGCATTAATATAATTTCAATCCAATTGGGCTTCCAGACCTGTTTAGCTCTTATTAGTGTTTCTTTTGGCCCGTGTTCTTATCCGCAAACTAATCAATGCCATAAAATTTACTGTATCATGTAAAGAAAGTCCACAGATTACTATTAAACACTAAAAGATTCAAACAAGTTTTTGTGCTCGTTAGATGCACATCTCTTTAATGTTTTTTTCTTCAAAAATTGGTACCCAGAAACTAACTTATGAACATGTTTAAATTTTAACACGTTTTAATTTCCAAACGTACTAAAATTTTAAGGTGAAACATATAATTTAATCTTTATGCTGCATAATGAAGACTCTTGATTTATGATTTGATCCATACATATAAAAAAATTATTAAATTAGTCCTATGACAAATGCTATAGTTTAGTTCTTATTAATGATAATTTGGTATATGTCATTGTGATACTTGTCTCTAAGGGTACTATATTGAATAATAACCATTAACCTTCTTATTCATTCTTGATTTGATTTCGTTATAGATACGAGGATCAAATTAAGAATGCATTACATATATAAATATAAAATTAAAGATAGGTAAGGTGTTAATGATTGTTAGTGATGGTGTCATTGTGATACAACCAAAACAATAATGCTTGCCCATGGAGAATATAGAAACTTAATAAGTTTTTACATGTGAGGATGACAATAAGAATCCTAACATGTTTTTCTTTTGATTGGCAATTTTTTTAATATTAGGTACAATGAATACCTTAGCCCACACCCAAAATACATGAGATCTATCTATCAAAGCTTGCTTGTATAGCCTTTTTCTTTTTACAGTATAGTTTCTATGATTGTGTTAGCAACTAAACTATCAACCCACATGGAATATTCCCCAACCCAACAGTTCAGTGTTCCCTATGCACAAACTCATCACTCTGTATTGGTGACTCTTCCCACAAGACATCACCAAAGCCAACCTCATTGCTTTATGCACTTTATACCGAATACTTCAGATGCAACAACCCTCCTATTTGCTCACTGCCCACCTTGTTTTCCTATACTAGAAATTTCCAATAACACATCCAGCACATGTGATTCCTATTTGATGTATGAAATCAACTTTGTATAAGAGAATCCATAACATTTTGTGACTACCTCTAAGTTTTACTTAATTGCTTTGCTTATAGTTTTTCTCGATATCCCTCTACCTCTAGTGGCTACATTATCCCCCATCTGATCTACTCTTCTTTTTAGGGCTTCTACCAGACTTTGCCATACATGACCAAACCACCTAAGGAGAGATTTTACCATCTTTTTGCAATATGAGCTACACAGACTTTACCCCTAAATGCATCCACTCCTAATCTATCTTGACTAGTATGTCTATAGACAATGATAACACTAACAGTAACACAACATACGCCTTTGCCATAACTCCCATCTACCAAGCCACTAAGGTAGGAAATTTACAAGTCGTGACCTAGTAGTCAAGTAATTGCTCACAGGGAGGGGGATAAGTATGTGCTTTTTCCAAATTCCAATAAAGTTGTACAGTGAGGACTAGGGAAAATAACAACATTAAGCATACACGTAAACTGAATCATAATATAACTTACGGTAGATGAAGAGTCACGACTTGCTTGTATAGCAGAGCTTGGTGTCCCTCTCACCAAGGAGATTGGCTTTCACCAGCTTAGTGTATAATTAATGAAATGTTTCAACTTAGAGGCAAAGAGGAAGGTACATACATTTGTTTCAACTTAGAGGCAAAGAGCGTAACTTTAGTTGACTGTAACTGCTTCCCTAAATTCGTACAAGAATTTCTTCGAACCATCTTAAAGACCCAACATACCTAAACTGGGTTTGCTCATCAAACTATTTTCAATTGAACTAAACTGATAACTAAGTTCTACATGGCAAACACAAATAGGCAGACAACGGTAGCATATGCACGACAATTATGCTGGGTTCAAGCATTGTTCAATCATGGAAGGAAAAAAAACACTTGACGGAAAGCAGGTGAGTAAAATATAGTTGATTTTACTGCCTCTTCCTTTATGCACGACAATTATGCTGCCTCTTCCTTTAACAAAATGTTGTCATCCCACCTTCTCAGTTTGAGTCCATATGAAAATGTGAAAACTGTTTTAAATTCTACTTGTATAAGGGAAAGCAGGTGAGTAAAATATAGTTGATTTTACTGTACTAGACACAAGTTTCTTTATATCTTTATATCACTAAATGATTATAGGAAATTCCTTCAAGCTTTCTAAGTTAGGACTAGGATTTAAATGATTGACACTCAAAATAAGAGACAAAGTTAGTGGTAATGGTAACAAAAACAGTTCAACTCAACTATTGTATCTGTCCTATTCATGGTTGGTACACCACAAAATTCTTCATGGGTCGCTTGCACTCTTGACACATTACAATTCCTTCACTTGGTCTTTCATTTTCTCTAGAGGAAACAAAGTATGAGTGATTGCAAAAGTTGCATTGTCAAATTCTGGTCTTGACATAGCTCTTCCTCTTTTGAAGCCGAAAAAGGGTATGCTTGTGCACCCCAAATGTTGATCATATCAAGAGCATTGTAATTTGTGACCTTCCCTTTTTAATCTAGAGCTACCATGATTGGCTCATCCTTGTAGTTCCATTGTTCCTTTATGTACTTCACCACTGCTGACCTAAGTCACCTTGGTTCCTCTTGTATTCTTTTATATGTGTGTGTGAATTTGTTAATATATACGTGCTTTTTTTTAGAAATAGTATAGCAATTAGCAAATTATAACCTTAATTTTTTTAAACACACCAAAAAGTATAATTTTCTAAAATAAGCCTTCGAAAAGTAAGTTATTGCAGTTAAGAAATATCTTTATGTGTATTCCACACACATACCTATTGTTCTATCTCTTCCAAATATAAAGGCAAAATACTTCTCAACAAGCTCAATGCCTTCATTTGTAGCTTTAGTGGCTTTAAGTTGTTGGGCAGCAGCTTAATACTTGAAATTAAAGCTGCCAAAGCATTACCACGTATACCTGCTTAAGTTGCTAGAATTCATCTATTTTTGTGATGATGAATCCTATTGGTTCACTACAACCAATGGTTTCAATTTCAATTATGTCATTCTTCTGAAAGGAAGCAGAATATAGATTAGAAGCCCCCTGAAAACAAGCCAACAGAAACCATAATCTGAAAACTTCAATGTCAATACAGAAATCATACCTGTTGTCTGTTAAATGTGCTTCAATACATCCATGAGAAGTTGATAGCCATTTGGGACTTGGAGGAATAGTTCTAATTCCTAGGGGAGAAAGTGAGTGAGCAACTAGCTGTTATAGGCATTTATCTATTAGGTTAGGATCACTTAGGCACAGAGTATGGTTATTTATTTAAAAAAACTGAATTGAAAAAGAACCACACTGATTATTTGGTCCTCAATAATTATTATCTAGGAAAAAAATTGCTAGCCTCTAATTTGTTTTTTCCACCTTCTTTTTGTTATATGATTATGGAAATGTTTTTAATCAGGTATATCAAGTATCTTCTTTTTGTGTTACTTTCAGAATGCTCTAACTCTTTGGTCCTTTTCTTGTTTAATGTATTCCCTGTGCCATTTGAATCTTCTCCAACCTATCATCTATTTGGATTTGTTGCTGTTTGGATGTGTGTTTGGTCTATTTTATCTTTTTCTTACATTTGGTATTGATTTCTTGGGTTCTGTTAGGATAGATTTTGTTGTGCTAGTTATTGTTTGGTTAAGCTAATTTGTATCAAACTGAGAGCATAACAGATCTAGCTTAAATGATTTAAGAAGACTCACTTTCTTCGTGCTTTGTAGTCTTTTTCTCCTTTTTAGTAATTTTATCCCCGTGATGAAATAATTTTGACAAAGGCCATTGTTTTGACATATGATTGATGTGTATCATACCTATTATTCATGCTTAAGCATGTTCACTCCTCTATCTTAACAGTCAATTTGATGTCTATAAGAACTTATGCCTTCAAGAATGCTGGACAGACAAACAAAAGGAAATGCTAGAGGATGAGACTCGTTATGGATTTATACCTTTAAATCCTGCCAGAACAAAACAAAATTAAACCCAAACAAAATTATACATTTAAATCCTCGCTACAACACTATAGGATTCTTTCAACCTATCATGGTCAAAGATAATCAGCTTGGTATAATGCTTGTAGTACAACTAAGTTCCTCATTAAAAAAAGATTAATTTCCTTCCAATTCAATGATTCATTGTAATCCAGAATCCACTGTAAAGAACACAACAGATAGTTACTTCTACCAAACAACTTAATAAGTCATCTACCCATCATAAATACAAAGTCTAATAGCACACTCCAACAAGTACTAGTCACACCACACTTACTACACTGCATAAAGCATAATAACAAATGCACATCAGAAATTTCAGTGCATTAACAGTTATCAATGTCCTCAGTTAGTTTCTCTGACATTTAGTTCCTAGCCAGCATCCTTAGTACCACATGATGACCTTGCACTGCAGGATCAGTCAATGCCCATGGTCCAATCTCTAACATACCAAACTTTGTTACCATCTGTCTTGCTATTTGTGTAATCTATTGCAAGTCCATTGTAACTCCAGTGGTTATCTTAGTTTCACTAGAACACCCCCTATAGTTCCAATTACTCATGATTGAAAAAAATTATGATGTTTGTTGATATATGCTATATTGATATATGCTTATGATGTAACCTTACACAAATAGAAATTGCAAAAATTAAAAGATAAATCTAGGTATTTGCTGATGCTGAAAACCTCTAGCCCAAACCCATTCCTTCTTTCCTTCAAATCATGGCTACCTGCATGTGTGTAACAAACAAATTTCATGTACAAATATTTTTCTTATGCCAAACTAGATAGATCAATTTATCTGCAAAATATTTCACTGACTTTTTTCTTCCACTGAATTTTTAGGTGACCACCACTACTTTTCCATTGACTTCTTTCTCATCTGTGATTCATATAAGACAACTTCTTTTTTTGTATCAGGTGATGATCATTTCTCCAATATCAATGATGTATATATATATATATAACATACTTGTATGGAAGCATGATATGTCATTGTTGTCTAGTAAAATTGATGTTGTATGAAAAACTTCATGTTTGATCACACACACACAAGGTTTTTGCTTTGATGCATAATGCAGTCCTTATAAGGACATGCATCTCATATACAATAACAACTGAAACTTTTCCTATTCGTGTAGCTAGGAGGAATGTAATCATTAATTAGATTTCTAAAAAAGAATGACAAGATTGAGGAGTAAGCCTTTTAAAATTATAATTCAAATAACTTGATCTCTTATCTATCTATTTAAAATGCAAATAAACCTGTTAATAAATTGAAAATAAGTGGTAGCGGCATACTATTATTATTGATTAAAATTAATTAAATTATAAAATGATGAGTGGAGACTCGTTAAGTGAAGAGTGAGATTTATAAAATTTTATGATTTCAAATAAATTTTTACGAATGATTAAGAGTGTGTTAAAAAAATGTATTGTTAACATTTTTTTAAAAATAAAAACGGATTACTTTTATTTATTAATTTATTTTCTTTGTGATCTTTTTCAATAAAACCTACGGTTTCGAGACAAGCATTACAACAAAAAGGATCAAAACGAGGAAAACCAAGATAATTCTTTTTCTTTGAGGTACACTCTGACATGATATAGATTGTACCCAAAAATTATAACATGATATATACCATTGAATCCATAGGATAGGATTGCTATGTGCCATATCTTGAAAAGATAATTAAACTGCACACAACAAATTTATGAATCTTAGTAGCAAATCATTCCAAGTCACGGAAATGTATTTGTGCGCATGCTTTTTAAGTGTATCAATTAAATTTAATTAGCATGTATGTAGCTTATTAGAGCTGCAATAATGGGATTCATTTATATAGATATTCAGGCCGCCCAATCTTTCCAAATATCGTGTGCCTCCCCACTTACAACAAGGCCTATGATCTACTTGAAAGTTTTGCTTTTCTATCTCTCTTTTTCAATATATGCCACTAGCTCTCTCTTTCTCATTCAATAATATTGCACGTTACATCCCCTAGATTCTTGAATGTTGAATACCAATTGATTCAGCAATCATAGCTAAAACATTAATTCCCTTGTAGGTACAATTAATTGATTTTGATATGGTGGAGGAGGACGATCCAAATCACCTCACCCTTCCTTTCAAACAGGAAAAATGGAGGAAAATTAGATGATGGAACTTCTTAATATAAATCAACCACTAAATATATGGATGTAAAATTGTTATAAATTAACTATTGATCTGTGGTTAATTTAAATCCTATATGAAATAGTATTAAATATTCAGAAAAAAATCGTCCATGATCATATTCTATTTAAATATTATTATCTTTTTTAGTTAAAGATACCTTGGTGTGGACAATTTTTTTTTTTTAAGATGAAACAAAATTGAGGCACACGCGTTGGTTCTACTTTCTAAAGCCTTGCACTAGCACCTGGGATTTGCCCCTCATTTCATAATTCCTTTTTATCTCATTCCACATCATGCCCACTTTGGTGCATCTCTATCTCTCTCCCTCTTTTTACTCATTTGTGAGTGGCAGAGGCATGATTGGGATATACCGCATGGGCCAACTCAAGGTGTGCTAAACATGCGTAATACACGTTAAAAAGACGACAAGTAAATTAGTCAGGGCACGTGAATACGTACCTATTGCTCCAACATTACAGGGGAGCAGATGGCATAAGATATCTATCTAGATAGCTCTAGTGCTACACCGTCAGTTCTAGTAAGCCATTTTAAATTTTGTTAAAATCTCTAATTTTTGAAGTCTATAAATTAAAGTAATATTTCAACAACTCATTAACTCGTTAATCAGTTAGGAATTAAGTAAAACAATTCTTAGCTAATTAAAGATTAAGATTTAACGTGTGGATCATCTCGTACGAGATTATATTAGTTTAAGTTATAATCTCGATCGCGAATTCAAATTTTGAGTATATATTTAAATTAAATATTCAAAGTTGGCAAAGAAAAAACTTTATCCCTTATAATAATCGTATGTGTCCAAGCAATATATCACTTCCCGGAAAGGATAGGTAACAAAATTAGAGAATAGTCATGGGAAGATTTTTTTTTCATTTCAATACCATTATTGATAATATATCTCTGGCCTAATTACGTACATCTTTTGTCACGACAAATATATTACTTTCTTTTTTTTTTAATTAGTTCTTATGACGGTTCTCATGATTCTTTTATTATTTATTTATTTTTATTTTCACATTAATCTCTGCTATGAAGATAGTTATGTGACTCCATTTGGCATTATCACATACAAGACTGATACTGGGATTTTACGGGTCAAGATGAAACAATAATTAAGCCTTTTTGTATATTTAAGTATTTTAAAATATAAATATAATTATATAAAATATAGACGAGTAGTTTAATTGAAAATGATATATTTTGTTACATTAAACTAATAAATTTTTTTATTTAATTTACTTTTATATTATCATTTATCATTAAATTTATTTTCAAAAATCTCATAACATTAATATTTATATATAAAATAAGCATGACATCCCCATCCCTACAGAAGGATTTCTTTATACGTTTTTTTATTGTCTTTTAAAATATAAAATTTCCTTAATTGCTTTTGGAGAAGGATTTTATAAAAGAAAAAGATCAGTATAAGAGAGCATTGGATTTAGTAAGATACACCATGCTGCTTCATTTTTGCAACATTCTCCCAAATAGCCGAGGAAGGTTTCTCATTTTGTGTTTTATATATATTTGTTTTTTCAATCTCAGATGTACCTTTTTTTTCCTTATGATTTCTCTCATTTTATTTAGTGCATTATGATTTAAGTTTCTTTTTCTTTTTAAGTTTCTTATGTTTTCATTTATTTTAATATAAAATTACATTAAGTATTTGAATTAATTTCACAATTCTAATAATATAACTATTTCTATTAGTATTATGTTTTTCAAAATTTCAAATAGCATTAAAAGATTGCTTCGAAACAGGAATTTTTATTTTTAAATGAGTTTTAAAAAATATGCACCATTTTCACATTTCAAAGGGTGACTTTTGCCCCCTTATAGTAAATTCGCCAATTCTAAAAATGTTATTAAATTCACCATCATAACCTATTGAGCATGCTCGCAGCTGAACAACCCAGTAATAGGAGTGTTTTAAAAAAAAACGTCAGTCATTTGTTTTCTCTCAAATGTTCAAAATGAATCATTGCTTCATTTGTTTTTCTTATTTTTTTTGTTTTAGTTTTTGTGGTGTTTTTTTTCCTGTGTATTATGGATTATGTATTTTTATTAGCTGAGGCATGTGTTATGATTGTGGTAGCGGCAAAAGAAGTTCAAATATGATGGATTTTCTGCAATTGGTCACCTGAATACAGTACAAAGATGTTGATTCACTACTAGAATAATAGTATTTCACAATGCTACACTGACAACAGTTCTCGAAAAATTGTCGTCGAAGAAAATAAGGTGGTAATATCATCATTAAAATGAAATGAAGGACATCAATTTTAACAAAATCGTCTTTATTTATTGTGTTCAATGACGGTTTTGCATGTGAACCATCGTGGTCTATTCACATTCTGTTGGCTAGCAACCACTGCACGCGTGATATATCTGTTTTTTCATTTTGCTCCGTCCACCTACCTCTCTCTCTCTCTCTCTCTTGGCTGGGAAGACGTCATCGATTTGGAGGAGCAGTAGTACGGCCACCTTCAGAGGCTCTGGAAGCCACCGTCCGAGGAGCAGCAGTAGGGCCATGTGAAGGGAGTGCTCTGGAAGCCACCGTCGAAGGAGGAGGACTCATCTCCAATGTCGTTCTCTGTCCTCATATTTGTTGTCTTGCGGCTCTCTCACGGCAACGAGGTCTTCGGCGATGAAATCTTCTTGTTCATGACATTGCAAAAGGCAATGACCGGCAAGGATGTTGACGTGCACGAGCTGGGGCGGCTGACGGTGGCATGGTTCTTGGAGGATCTTGGATCTATGAGTCTTGGAGGTCCTCCGCCATGCTGACGTTGGTGTGGCCAGAGAGAAGGTTAAAAAGAGCGCTCATGACTCAAACATGCTTCTCAAGCATGGGTATGTAATCAATGGCTTCTTCCAAAATAATCGATAATAGTTCTTTACAGCAATCGGGAACCAAGCGTCCGAGGAACCTCACTTTTCTCTATTGCTTGTGTTTGGTGGCCTTGAGCTTGAGCCGGTTGGTGAGGATGGCTCGACTCCAGCGCATCACCCCCTTGGTCGTCACGGCTAGGACTCTATCAGCAGCGTCGCTGACCCAAGGTTCACTCTAGCTACAACTTAGCACAACTTAGAGGAGTAGATTTGTTGTTGCGCTTGGGATTTCGACTTTGGATTGTTTTGATCCACTTGTCATTGTTGTTGCTACATCAGTTGTGCTTTCTTTTTCCTCTATTTCATGTCACATGACCGGTCGATGTTCGGATTTGTGATTACAATATATATTTTTTTCTTCCAAATTAATACTTATACAATATTTGTCTCTATCTTAGTTTATGTCATGCATAAATATTTTCATAACAGTCAATGTGTATGTATTTGATAGACAAGAATTCCATTATTTGGTTGAAAGTAGATTAACTTATAGGTGGGCTTATTATGGAAATAATTGTATGCTTTTCTTTCATTTCCTAATTCATTCTTTGCTCCTTATTAGGTTATTTGGACATGGAACTTTATTCTTGTACTTCTTTTTCTTTGAAGGTATCTTTCTAACCCAAGCTTTTGATATATGCATTATTCTGCATTTTTATGTCCTTTGTGAGATGGCAAAAAACTCGAGTTATTAAATGAAGCAACAATTAGGACTTTATGACCACGTGGTCGTACAGGTTTTGGGAATATGTTAAGAGCCAATGCTCTAAAATAACTCAAGTTATTAAGTGAAAGCTTATGACTAATTTTACATCTAACAGAAACTAAGGTCCATGACAGGCTTTCTTGATTATTTATCATGGTCATAGTTATTGGATTTTATTTGTATAATGTCAATGGGGTTTCTTAATATCTATGGTGTCATTCCTATTTAATGAGGGTTATTAATCGAGCTTTTATATATGATTCCAGAACCAGAAGTACAAGTACGAAATGTTTCTATATTTCTTTTGTGATATTAGTGTTGTTATATATCACTTATGATCTTTAGAGTCTTTTTCAAATATTATAAACTTCAAGCATTCTTTTCTATTGACATGACTCTTGTGTAAACTTTTGTTTCTTTTAATCTATTTCTACTAGGATGAAGCAGAATATATGTGTAAGATGCTCAATGCTAGTTGTAGCGATTCAATGGAACAACTGTGTAAGCCAAGCTTTATCCAATGCTACTTTTGTGGTGGACCCACTAATTCTTTGAAGATTATTTCTAATGACATTGATAGTATGCATGAGAGAACAAGCTACATTGACCTGCATACAAATGCAAGAAAAAAGGTTAATTTTCTGGTTAGATTGATTTATGTAATTACAATATTAATAATATATGTGAACTTCATTCATTTTTATGATTTGGTGAACTACCATGCTAAGAAATTTCTTGATCTAATTCTAATATTGATATCTGAACCTCTTTATCTCTATTTGATTTTTAGTGATTCACTTAATTATTTTCTCTTCTGCCATACTATTTGACCTATGTCCAATTTAAACCTAGGAAAAAAGTTTAAACTATTTCTAATAGAAGTTTGTCTACCCCTCAAAAATTTCAAATATTTTTTATCTAATCAATTATATTCTTAGGTACTATTCTAGTTTGGAAGTTGCTTCTGAATACTTTAGGTCTGGGCTGATAAGATTTCAATCAGAAGTGATGACTGACATTATTCTTTAACAATGGTTCATCTGTGTCTATGTGTGTGTGTGTGTGTGTGTTATTGATTGAAGTGTCACTCTAATTGTTTCCTTTTCCTCTAGAAGTATATGCTAAATAAATTGGTCATATTATCAGCCATACACTACTAGAAATATGAGATACAACGATGATTATTAACTACATATGATGACGGTTTATAACCGTCTTTGAAACCAAAGTCGTTGAAAGTAATGATTATGGTTACAAAAAACTCATCTTAAAAAATACACATCCTTCTAAGATGATGCTTAGCAAAGGACTGTCTTAGAATGATACCCTTGTAAGAAGGTTCTTTTCGAAGCACCGTTTTAGAAGGATACAATTCTAAGATAGACTTTTGGAAAGACAATGCTTTATAAAGGACTGTCTTAGAAGGATATCATTCTAAGACGGTCATTTGTTAAGCACCGTCTTAGAATGATTTATTTTCTAAGACATGTTTTTTAATTAATTGTTTTTTAATAAAATAAATATAAAATATAATAATATTAAGTACTCATTTAATTTATTTTCTAAAATATACATTACATTTTAATTAACTATTTGTTGTTGAATAGAAATGGATTTCAAGAATTAAAAATGCCCATAATCTTGATAAATCAATCTATAATGGTACCTTAAGAAAAAGCCCAAGTCAAGCTTCATTAATTTTAACACAAACACAAAGTAAACATGCAAAAAATCATAAGACATGCAAAAACTTAACAATATTTCAATCTCATTTCTCTCTTTACATCAATTGCATTTAAATCTGGCTCAAAAGAATTATAACCCTTGAAGATCAAACTTCTAAAATGAAAAGTATAAGACATGCAGAAAAAAATAATGACATTTAATTAATTTCTTAAACCAATTGGTCATAAAGGCTCTAACAAATATATCAACCAAGAAATCTCCTAATAAGGAGAAAGGCAAAGAATGCGTGTAAACATATCCCACCCAATCATGCAAATTTTGTACTTTCAAATAAGTGAAAAATGAATATTTTCATATATGTTTAAAGTGAGTTCGCTCAAATATTCAGCTCCTTCTTCACCAAAATCCTCTTCCAAGTTTGGGACCTTCACATAAGCAAGGCTGCACAATTATGCAATACCAGGAATAACAGATACAGATGGATCAATAGGTTGTAGATGAGAGTAAGGTACTACTTCTTGATTTCCATAATCAATGTAGAATAATTCAAACATGTCATTTGAAGATTCAACAAGTCCTTGAGGTCCATTGACTACCTACAACATCCCATACCATTTCATAAAGAAGTTTGACTGAATAGACTAGGTGGTACAAAGTACAAGTGATGCTCTAACAATTTTGCATCTCATCAACCTTATTCATAATACTGAAAATTGCAAAATGTGTTGACAAATAGCATGTGCACAAAGTGTTGAACATATAAAGAAATATTTGAGTAAATAAAGTCTCATCTCAGATCCTGACAGTAAAAGAATTGTTTAAAGGATCGTGTTCAAGATGAAATATTGCTTAATGAGATGAAGCCACGTAACAGTAATACTATGGGTTTAAAATTCTACTAGTTGGCTTTAATTATGCAATTAAAAGTATCAACAGGTTTATTAATGGAAGAAAGACGTTTCCATGACTTATAAAATGAGATATTTCTCATCAATTTTTTCATCTATGAGATGGCAATGTCTTATCTATAGTATGGTACAAAACTAAAAGTAAGAACTTACCATTGCCCGATACCAAGATTTATCAGCACCAAAAAGACAAAGGACCATGTCACCCTTCTTAGGATTGAAAGCTCGAGCTTCTTGAAGGTTCAAAAAAGAAAGTTGTTGTTGAATGGATGCTATCCTTTGATCCTCAATAAGCTGGACATAGAATTTGCCTCTACCCGAGACTTCTATTACTAATACATAAGAACATATAACAATGGGGTAAATCATTGAGCATTTTTTGATACAAAAAGAAAGGCCATTTATAATACAACAGTATACTAAGAACCTTGAGCACTTCTTGCTGTTTGTTCTCAGCAGGTACACCATTAGATACTTCCTCCCCTTCAACATAATTCTCCCAAATCTACAATATAGATCACTTTAGAACAATTAAAAGTAAAATAACAGTGGCAATGTTAGCATGATTTGGGATCTCCTCCTTACTTTTAGCTTTTGCTTCTTGGCAGATTGTTCGGCTTGCTCCAAAAGATGAAAATCAGGAATTCTGTCATTGCCAAAGGAGGTTTGCAACTTTGCAAGATCAGCTTTGACCAGTGTAATTGCCATATTGGTCCTTGACTCCCATAAGGAACCCAAGAAAGTTCCAATTCAGTCAACAGTCTCTACCTCAATCTGAAAATTAAAAAATATTTTATTAAGAAAAACATTGACAACATGGAGGAATTTTAAGTTTACAGATGAAACCTAATTACCTCAACATCTCTCTGCATTATTTTCCACCTCATGAGTGCGATGTCTTCGTCTGAATATGGCTTATCGCGACTAGGACATTTGACACCAAAAAATGAAAAGGCAATATTGCAAGTTTCTTTTGGAATTAACAATTTAAAGCGATGGCCACCAAGGACATATTCCACAACAACAAGGATTTTTCTACTTCGATGAAGGAAATGCAAGAAATCTTTGGCTTTCTTTGCTGATGCCTTAAATGAATCAAAAGTTGGGAAAAGATTTAAGAATGTTTCAGAGTAAAAGTTAAATAGTACAATTAACATTTTTCTCACTAGTTATATGCATGACTGGAGAATCCTTGGCATAATGGATATTTTTTTTTCCAAAAATAGCACGTGATTCAGCAGTAAGAAGAGCATCATAGTAGTTTGATCTCTCTCCAAATCCTCAGGGATATTATTCACCATGAGATCCTTTTTAATTTGGGATAAACCAATGATTAGAGAAAATTTTACCTTTCCTGTAAGATTCTGGTCATGTACTGCCTTTGAATTTGTTGCTAGTAGTACATAGTTTGTGCAAATTTTTAATTGTTTTTCTTTGCCTGAAGGTCTGAAGTTTTCAACTTCCACTTTGCCTCTTCTTCCATCATATTTGCACTCCATTCAACATATTTGGCAAAGCCTTGTATGATTGAAGAAATTAAAATGATAGAGATTCTTAGTCTACTTTAAGTGATATCTCATCAGATGGAAAAACAAGGAAAAACATTCAAATCTCCCTCCAAAAAACTAATACATATCACTTTAGTACAATTACCAAAGCTATTTGCTAAGAAACCATAGACTCCAACTAAAATTTCAGAAGTAGAGATTGTACAATTTTTATTGGCTTATTGCATTAAAACAAAAATAAACAAGAATAAAATAGCTGAAATTGACAATTAAGAAGCACATATACTAAATCTTACTTTATTATACAAAGAACAAATTGACCAATCTTTGGAGACAATGTTCTACCCATACAATCTTTAGAGAAAATATTCTACCTATACAAACAGTATTGACGCTTTCTTTTGAAGGGCCACTGATCGAGGCCGTACCCGAATCAAATAAACATGAAAATGCAGTAACTAGGAAGTGATCCTAGGTCGTTTCCCAACGAGCAGTGACAAGCCAAATGTTCATAATATGCTTGCAGTAACAGTAACGATGGGGGGGGGGGGTTTGGTTGTTTGGTAATTAAAGAGCAGAACAAATAAAATGGAATACGAAACTACTAATATTAAAAACGGGTTGTTTCCTCTGATTCAGAAGCCACTCTCTTATCCTGGGTTATGGAGAATTCGTCCCTAACAGTCAACCACTTAATCCAACCTTATTTCAATTTACTAAGCGAAAATCAACTTAGGGTTTTCAATACGTGATTAGGCACCACATACACCAGTTAGCCCTTCGTCCATTAAGCATGAACGCAAGTTAGGCTCAGAGGCAATTAATCGAACACGAAGCGTGCACTGATTAATATTCACGAAATTGGGATAACTGGTGAAGGGAAAACTGCCAGGAAACCACATTACAAGCGAAACCTCAAAGAGAGTTGGGCTTCGTCCTCAAAAGGAAACAACACCAGAAAATCTAGCCTTCCATGGATTCAAACAGAAAACGCAATTGAAACATGAAGCAGAAACGTAAATGAACGGAAACGTAAATGAACAGAAACGTAAACGAACAGAAATGTAAAATGGAACAGAAACGTAAATGAGAGTAAAAGAAGAAGCAAGAACGAAATTGTAATTAGAAGCAGAAAATGTAAAATTGCATTACGAACTAAGAAGCAGCAAAACAGAAAAACGAAAAACCCTAAAACAAAGCTCTGAATAATGGATAGCATAACAGAATAGAATGCCCTGCACGAATCCCAAGGCATCTATTTAAAAAGAGTCACTCAAAGTCACTGGGCCCTATTACAATACTCTGGCCCCAAAACGAAATAAACACTGAACAACATAAAATAAAATTGCGAAATTTCCTAATTTGAAATTAACTAAGATAAGCGCTGCTTTATTTGCCCTCTTCAAGTCCACAACCAAAATCCGGATTAAGCCCAATGTTTCATTAATTCCTGAAATTAGATTAAAAACATCAAATTAGCTAAATGAGCCCAAATAATAAAACTGCCTAATTAATTGACAATTAAGACCAATCAATAATTAAAATGGTGCAAAAAGGGTTTAGAAAATAGAAGAAAATGATGGCACATCAAAACCCCCCATACTTAGCCTTTTGCACTCCTGGGCAAAATGAAACAAAGAACAAAATCCAAGGATATGAGAGGGAGACAAACAAAAACATTCACATATTTCTCAATGAACATCAAGGAATGAAAGGAATGGGTAACCTCTAACATAAGGAGATCCAAAAAGTCAAGACATTCATGAAAATCATCCAAGCAACCCAATCATGGCAAAATAGTTAATCAGCTCAAGAATGAAAAGTGATAAAGCCTCACAAGATATAAACTCTATCTCTCAAGTGTCTAGGCTACTATTTACCCTCAAAGCACCCATGAAAGCAAACACCACATAAACTTGGCAAGATTCTAAAATTGACAATCAACCCATAAACACAAGCACATGAGGATCAAAAGGTCTTTTAAGGTTGTAATGGGGCCAAGGACAAGGTATGGAGAAATATGGAATAAGTGGCTAAATCCCAAAGGAATAGAGGAGCAAAGGGGAATAAGTGCATATTAAGAAAAAAATAAGAAAATAAAAAGAAGTAAAGATAAAAATTAAACATGAAGAGTAGAACCAAGAGTTTCATCATTCTTGTGCCATTTAAGATCTTATTCACTCAACTTTATTGCTTTTCTTTTTCTATTTTCGAATTTTTTTTTTTCGAATTTTTTTTTTTTTTTAGCCTTTGAGAAACAACATTTCATTCAGCATGTCCAACATTTAACCAATATACAATGTACATCAAGTATGGCCCAAAATACATCATGAAGCATAGCCAACAAAACAAGTTGTCCAATGAAACAAAAACCCCCCCACACTTATTCCCAAAACAATTCCAAAGCTCCAAAATTCCTTAAGGATATGGTAATATCATGGTTTTTCACTTAAGGCTTGTAGTGAGCTTCAAAACAAGGAAAGGGAAACAAGGCTCAAAAGGGCTATCAAGGGAATTAATTCAAGGTAAGTCCATTTGGCTAGAAGCTTATAAGAACAAAATTGCCTTAATCATTTCCAAATATGCATGTGAATTAGGACGCATCAACAAGAATCAAGCCAAGGCTATTGTGCAAGCAATCAATGGGGCAAAACACACCAAATGATTATAATGATGGATGGCTCAAATTCTCACAAAGGTAAAATCATCACTTTCAAATTGAGCTTTCAAAACTATCATGACATGTAAAGAAGAATCAAGGATTTCAAGTCACAAAATGTCAAGAACTTTTATTTTCAAAACAATTACCCATTTCTTGAACATATCCTATAATTCAAAGAAAAACATGTAAAGTCGTACGTGCACATGAAATTGACCCAAAATATTAAACTGAAAATCCAATGAAACTAACAACATTAACAAATTAACACAACTAACAAATTAACAAAACCAACAAAACTAGCAAAACCAAAGAACACTCCCCCCCATACTTAAACAACACATTGTCCTCAATGTAGCACAATTAAAAGATTAAAATCAATTAAATCATCAAAGAGAATCGGACAAGTGTAATAAAAGCAAAGAAGGAGATAGGAAAAGAAAAACTCCCTAAGTCATGGTGGAGGAAGAGTAGGGTGGAGTAAGGAAGTCTCTTCCACCACTACGTCCACTAAAGAAGGGTTCGTGAGGAATGGCTTAAGTCGATGTCCATTGACCTTGAAGCTCTTGTTTGTGGAGTCGCTTTTGATCTCAACTGTACCATAAGGAAAAACATTAGTAACAACAAAAGGACCAATCCACTTAGACCTCAACTTACCACTCATGAGTCCAAGCCTAGAATTATACAATAACACCTTTTGCCCAACCACGAAGTCTTTTTTAACTATCATGCTATCATGGAACTTCTTGGTCTTTTCTTTGTAGAACTTGGCATTCTCGTAGGCTTCTAGGCGGATTTCATCTAACTCACTCAGTTGCAACTTCCTTTCCTCGCCAGCTTGATCGATAGAGAAGTTGCAAGTCTTCACTGCCCAGTATGCTTTGTGCTCAATTTCCACTGGAAGATGACATGCCTTTCCAAAGACAACCCGATAAGGAGACATTCCTATGGGTGCTTTGTAGGCAGTCCGATGTGCCCAGAGAGCATCATCAAGCCTGGTACTCCAATCTTTCCTGCTTGGCTGCACAATCTTCTCTAGAATTCTCTTGATTTCCCTGTTAGAAATTTCTGCCTGTCCATTAGTCTGGGGGTGGTATGGTGTGGATACTCTGTGTACCACCCCGTACTTTTTAAGCAGGGCATGCATTGTCCTGTTGCAAAAATGGGTTCCTTGATCACTAACAATTGCTTTAGGTACTCCAAACCTGCAAAATAGATTAGACCTGACAAAGTCTGCGACAACTTTAGCATCATTAGTTCTAGTGGGCTTGGCTTCCACCCATTTTGAAACATAATCAACTGCAAGGAGAATGTAAACATAACCAAAAGAGACAGGAAAAGGACCCATGAAATCTATACCCCAGACATCAAACACCTCACAGAATAGCATAGGTTGCTGAGGCATTTGTTGTCGCCATGTAAGTGTATTTCCTGCTCTCTGACACTGCTCACAAGTGCTGCAGATCTTCCACGCATCTTTAAAGATGGTGGGCCAATAAAAACCACAATCAAGCACTTTGCGAGCTGTCCTTTGAACACCCAGATGACCTCCCGGTGCGGAAGAATGACAGAACTGCAGGACTGAGTCAGTCTCATGATCTGGAATGCACCGTCTAATGACCTGATCACTGCACAATTTCCACAAGTAGGGGTCATCCCAAATAAAATGCTTAGCATCACTTTTAATCTTATCTTTTTGGGCCTTAGATGCTAAGGGAGGAAAAACAGAGGCAACTAAATAATTGACAATGTTAGCAAACCAGGGAGTAGAAAGAGAGTCAGAAATACTATACAATATATACAAATGATCATCCGGGAAATCATCCCGAATAGGTGAATCTGCATCAGAGACACGTTCGATCCGACTCAAATGATCAGCAACTAGATTTTGTGCTCCGCTCCTATCACGGATCTCCAAGTCAAACTCTTGGAGCCAGAGCATCCATCGGATCAACCTAGGCTTAGAATCAGCCTTCTTCAACAAGTACTTTAGAGCTGCATGGTCAGTATAAACAATAATGCGAGTACCAAGCAAATAAGATCGAAATTTTTCAAGAGCAAAAACTATGGCTAGAAGCTCTTTCTCAGTAGTAGTATAATTTGCTTGGGCAGCATCTAAAGTCCTAGAAGCATAATATATCACCCTGGGCAATTTATCAATTTTTTGAGCAAGGACAACCCCCAATGCATAATTTGATGCATCACACATAAGCTCAAAAGGGGCTGTCCAATCGGGTGCCTGGATGATGAGGGTGGTAGTCAACGCTCTCTTGAGGCAATCAAAAGCCTCTTTGCATCTGTCATTAAAGTCAAACTCCACCTCCTTTTGCAACAAGTTGGACAGTGGAAGGCCTACTTTGCTAAAATCCCTTATAAAGCGCCTGTAGAATCCTGCATGACCAAGAAAAGATCGCACCTCTCGCACACAAGAGGGGTAAGGCAATTGTGAAATAACAAAAATTTTTGCAGGATCTACTTCAATACCCTTATTGGAAATAATGTGGCCTAAAACTATACCTTGCTCAACCATAAAATGACATTTTTCAAAATTTAGAACAAGGTTAGTTTCAATGCATCTATTCAAAACTTTTTCCAAACTATTCAAACAACCATCAAAAGAGGATCCATATACAGTGAAATCATCCATAAACACCTCTATGCAATTTTCTAAAAAATCACTGAAAATACTAATCATGCACCGCTGGAAGGTACCAGGGGCATTGCACAGGCCGAAAGGCATCCTCCTATAAGCAAAAGTGCCGAAGGGGCAGGTGAATGTGGTCTTTTCCTGATCCTCAGGAGCAATAGTAATTTGCATATAACCAGAAAAACCATCAAGGAAACAGTAGTGGGATTTACCTGCCAGGCGTTCAAGCATCTGGTCAATGAATGGCAGGGGAAAATGGTCCTTTTTGGTAACCTGGTTCAGCCTCCTATAGTCAATGCAGACTCTCCAACTGTTCTGCACCCGAGTAGGAATCAGCTCCTCCTTCTCATTTCTGATCACTGTGAGGCCAGTCTTTTTCGGGACTACCTGGACGGGACTCACCCATTGGCTATCGGAGATAGGATAAATGATTCCAGCTTGCAAAAGCTTGGTTATCTCCTTCTTTACTACATCAAGAATCACCGGGTTGAGTCTTCTCTGTGGTTGTCTTACTGGTTTAGCTCCATCCTCTAAATTTATTCGATGCATACATGTGGATGGGCTAATACCAGGAATGTCCGCCAGGGTCCAGCCTATAGCCTTCTTATGCTTCTTGAGAACTGACAACAACTTCTCCTCTTGTTCATCAGCAAGGGAGGCAGATATAATCACTGGAAAACTCTTGCTATCATCCAAGTAAGCGTATTTTAAATTTGATGGCAGAGGCTTCAATTCTGGTGTGGTCGGCTGGACAGTGGTAGAAGGAGATGGTTTCTCAGCCTTTACCTCATAAAGAAAGTCAGAGGTATGTGTACTTCCTGAAACATGGTTAGTCCTATCTGACTCTATAAAATCAATCTCAAGAGGTAAAACACCACCACCAGGCATGCAATCAATATCACTCTCAGACTCACTCTCAGCATCAAATTCAGACATATGATCAAGTACAATTTCAGACTCAATGCATGAAGAGTGAGAGGCATGCAGATTAGAATAAAGATCAGTCATGTATTCATCAACAACATGGTCAATTATTTCAGCACGAAATACAGAAAGATCTTTAGATGGGTATTTCATAGTGATGCAATCCTACTCCGCAAGGGCATTGGATAGAAAAACTCCAAGTAGATTGGGCCAGAGATGCAAGAGAAGGCCCTAGGGTTCTTATGAGCCTTAGGGTAGATTTCGGGCCCATGGGCTAAGTACGAGCCCGCTTATCTTTGTAAATATTAGATTAAGGTTTCATTATTTTTGGGCCTTGTATTTAGGGCTCCATAATGTAGGTAGGGTACCCTAGAAATATAGGATTTTTCAGCCCTTGTATTTTAGGGCACCTAGACTAGTTTTTGTATTAGGGGTAGTTTTGTAATTTCACATGCACTAAGTGGATATTTGATGTGTGTGGTTGGAAATAAATTTAATTGAATTGGTAGAAGCCCAATCCAATTAAATTTTAGAGGGGGAGGTGAGCATTTGCTTACTACACCCCATTGCCACATCATATAGTCACACTTTGTGCATGTCCTTCATGCTTTTCATGCCTCATGACACCTAAGCACACTTAGTGGAGAATCTTGGAATTGATCTTGGATTAGTGGGCTGAACCATAACTAAAATTCACTAATCATAATTAGTGAAATTTTGGCTCCAAAGTTTGGCTCCACAAATTCAATTTCAAATTCAAGTGAAATTTGAATTTCCCTCCAATTTTGTGTGACACTTAGGCTATAAATAGAGGTCATGTGTGTGCATTTTTTTCAACTTTGATGATTTGAATATTAAACTTCAGATTTCAAAGCTCATTTAGAGCACAAAATTTCGTGCTCTTCTCTCCCTCTCCCTTCATTCATCTCCTTCTTCCTCCAAGCTCTTATCCATGGCCTCCTATGGTGGTGAGCTTCTTCTAGACTCATCTTCTCCTTGAAGTGGCGTCTCCTCTCTCTTTCCCTTTCTCCATTCCGCTGCCATTCATCTTCCAAGAAGCAAAGGAATCCATTGATGAAGAAGATCCTAGGCCTACAAGCTCCAATGGAGCTTGCATCATGTGGTATCAGAGCATCTTCATCTAGGTGATGTTCTTTTGCTTCCTCTATCTTTTTGTTCGGTGAATTCTCTTTAATTCCTTGTTCTTCATCTTATTCTCCATGTATATCCTCCATTGTCTTGTGGTTTGGTGCTGTTTAGAGTAGATTCAAAAAAAAAATAAACCGATTAAATCTTAGATCTACACTTGTTCTTGCATTTCTATGGTTCAAATTTTGTAGATCTACTCTTGAATCTTGTTTTTGTGTTGATTTTAGGTTCTATCAATTTTCATTCATAATATTCTTGTGCTGAACCTTTAGATCTAAATTTTGTTCCAAAATATTGATTAGAAAAAAAAAACACAAAAATCTAAGTGTAAATCACTTAATCCATGTTGTCTTAGAGTCATGTTTAGTCATAGTAATTGTCACATTATGTTCTAAGTTTGTGTTGAATTTTATTTTGTTGATTGAATTCTAGATACATTTGTTCATGTATTCTTGTCATTCTTAGCCTATCTTTTGAATTTTGATTCTAATTCATGCATGTTATTTAGTTCATAACATGTTCTAAATCAATTCCTAGAAGTAGTCTTGTTCTTGAACTTTTTTTTTTGCTTTCTAAGTTTCCTACATGATGCCTATGATGAAGTTGAGTTGTGGTGCTGAGTTGTGGCTGGATTTGTGAATCAAAATAAGTCTTAAGCTCTCTTTAATTGTGTTATTCAAGATAATTGAGCATAAGCAAACACAAATTGTAACTATCCAAGCCTTAAGCAACATAAACACTACTCTTGATTTCTAGGCTGAAATCGCTGGTGCTGGCAGCTTGAACATACGAACTTGTATAAATTACTGGGAATTGGTAACTATGTTTTTTGAGCTGAAACTTTTACTGAATTTTCTAGACATCTGGACCAAAATTATAAAAAAAGAATCAAGCGATTTGGATTAAAGAAAAAAATAATAAAAATCTCACAAGTTGGCAGAAAAATCAGTGTCCAGGAAAAAAAAGAAAAGTGAAAGGAAAGTGTGCTTGTTGTTTTGGCTCAAAATTTGTTCTATAATTGGTGCATATTTTATACCAATCCTAGTTCTGAAATTTCAATTGAACATTATTGTGAAAACAAGTGCCAAAACTAGAGGTTTCTTGAGTCTTTTTTTTTTAGAGTTTTTCTACTCTACTCTAGAGCCATTCTAGGTTTCTCTTTGAGTCCTAGCTTGCTTTTTGTGCTTTTCATTGCTTTAATTGTTGAATAATCCTTGGAAATTTGTCTTGTTAAAACTCTATTGGTTTAGCTTTCATTTCATTTTTTTTTTTGTCTTTGGTTATTGCTTGTCTCTTTGTTTCCTTGCTTGTGAGTTGCCATATAGGGAATTGGAAAGGAGGATTGGTGCCATATCTTGAAGAATTTGAGTCAAGAAGCAAGGGGCCAACCACCTTAAGAGCTATTGGACTAAGAAGCACTCCAAATTGAGCGAAACACTAAAGAGAGAATAGCCACCACAATTGAGGACTTTTTTCTTTGTAATTTTGTAATTGGCAATTTGCTCTGCTTTCAAATTTTGTAACAAAAAGGCCTTTCATTGGAAGTAAGTTGGGAGCCTCCGCTAGGTCACCCTACTTCCATTTGTGTGTAATAATTTTAGGCAATTTCCCCTTAGGATAGTGAGTGTTTTGTTGGGAACCTTAAATGAGGTCATCCAAACACTCTTAGGATCCGCCTAGTTTGCATTTCTTGCACTTTAATTTCTTGCTTATTTTCATAGCTTATTTCCTTTACCCTCCATTGTCAAACTGCCTAGATAGCTTGCCTTTTACTAATTAGTTTTTACCTTATCTTTCACACCTCTTTTAGTGTTTATTTTGGCTAGTTTCAACCATAGTTTATTTTACCTTTTGTTTTCAAACCCCCAACAAGAAAGAACCATAACTTAGGAACCAACATGAGTCTTCATTCTTCATCTAGTGTTAATGGTGAGGGTTCTACTCCTAAGGACCCCTTGTATAAGATATTAGATGAGTTGAGATCCCTTAAGTTGTGGAAAGAAAAACAAGAGAGAAAAGAAAAAGGTAAAAAAAGAGTGGAAGAAATAAGTCAAGATGAAAGAAAGAAAATAAGAGAGGAAGAAAGAAGAAAAATAATGAAAGAAATGAAAAGAGAAAAACATGTCTCCTATAGTAGTCATAACTCTTGCAAGAGCCTAAGTGAAGAACTTCGTGACTATTATGAAGGAAGGCATAGGTCACATCTTAGACCTCACTCCCATAGGAGAGAAAATGAAAGAAAGCCTCAAGAGGTTAACATTAAACTCCCATACTTCCATGGGAAGGACAATGTAGAGGCCAATTTAGATTGGGAAATAAGGGTAGAGCAACAACTTAAAAGGAAGTCTACTTCAAAATCTTATGGCTCTCACTCTTATCCAAAGAAAGACCAAGGTCAAGGAATCTTAGGGGTGAGACCTTCTAAGCCCAAAGATGATAAGGGGAAGACAATAGAAAAGCAACCCCTTAAGGCTAGTATGCAAGAGAAGACTAGCTCCATGAAGTGCTTTAAATGTCTTGGAAGAGGACACATTACTTCTCAATGCCCCACCAAGAAAACCATGATTATGAGGGGCCAAGACATTTATAGTAGCCAAGATGAGGCTACTACTTCACCTTCCTCTAGTAAAAGTGAAGAAGCAAAAGGGGAAGAATCTAGTGAAGAGATCTACCCCCAAGAATAAGGACAACCTTTATGGTTAAGGAGGAGTGTAAGGAGGTAAGTGTCTCCTCCAAGAGGTTAGCTAAGAAGGAAAGACATTTTGAAATAAAGACAAATATTAAAGAAATTTCCCTTCTTAGACAACCTCCACATTTTCTCCTTTGTAAAAAGACACTTGTTAGCATTGCCACATCTCTTAGGCTTGAGTTTATTCCTCAAGTAAAGGAGTTGTTGGATGAGGGTTTGGTTCGCAAGAGATTAAATCCTTGTGCTTTGTTGGTGCCCAAAATAGGTATTATTAGGCACCAAATCCCTAAAATAGGTGGTGTGATGAATGCTTTGGGTGGTGCAACACTCTTTTGTAAAATTACTCATGCACCCAACATCTTCATGATTTGTGTACATAGGGACTCATTAGGTAGGTTTGTTCTTATTTTTAGTTTCAATACAAACTTAGGCACTCATATGGGACACCTTAGGTTTGTCATACTTTTTGGTAGGAATAATCAACATGAAAATACAGAAAAAGGTATGTTCTCTTGCTTTACTTTTCTTAATTTTTTAAATTGTGATCAAAGGGTTCCCATGAACCCTAAGAGAATAAAGGTCATTCCTGAGTGGCCCGCTCCACCAAGTGTAAGAAAAATTTGGGGCTTCCAAGACTTAACGAACTTTTACAAAAGGTTTGCCCCATATTTTTCTATACTTGTAGCACCACTCATTGAGTTGGTGAGGAACCATGTTCCTTCATGGGAAGATGCCCAGGAAATGAGTTTTCAGACCTTAACTTACTTCAACATACTAAACACCACTAATACATATGTTTTTGTTCTTTTTACAGGTGTTAAGGGAAGGAGCCCAGAGTATCAAGAACCTCAGGATTTGAGGTCAAATCCTTTTCAAGGGGCAGGGAATGATGCAATCCTACTCCGCAAGGGCATTGGATAGAAAAACTCCAAGTAGATTGGGCCAGAGATGCAAGAGAAGGCCCTAGGGTTCTTATGAGCCTTAGGGTAGATTTCGGGCCCATGGGCTAAGTACGAGCCCGCTTATCTTTGTAAATATTAGATTAAGGTTTCATTATTTTTGGGCCTTGTATTTAGGGCTCCATAATGTAGGTAGGGTACCCTAGAAATATAGGATTTTTCAGCCCTTGTATTTTAGGGCACCTAGACTAGTTTTTGTATTAGGGGTAGTTTTGTAATTTCACATGCACTAAGTGGATATTTGATGTGTGTGGTTGGAAATAAATTTAATTGAATTGGTAGAAGCCCAATCCAATTAAATTTTAGAGGGGGAGGTGAGCATTTGCTTACTACACCCCATTGCCACATCATATAGTCACACTTTGTGCATGTCCTTCATGCTTTTCATGCCTCATGACACCTAAGCACACTTAGTGGAGAATCTTGGAATTGATCTTGGATTAGTGGGCTGAACCATAACTAAAATTCACTAATCATAATTAGTGAAATTTTGGCTCCAAAGTTTGGCTCCACAAATTCAATTTCAAATTCAAGTGAAATTTGAATTTCCCTCCAATTTTGTGTGACACTTAGGCTATAAATAGAGGTCATGTGTGTGCATTTTTTTCAACTTTGATGATTTGAATATTAAACTTCAGATTTCAAAGCTCATTTAGAGCACAAAATTTCGTGCTCTTCTCTCCCTCTCCCTTCATTCATCTCCTTCTTCCTCCAAGCTCTTATCCATGGCCTCCTATGGTGGTGAGCTTCTTCTAGACTCATCTTCTCCTTGAAGTGGCGTCTCCTCTCTCTTTCCCTTTCTCCATTCCGCTGCCATTCATCTTCCAAGAAGCAAAGGAATCCATTGATGAAGAAGATCCTAGGCCTACAAGCTCCAATGGAGCTTGCATCACATAGCATCCAGAATATTAAAATGAACAGTTATGTCACCAAATTCCATAGACAGTGTGCCTGCATAAACATCTATCTTAGTTCTAGCAGTTTTCATAAAGGGTCTGCCTAGAATGATGGGAACTGATCCTTGAGAAAATCCATCTTCCATATTCAAAATATAAAAATCAACAGGGAAAATCAGTTCACCAACTCTAACTAAGACATCTTCTATGAAACCAACAGGGTAGGCAACACTTCTATTAGCTAAATGAATTACCACATCAGTTGACTGCAAGGGGCCTAGAGATAGAGAATTAAAAATAGACAGAGGCATAACACTAATAGAAGCTCCTAAATCTAGCATGGCATTGTCAAACTTACTATTCCCTATGATACAAGGTATGCTGAATGTACCTGGATCTTTGCATTTTTCAGGAATTTGAGGAACAGATTTACCAATCAATGCGGAGACATTTTTGCCCATGCTAATTCGTTCACTTCCTTTAAGCTTCCGCTTATTAGTGCACAGCTCCTTCAAGAATTTGGCATATCTTGGAATTTGCTTTATTGCATCCAACAGAGGTATGTTTACTTCTACTTTTCTAAACGTTTCCAAGATCTCTTTCTCTGCCTCTTCCATTTTTTTGTTGGAAACTGCTCTTGGAGGGAATGGAAGAGGGGGAATGTGCTGCTTCTGCAAATCAGAATTACCTGTGGAAGAAGATTCACCTGCACAGAAATTGTTAGGTAGATTTTTGTCATCACCTTTTTCTGGAATAGAGTGAAGTTTGGCAGGTTCATTTGCAGATGAGGAAGGTGCTACGGGTTGAGGTCCTTGACACTGCTTTCCCGACCTCAATGAAATGGCACTGACATTTTTGGGGTTTTGGACAGCTTGAGAAGGCAGCTTGTCAGAATTCTGGGACTGTTGTTGATTCAATTGAGTAGCTAATTGTCCCATCTGATTGGTTAAGCTCTGAATGGAGGCTCTGGTCTCTTGCTGAAACTGCATGTTCTGCATAGTCATTTGCCTCACAAGTTCTTCGAGGGAAGGTTGTGGAGGGGCCTCAACTGTTGGCTGTTTCTGGGGTTGTTGCTGTTGTTGGATTGGTGGAGGAATGTATGGTCTGCTTGGGCCAGCAACATTTTGGAAGGAAGGAGCAGGCTGTTGTTGTTGTTGCTGAGGGCTGGACCATCTGAGGTTAGGGTGATTCCTCCATCCAGGGTTGTATCTGTTGCTGGAAAGGTCACAATTGTTCTGCTGTGGTTGATTTTGCTGCTGAGGTTGAGGAGGTCTATTGTAAATATTTGCAGCATAAGCTTCAGGCTGCTCAATTGCTCCAGGTTGCTGCATGGAAGGGCAAAGGTCTGTATGGTGGTCAGCAGAGGAGCACAAACCGCAAACCCTTGCGACAGGTACAGATTTCTGATTCAAGGCCAGCTGGGTTACCAAGTTGACCAACGCATCCAGTTTGCCTTCAAGCTTCTTAGTTTCAGATGATGCAGATGGGTTTGTAGCTACCTCATGCACTCCTCTAATGACTATGGCATCATTTCTGGCACTAAACTGCTGGGAGTTGGAGGCCATCTTCTCAATTAAATTTCTGGCTTCAGCAGGAGTCATGTCTCCAAGGGCTCCACCACTGGCAGCATCTATCATACTTCTCTCCATATTACTGAGTCCTTCATAAAAGTATTGGAGAAGAAGCTGTTCTGAAATCTGATGGTGGGGGCAACTGGCACATAGTTTCTTAAATCTCTCCCAGTACTCATACAGGCTCTCTCCACTGAGTTGTCTAATACCTGAGATATCCTTCCTGATGGCTGTGGTCCTGGAAGCAGGGAAAAATTTTTCTAAGAATACTCTCTTAAGGTCATCCCAGCTCGTGATGGACCTTGGAGCAAGGTAATACAGCCAGTCCTTTGCCACTCCCTCTAATGAGTGGGGAAAAGCCTTCAGAAATATGTGATCCTCTTGGACATCTGGGGGTTTCATGGTGGAGCAGACAATGTGAAATTCTTTCAAATGTTTGTGCGGGTCTTCACCTGCAAGGCCATGAAACTTTGGAAGCAAATGAATCAGTCCAGTTTTAAGAACATATGGGACATCCTCATCAGGGTATTGGATGCACAAGCTTTCATAGGTGAAATCAGGTGCAGCCATTTCCCTTAGAGTCCTCTCACGAGGTGGAGGTTGTGCCATGTTCTCAGAATGTGCAAAATCAGAATGCTCAGAATCAGAATGCTCAAAATTATAATGCTCAAGATCAGGATGTTCAAAATCACCAATAACAGAATGCATAGATTCACCAGTTATGGAATGCTCAGAATGATCAAAAGGTATAAAATGATGCCTAACTAATCTATGAAATGTCCTATCTATCTCAGGATCAAAGGGTTGTAAGTCAGATGGATTGCCTCTAGTCATACACTACATTCAACATGCACACAACTAGTTGCCTTGTCATGTAAATAAAGGTGTAGGTTTGAACTACAGCTACCCTCAAATGATATCCAAATGACTTGAAATTTTGTGAGCAACCTTATAAAATGATGAGAAGATAGCACAAAAAATTTCAGACGAAAATTCAAAGTCTAACTATGAAAGCTAAAATTGGTAGGTTAAGAAAAATAAGTGAATAAAACTTGAAAAATAAAAAACTTTTGACAGAATCGCTTTTTTTGGACGATGGAGACCTCAGCCGGCCTATGGATGGCTGCCACGGCGTAGGAAATTTTTTTCTACCCCAAATGCATATATAATAATTGCGATTCTGATAACCAGAGCAAAAGTTATGGCCGTTTGAAGTTTTGACAAACACAAAATTTGCTAGTTTTTTGGAACTTCCAAATCTGACCAAACTAAAGGCTCTAGCTATTTTTCCCACAAAATATGGATTAAAAGAAGTTACCACAAAAAAATTCAGCCAAAAATAACAACCCTAGCTACTAAAACAAAAAATCCCAAATAATTCAGCATGGGTGGTCGCTAAAATCCGTCTGTAGCTGATTTCTACTACTACTCTGTTTTTCCGCAAGCTGATTTCTACTACTACTCTGTTTTCAAGCACAATATTCACAGCAAAACACCCAAGACTGAAACAGGGGAAACGCTTAATGGTAAAACTGAAACAGAACACACATTAAACAAAATACCAAGACACTAATCAACACTAACACACATACTAACACAATACTAACAATTAAAACACGAAAGGATTAAACACACAACACTAGCTAGCTATTATGAACCTTTGGACACTGCTCCCCGGCAACGGCGCCAAATTTGATCGAGGCCGTACCCGAATCAAATAAACATGAAAATGCAGTAACTAGGAAGTGATCCTAGGTCGTTTCCCAACGAGCAGTGACAAGCCAAATGTTCATAATATGCTTGCAGTAACAGTAACGATGGGGGGGGGGGGGGTTTGGTTGTTTGGTAATTAAAGAGCAGAACAAATAAAATGGAATACGAAACTACTAATATTAAAAACGGGTTGTTTCCTCTGATTCAGAAGCCACTCTCTTATCCTGGGTTATGGAGAATTCGTCCCTAACAGTCAACCACTTAATCCAACCCTATTTCAATTTACTAAGCGAAAATCAACTTAGGGTTTTCAATACGTGATTAGGCACCACATACACCAGTTAGCCCTTCGTCCATTAAGCATGAACGCAAGTTAGGCTCAGAGGCAATTAATCGAACACGAAGCGTGCACTGATTAATATTCACGAAATTGGGATAACTGGTGAAGGGAAAACTGCCAGGAAACCACATTACAAGCGAAACCTCAAAGAGAGTTGGGCTTCGTCCTCAAAAGGAAACAACACCAGAAAATCTAGCCTTCCATGGATTCAAACAGAAAACGCAATTGAAACATGAAGCAGAAACGTAAATGAACGGAAACGTAAATGAACAGAAACGTAAACGAACAGAAATGTAAAATGGAACAGAAACGTAAATGAGAGTAAAAGAAGAAGCAAGAACGAAATTGTAATTAGAAGCAGAAAACGTAAAATTGCATTACGAACTCAGAAGCAGCAAAACAGAAAAACGAAAAACCCTAAAACAAAGCTCTGAATAATGGATAGCATAACAGAATAGAATGCCCTGCACGAATCCCAAGGCATCTATTTAAAAAGAGTCACTCAAAGTCACTGGGCCCTATTACAATACTCTGGCCCCAAAACGAAATAAACACTGAACAACATAAAATAAAATTGCGAAATTTCCTAATTTGAAATTAACTAAGATAAGCGCTGCTTTATTTGCCCTCTTCAAGTCCACAACCAAAATCCGGATTAAGCCCAATGTTTCATTAATTCCTGAAATTAGATTAAAAACATCAAATTAGCTAAATGAGCCCAAATAATAAAACTGCCTAATTAATTGACAATTAAGACCAATCAATAATTAAAATGGTGCAAAAAGGGTTTAGAAAATAGAAGAAAATGATGGCACATCAGCCACTCATTCCTATGAACACATAAGTCTGTGCGAATGGTAAGCACAATTTTTCCATGTCAAATGCATAGTTGGTATATAGTTAATAAAATACTCTTTTGAAGTTTCAATACATTTCGTATCATGTTCATCGCATATATGTCAATCACAGATAGATCCTAATAATGGACACCCCCTCAAATTAAGTTTCAAATGGCTAAAAGTTTGTTGCTCACATAAGCCAATGTGGTCATGAAAAAGTGGCAAACTATTGCAGGAAATATTAGAAGTCCAACATGAAAATTGTTAAAACAAACTAAACCACAATAATATCACTGCACAAGTGAAGCACTTACATTTTCCATAAGCTCTAATGCTAAGTCTTTTGCTGAGTCACCATCAGGATAATACACTCACCCAATCAAATTGTTGTACTTATCAACACCTTCCAAGATAATCCGAACCTACATGCCCACTTGGTGTTTACAATACACGCATAAAGGAAACAAGCAAAATAAGTTACAAAAGCAGCTTACCTAAATCTTGGTTCAATACTCTAATCTTAGTGAAAAATTTAGCTTCAGGTGCTAAAGGATCAGTAGCAGTTTCAACAGATGCAGGGGCTACAAGTCTTTGGGCAGATGTTAGTAGGGCTTGAGGTTCCCCAGTAACATCTCCATTAGTTGCATTAGCTATAACCTCTGGTTCAGCAACACTTTCAGGTACAACTCTCCTTCCCATTTGTGGGGCCTAATTTAAAGGAAAACAATTATTTGCATGCTTAGGAAAGGGTAGAAATAGAAACAACATTTATGATATATACCTAAATTCTAGCAAGAAAAACTTGGACAAACTGAAACTCTGGGAGGAAATAGACACGTAGGGTACTGCCATCACGAGTTTGCTCAACAATTCCTTCCATGGGATTGCCCTTGTTAGCATCTAATAAAGCCTTAGCATTAAAGATGCTAGCATCACCAATGGTCGATGGAGGTAGATTTCTGATGGATGCCTCAGCAACACCAGGAATCTGCAATCAACAACAAAATCATAAATGGTTTACTTCAACATTGGAAATAAACATAATTGATAAAAAACTTAAGATGAACATTGATGAGGGTATTTGTAGAACCTTTGACGTAGCTCCATGTAGAACTTGTAGGCCTTGGATCTTCTTCATCAACGGAGTCCTTTGCTTCTTGAAGTTTAATGGCAGCGGAATGAAGAAGGAAGAAAGATGATTGGAGATGCCACTTCAAGGAGAAGATGAGCCAAGAAGAAGCTCACCACCATAGGAAGCCATGGATAAGAGCTTGAAGGTAGGAGAAGATGAATGGAGGGAGAGGGAGATAAGGAGCACAAAATTTTGTGCCTCAAATGAGGTCTGAACTTTGAAGTGTAATTCTCAAATGATCAAAGTTGAAAAATGCACACACATGACCTCCATTTATAGCCTAAGTGTCACACAAAATTGGAGGGAAATTTGAAATTCTATTCAAATTTCACTTGAATTTGTGGAGCCAAATTTTGGAGTCAAAATTTCACTAATTATGATTAGTGATATTTAGCTATAATTCAGCCCACTAATCGAAGATCAAGTCCAAGATTCTCCACTAAGTGTGCTTAGGTGTCATGAGGCCTGTAAAGCATGAAGGACATGCACAAAGTGTGACTATATGATGTGGCAATGGGGTGTAGTAAGCAAATTCTCACCTCCCCCTCTAAAATTTAATTGGATTGGGCTTCTCCCAATTCAATTAAATTTATTTATCAACACACACATCAAATATTCACTTAATGCATGTGAAATTACAAAACTACCCCTAATACAAAAACTAGTTTAGGTGCCCTAAAATACAAGGGCTGAAAAATCCTACATTTCTAGGGTACCCTACCTACATTATGGAGCCCTAAATATAAGGCCCAAAAATAATGAAATCCTAATCTAATATGTACAAAGAATAGAGGGCTCATACTTAGCCCATGGCCCTGAAATCTACCCTAAGGCTCATGAGAACCCTAGGGTCTTCTCTTGCATCTTTGGCCCAATCTTCTTGGAGTCTTCTATTCAATGCCCTTGAGGGGTAGGATTACATCAACCTTAAGTTGGCTGATGTGAATTGGGCTATCATCAGCACTATCCAAATCCTGTCCTTGACAATGACCTGCAAAATGGGTAACTTCACAACACAACAAAGACTAGTCCTATGTTAAGTCACAACCTTAAGTAGTATCTGCAATATAGACATCCTCAGCTTCACAATGACCTGCAAAATATCCATTTTTGTCGAACACAAAATAGTAATCTTGTATGGGTTGCATCCCATTGTGAATACAATGCATTGTCCAAGGCCATTGGTGTAGACATAACGAAATAAACAAATTTGTATATTTATTCTCTAATAATTGTCTATATATTACAAACTTGTTTGTAATGTTTAAAGTAAACATCCAATACAACATAGTGGTTCTTCCAATGAAATCTAAAGCTTTCTACATAAGATTTTTTTAAGTTTTATAAAATATGTTGCCCATTTCTTGCGAATTGTTGTGATGGTCTCGATGTCTAATGGCATCCCATCACCAAACCACTACAAATTATAAAATATACAAATTAGTGAGTGGCATGTAAAGTGATTAAAAAGTGATAGTCAATTGTTTAATAATTTTATTCGAAAACAAAATATACCATGGTTCAATCATTCTTCAATCCCTCGGTTACTATGTTCTACATCCAATGCATGACATAATAACCACACTCATAGCCTCCACTTTGAACATGACTCTACATTCAATATGAAAAAGAATTAAATGTAACAATTATGAAGTTAGAAAACATGAGCAGTCTGAATATCATATTCATTATATGACTAACCTTTACTTCAATCCACTAAGATGCAGGTTGATCTATTTTACCGTCCAAAGTAGTCTTCAATGTCTTCATTCCACTGCTTTAAACAAAAAATTAACGTATATACGATGACAAAACATTTTATCTTTGCACATTTAAGATATATCAAATAAGTTACAATATAAAACTTTACTTGTTAATTGCAGCTTTGATATGAATATCAGGCTTCTTACGCGACGAACAAAACCAGACAACAATGTCCTTCGTAGGACACAACACAACTAGCTGCCAATGGGCCCTGAATTCGACAACAATTAGCTACGTATAACACAAACATTCTTAACATGCATTTCATAATTTTTACTCACTAATTCAAGTAAGCTCCTGGGTAGATCTCTCTTTGGGATTCCTTAACCCATATTTCAATGTAATGTTGACATTCAACATGTTTATCCTTTGCATTGTGTATGGACTAAGGCTCAAGGAATCCATAAACTGAACCATGACCCAAGCTTGAGCTTCACTTGTCCATAAACCAATTTTCAACATTTAAAATGGAAAATCAAAATGATGTCTATCATAACGAATATCAATTATTATTGAATGATATTGAATTTACTTACATCATCCACAACTGCAGTATAATTATCTTCAAACATTTTTCACCTGCTATTATTTCATTTACATCAGTATAAATTAAGAAGAATGATGCATCCACAATTGGAACCCCAAATTTAGTCCTATCCCACAATAGCTCAATAGGCTTCTCATAAATATCATATAGGGCTTTAATCAGGCCACGCAAGGGATCATCGTCAGCAGCAGCTTCAGCCAATTTCTTTTCACTAATATGTGAATCCTGTATGGTTAATGAAAAAACAATTAAAGTATTGTTAGTAACTACTTTATATCAGTTTGCGATTGTCTTAATACATTTGCAAAAAAACTAACGATTACCTAATGTGATACAAGTTTCACAAGATGTGTAGGTCATGTAATGAATGTGTCAACGACTTGCCTGACATACTGAATTTCGGACATCAAGAACGGAACTTGAGCGTCATCGTCATAAATTTTTTCAACACTGACCCTAACCACATCATCTGCATAAGCCACGTTGTGTATGGTAGACCCCCCCCATCGTATATTTTTCCCAAGGCCACCAGGTGTGTACAATTATGACCTTGCACATACAACTCCATACTCGGCATCACATGAGCACCATCTTCTTCCCCTGCTGGGTTGATTGCAATTTCAGCGTTACTCCCCTTTGTGCTCACACGTGCACCTAATACCTGTATATTTGGCTCAACCAATGATGTGTACTACGATCCCCTTTGGGAAAACTCAATCTTGATGGCCTCCTTCAACTCTTGTTCTTTCTAGACACCGATTGTTTTCTTCTTATATCTCATTCTTCATTTGTTCCTTAAGGTTTCCTATAATCTCATTCCTCCACTCTTCCTTAAGGATGCCAATTATGTCAGCCAATTGTTGTTGGCTGACAGATGTGGAGGAGCTGCTAGAGCCATGTGAAGCCCTTCCATAGTATTGACTTATTGTCACCCCAGACCCCATGATGGATTTCCCCTACAGTTACTTTTTGGTCCAATTTTCCTTTATACAAATATGTTCAAGGGAAATCCAATTCGCTGGAAAGTGCACCGGGTCGTCAAGTATTTAAAATTAGAACAGAGTGATCTGAGTATCGAACTCAGGGAACTTGCTTATTAGACAAAGTTTTATTCAGAAGTAAGGCATTGTTGGAGCAACATTGATAATGGATGGTTAATACATAAATAACTACTATGGTAAAAATAGTAAATGCAAGTAAGTAACAATTGACAGTAATAGGTAAAAAGCGTTGGGTCTTTCTAACAAACAAGCTGATGCATATAAAGATATTTCTCTAATCAATCATGCTTTTGTGTTCTATGTTGTAGCCTAAAATACTAAACCTCGATCCCTCGTAAGTTTAGACTAATTTAACCTAAGCTTCGTCCGTAGGTCCCTCTTGTAAGACTAGGCTTAACTTAAACAGCATTATCATCACAACATATTCAGAAAACCAAAACCCCACAATCCATCCCTGGTAATGTGGTTATTCAGTCCTGCTTCTATCAAGTTCTAAGGCAATAGTACATTTCCCAATGCTAAAGTCACCTAACTGTACACACAAATGGATGATCAGACCAAGAGCATGCAAAAATTAAGCATTGAAAGAAACATTGAACACATAAAACACAATTAATTAGATATTAAAATAATTACATCAGTTGTTCCTTAGAAATCCCCAACAAAGGTGTTTAGCCAGCCATTACAGAAAAACCCTAACACAAATAAGATTGAGAGTACAAAATAATTGTTCCTTACATAGGAAGAGGGATCCCTCCTCCTCTTCTCAACATCTCACAATCACTCTACAATGCACTAATCTATCTCCAATTGAAGGACCCTAGGCTTCTCTGCAAAGTTGCTCCTCTTGCTACCTCTAGAGCTTCTATCTCGAAATTAGCATTGTGGTGTACTTGCTCTAGAATTCTAAAAAATTGTGTACCTTAATTCTGCACAAGACAGGCTTTAAATAGGCTCTGAATCCATGACGTCACGCTTAGCGCGAGTTAGTGTATTTGGGCTTGGCGCCAATCATGCACTGAGCCTGGCTAAAGACAACCGTCGCGCTTTGTGAGTGGATCTTGCGCTTAGCACGCGGCCTTAATATTGATGCTCTGCTAGATTCTTCTGTCGCGCTAAGCGCGCTGAAGCTGCACTTAGCGTTGGATGTGTGCTGAGCCCAAATGGTGAGCTGAGCGCCACTGCTCCCTTTAGCACCTTAAGATTTTAGCCTCTTTTGACCTTAATTTGTGCAAATTTTATCATTAAATCACATGGGAGATACTCTAGAGACAACTATAACAATAAAACAAAATTTATTTACAAATCCCTACAAAATAACTATAAATTGGGGAAACTATACAAGTTTTGGAAAATGTTTTCTATACAAAAGTTAGTCGTATAAGACGACTAACAAACTCCCCCAAATTTATAGTTTTGCTTGTCCTCAAGCAAAGAAAGAACAGTTCATTTGTCCTCAGGTGACAAAATACAGTGGTCAATCAAAATGGTGTTTGTTTCACAGAAAAATTCAATCATATGAAATGAATATCATGGAATGTTTCAATCATTTGCTTTTCACAAACATGCAACTCTTCAAAGATAGGAACATATGCTTTAGAGTCACAACTGAAATAAGCTAGTGAGAATGACAGATATCAAGGAAGGATCATCAACCAAAGCCTCATAGTCATTGTTTCACTCAAGCTCAAGTGTTTAGGCTCATTCCATTATAAACAACTAACACAAGTCCTAACCTTTGCATTTCATCTCATACCATATAGAAATAAACACACAAAATGAATCTGAAGGACTTTCTAGGCTTAGCGCGAGCAAGCTCAGGCTTAGCTAAACTATTCAGCCAACTAGTCAGGGGTCTAAGCGCTTAGCACGAGCAAGCTCAGGCTTAGCGCGTGAAGACATGGCACTTAGCGCAAGGGTTGCGCTTAGCAGATGGACAACTGAAAAAAATTTCTAAGTCTTTTCTGTCCATCTCTTCACCTAGGCTTAAAAACCCCCTTGTTCACTACTAAACAATCTGAAAAAGTTAATCACCATCACAAGCAACTACCCTAACTACATGCAAAAGATAAGAATGAAAAAGAGAAAAGGGAAAGGAAAGCTGGGTTGCCTCCCAGTAAGCGCTTTTTTAATGTCACTAGCTTGACACATTATCTTGTTATTCTGGTTTGAAGTGTAGAACAATGTTCAATCTTTCCATAGCTCCATCATGATATTGCTTCAACCTTTGTCCATTCACTACCCATGTCCTGTCAGGATCTTTAGATTGAGGATCACAAAGCTCCATTGCTCCATATGGTCGGAATTTCTTGATGGTAAATGGTCCAGACCATTTCGATTTAAGCTTTCCAGGGAACAATTTAAGTCTTTAGTTGAAAAGCAACACCTGTTGTCCTGGCTGAAAGTCCTTCTTGAGCAGCTTTTTGTCATGATACTTTTTGACCCTTTCTTTGTACAACTTTGAAGATTCATAAGCAGTTAATCTCATCTCTTCCAACTCCAAAAGCTACAGCCTCCTTTACTCTCTGGATGCGGCTTCATCAAAGTTCAAAAACTTCAAGGCCTAGTATGCTTTATATTCCATCTCCACTAGTAAGTGACAAGACTTGTCGTACACCATCTGAAATGGAGATAATCCTATCGGCGTCTTGAATTTTGTTCTGTACCCCCATAAAGCATCATCTAATTTAATAGACTAGTCCTTTCTAGTAGAAGCTACAGTCTTCTCCAAAATCTTTTTCAATTCCTTGTTCGATACTTCTACTTGCCCATTGGTCTGGAGGTGATAAGGTGATGTTACTTTGTGTGTCACATTATATTGCTTCAACACCTTCTGTAGCTTATTGTTGCAAAAGTGTGTGCCTCCATCGCTAATCAGAATTCTGGGCACCTCAAATCTTGAGAAAATGTTCTTCTTCAGAAACTTTACCACAGTCTTGGCATCATTATGCGGGGTAGCCACTACTTCAACCTATTTAGAGACATAGTCAACAACCACTAGTATATATTCATTGCCAAAAGAAGAAGGGAAAGGACCTACAAAATCAATCCCCAGCAATCGAACACCTCAACCTCCGTAATATTCTGTAGAGGCACATGCTGATGAGCATCTTTGAAAAGTGTGGGCCAAAAGAATCAAGATTGCAAAACCTTGACCGCCGTCCTATCTCTACCATAATGACCATCACATGGAGAATTTTGGCAATGCCATAATATGTTCTTGGCCTCTTCTTGTGTCACACATCTTCGTAGGAGATTGTCAGCTTCTATCTTGAGCAAGTGTGGATCATCCCATATATAGAATCGAGCATCATGTAGGAATTTCTTTCTCTGCTGCCAAGTGAAGTCCTTTGTGATGGAAGCTTGCTTGTGGAGCTTCTATGGAGGCTGGATCTTTGAGCTTCAATGAGGTCTTTTAATGGTGATTTTCCACCATGGAGATGCAGCGGAAGACAAAGGAGAAGAGGAGAGAGGAGGAGCCATCCACAAGGGAATAAGCCATGGAAGAAGGAGCTTCACCACCAAGATGAGCCTTGGATAAGAAGCTTGGAGAGGATGCTTCAATGGTGGAAAAGAAAGAGGGAGAGAAAGAGAGAGGGGGGAGCACGAAATTGAAGGAAGAAAAAGGGAGAGAAGTTGAACTTTGAGTTGTGTCTCACAAGACTCTCGTTCATTAAAGTTATAACAAGTGTTACACATGCTTCTATTTATAGACTAGGTAGCTTCCTTGAGAAGCTTTCTTGAGAAAACTTCCTTGAGAAGCTTCTTTGAGAAAACTTCCTTGAGAAGCTAGAGAAGCTAGAGCTTAGCTACACACCCCTATAATAGCTAAGCTCACCTCCATGACAAAATACATGAAAATACAAAAAAAGTCCCTACTACAAAGACTACTCAAAATGCCCTGAAATACAAGGCTAAAACCCTATACTACTAGAATGGCAAAAATACAAGGCCCAAAAGAAGGAAAAAAAACCTATTCTAATATTTACAAAGAAGAGTGGATCCAACCTTGACCCATGGGCTCAAAAATCTACCCTAAGGTTCATGAGAACCCTAGGGCCTTCTTTAGTAGCTCTAGCCTAAGCCTCTTGGAGTCTTCTATCCAATACCCTTGGGCGGTAGGATTGCATCATCCCCTCCACCTTGGAAAGGATATTTTTCAAGGAAAAATATGAAATGAAAGGTGGAGGGGATTATTCAACAAACCTCTAGCTTTGGCACAAGGGAATAAGCCATGGAAGAAAGAGCTTCACCACCAAGATGAGCCTTGGATAAAAAGCTTGGAGAGGATGCTTCTATGGAGGAAAAGAAAGAGGGAGAGAAAGAGAGAGGGGGGGGAGCACGAAATTGAAGGAAGAAAAAGGGAGAGAAGTTGAACTTTGAGTTGTGTCTCACAAGACTCTCATTCATCAAAGTTACAACAAGTGTTACGCATGCTTCTATTTATAGACTAGGTAGCTTCCTTGAGAAGCTTCCTTGAGAAAACTTCCTTGAGAAGCTTCTTTGAGAAAACTTCCTTGAGAAGCTAGAGAAGCTAAAGCTTAGCTACACACCCCTATAATAGCTAAGCTCACCTCCATGACAAAATACATGAAAATACAAAAAACAGTCCCTACTACAAAGACTACTCAAAATGCCCTGAAATACAAGGCTAAAACCCTATACTACTAGAATGGCCAAAATACAAGGCCCAAAAGAAGGAAAAAAAAACTATTCTAATATTTACAAAGAAGAGTGGATCCAACCTTGACCCATGGGCTCAAAAATCTACCCTAAGGTTCATGAGAACCCTAAGGCCTTCTTTAGTAGCTCTAGCCTAAGCCTCTTGGAGTCTTCTATCCAATACCCCTGGGGGGTAGGATTGCATCACTTTGGGATGATTCCTGCAGCTTTGAAGTTGGCCATATCGGCAAACCAAGGTCTCTCACTCACCAAGAATAATGATTCATCAGGGAATTCATCTCTCACTTCAGCTTCTTTCGATGTGACTTCCTCATTCACCAATCTAGACAAATGGTCAGCTACAACGTTTTTCGATCCCTTTTTATCCCGAATCACCAAATCAAATTCTTGCAATAGCAAGATCCATCTTATCAATCTGGGTTTGGAATCAACCTTGTTGAGCAAATATTTAATAGCTGCATGATCGGTGTAGATGATAACTCTTGAGCCTGCCAAATAAGATCCGAACTTTTCAAGTTCATAGACAATTGCCAGCATTTCTTTTTCTGTGGTAGCATAGTTCACTTGTGCATCATTTAGAACCTTGCTAGCGTAGTATATAGCCTGAAAATTTGTTCCCTTCCATTGTCCAAGCACTGCACCTACGGCATAGTCACTCACATCACACATCAACTCAAATTCTTGCCCCCAATCTGGTGCTGTAATTACTGGAGCAGAAACTAATCTGGTTTTTAGATCATTAAATGCTTCCATGCACTCTTCATTGAACACAAAAGCAACATCTTTATTCAACATATTGCTAAGTGGTTTGGCGACTTTTGAGAAATCTTTGATGAATCGCCTGTAGAACCCTGCATGTCCTAAGAAACTTCTCACTCCTTTGACATTCATTGGAGGAGGAAGTTTCTCAATTACATCAATCTTTGCCTTGTCCACCTCTATTCCCCTTACTGAAATTTTATGCCCCAACATTATTCCTTCTTGAACCATGAAATGGCATTTCTACCAATTGAGAACTAGATTGGACTCTTCACATCTCTGTAATACTCTTTCAAGATTTGATAGGCACCCCTCAAAAGATGGCCCAAAAACATAGAAATCGTCCATGAAAAATTCAATGCATTTTTCCACCATATCAAAAAAAATAGCCATCATACACCTTCGAAATGTAGTTGGGGCATTACAAGACCAAAAGGCGTGCGCTGATACGCGAATACACCAAAAGGGCAGGTGAAAGCAGTCTTCTCTTGATCTTTGGGATCTACAGCAATCTGATTATAGCCAGAATACCCATCCAGAAAACAATAATAGGATTGCCCTGCGAGTCTTTCAAGCATCTGGTCCATGAAAGGAAGTGGATAATGGTCCTTCCGAGTGGCATAATTCAGCTTCCGATAGTCAATGCACATTCTCCACCTGGTGACAGTCCTTGTGGATATTAACTCATCTTTATCATTTTTTTATGACTGCCATACCTCCTTTCTTGGGGACAACCTGCACAGGGCTAACCCATGCACTACTCGAGATGGGTAAATAAGGCCTGCTTCCAACAACTTAAGCACCTCCTTACGCACCTCCTCTTTCATGATTGGGTTCAGTCTTCTCTAGGGCTGTCTCACTGGTTTATAATCAGCTTCCATATTGATTTTGTGCATGCAATAAGATGGATTATTTCCTTTCAAGTCAGACATATGCCATCCAATTGCAGCTTTGTGTCTCTTCAAAATCTGCACTAGCTGATCTTCTATTTTCTTCAATGAGCTGCTAATAATCACTATTTTGGAGTCATAGTCTTCAAAAAATACATACTTTAAATGTGCAGGCAAGGTCTTCAATTCTACTTTTGGTTTTTCTATTTGCCCACCATTCATCAATTCTTCAAATGTAGTATGTCCCTCAAAATTTTCTCCTGCACCATCCAACTCTTTAATACAAGTCTTCACTTCATGTTCCTCCTCTTTAGTAAGACATTAATCAATGCTTTTTCCAAAGGAGAGTGCAGTGCCATGGTTGTAGCAGCTAATTCTATTTCCTGTTCTACCTTGTCCAGATCAAAGCAAGCTTTCATATCATTTGGATGCTTCATTGCTTCAAATAAGTCAAATGAGACTTTTTGATCCTCCACACCCAATTCTAACTTGCCTTTCCCCATATCTACTATATAGTTGGTCGTGGACATGAAAGGATGGCCCAAGATTATGGGAATGTCAGGATCCTCCTCTATATCCATAACCACGAAATCTACAGGAAATACAAGCTGCTTGACCAGAATTAACACATCCTCAATCACTCCATATGGTCTAGCAATGGAGCGATCAGCCAACTGGAGGGTCATACGTGTAGGCATTATCTCTATCTCTCCAAGTCTCCGACACATGGAGAGAGGCATTAAATTGATACCAACTCCCAAGTCTATGAGAGCTTTACCCACAACAACCTCACCAATGGAACACGATATAATGACGCTTCCAGGATCTTTGTGCTTCAGGGCAAGGATGTGTTGAATGATAGCACTACAATTTCCTTCCACAACTATTATGTCACTGTGTATGTACCGGTTCTTCTTTGTCAGCATGTCTTTTAAAAATTTGGCATAGAGTGGCATCTATTGGAGAGCTTCTCCAAAAGGCAAAGTGATCTCCAGCTTCTTGAAGATGCCAAGAAATCTGGCTAAGTGTCGCTCTTTATCCTTCTTGGAAGTCCTTCTTGGAAGGTACCAATGGATATGTTACTTCCTTGCCTTCAGCTGAAGTAATCTCTCTCTTTCTCTCTCTTGAAACCTCACTTTTGCTCTTCTTTTTCTCCTCATCAACCTTCTCTTTTTCTTTTTCATTTTTCTTGTTTTCTTCTCTTTCTATTTCTTCTTTTTCTTTATCTTTTTCTTGTTCTTCCCTCATCTTTATTCCTATTTCACTTTCGTTTATTGGTGTCTCTCTCTCCTGTTGGTCATCTTCGTCTTCCACAACCTCCTCAAGTTCAATAAGATCATAAAATGGTTCCAGTGTCGGCTCAGCTGCCAACTGTTGTTTATATCCCTCCACCTTCTATTCAGCTCTACTTTCATCAACCTGAATTGCCATTCTGCTCCTTGTCATTACAACTTTACATTCTTTCTTCGTATTTTTCTCAATGTTAGCACTAAAGCTGATTGACGGCCTATCCACCAACTGTTTTGCCAGCTGTTCCACTTGGACTTCCAAATTCTTTATGGCAGACTCTGTGCTCTTCTGGTTAGACATAGAAACCTGCATAAATTGAGCTAGAGTCTCTTCCAGCTTCGTAGTTCGATCATAGAGACTAGGCCCTTGCTATTGTGGCCTTGTAGATGGACCACCCTGGTCTTTGTTGAATTGGTTACCAGGGTGATTTTGCCATTGTCTCTGTTGTGAATTATATGGCTGGCTCCCCACCTGCATTGAAATTTTATCTTGGTTGGTTCCCCATATAATTGACTTCATGAGTTGGTTCTTCATTGGGGATACAACAGCCTGAATTGTGAGCTCCACCATAGATGGCACACCCCTACAAAACAATAGAAGATAAAGATTGTGCAGAATGTATTTGAGTTGGCCATTTACTTAGTGTTTCGGTCAATGCTTCCAATTGCTTGGACAACAACTTGTTCTGTGCCAACAACGCATCTTGTGATGTAAGTTCCAGAAGACTTTTCCTTGTTGGTATGTGGGATCTTTCCCTAAGAATAGAAATGTCACTTGCAGCCATATATTCAATAAGATCCACGGCTTCTTCAGGGGTTTTCAACTTTATCTTTCCCCTAACAGAAGCGTCTAATAGCTGCTTGGACTATGGCCTTAACCCATCAATAAAAATATTAAGCTGAATCGATTCTGAGAATTTCTGAGTGGGTGTCTTTCTCAATAGACCACAGAATCTTTCTAATGCCTCACTCAGGGATTCATCTAGAAATTGGTGAAAAGAAGAGATGGTTGTTTTTCCTTCTGCAGTCTTAGACTCTGGGAAATACTTCTTCAGGAATTTCTCAACCACTTCATCCCAAGTCTTAAGACTGTTTCCTTTGAACGAGTGAAGCCACCTCTTAGCTTCTCAAGACAATGAGAATGAAAACAAGCTCAATCGAATTGCATCTTCAAGCACACCAGCCAATCGAATAGTCTTGCATATTTCAATGTAAGTGGCCAAGTGTGCATATGGGTCTTCATTTGGTAGACCATGAAACAGATTATTTTGAATCAGCTGTATCAAAGAAGGAGGATATGTGATTGTTTGTGCCTGAACCTCTGGTTGTGCAATGCTGGTGAAAAATTGCGGCACACTTGAACTTGAGTAATCTTCTAGGGTCACTCTCCTTGGCTCTTTAGCCTTGATAACTTCTTCAATTAAATTTGTATGAGATTGCCCTGGAATAGGAAAGCTAGAAGATGCCTCAGAAGATCAAGGTTCTTCTTTTGGAGTTGTTGCTGCTTCTAAGTCCTGCAAGAATTTTCTAATTCTCTCTGCATTACGCCTCCTGCAAGTAGCGTTAATCTCCAAATCAATGGGGATCAAACCACCTGCAGTAGATCTTCTTTGCATACAAGAGAAACAGAACAGCAATTAACAAGTTCAAAAGAACAATGAATGTACAGTAACTAAAATATGAACAAAAAGAATCAATGAATCAAAGAGAAAAATATAAAGCAATGCCATAAAACTGAACTGAACTCTTCTAATGAATTAAGTTCCCTGGCAACGGCGCCATAAATACTTTGATGGATTTCCCCTGCAGTTACTTTTTGGTCCAATTTTCCTTTATACAAATATGTTCAAGGGAAATCCGATTCTCCGGAAAATGCACCAGGTCGTCAAGTATTTAAAATTAAAATGAAGTGATTCGAGTATCGAACTCACGGAACTTGCTTATTAGACAGTTTTATTCAGAAGTAAGGCATTGTTGGAGCAACATTGATAATGGATGGTTAATACAAAAATAACTACTTCTATGGTAAAAACAGTAAATGCAAGTAAGAAACAGTTGACAACAATAGGTAAAAAGGGATGGGTCTTTCTAACAAACAAGCTGATGCATATGAAGATATTTCTCTAATCAATCATGCTTTTGTGTTCTATGTTGTAGCCTAAAATACTAAACCTCGATCCCTCATAAGTTTAGACTAATTTAACCTAAGCTTTGTCTACAGATCCCTCTTATAAGACTAGGCTTAACTTAAACAGCATTATCATCACAGCATATTCAGAAAACCAAAATCCCACAATCCATCCCTGGTAATATGGTTATTCAGTCCTGCTTCTATCAAGTTCTAAGGAAATAGTACATTTCCCAATGCTAAAGTTACCTAACTATACACACAAATGGGTGATAAGACCAAGAGCATGCAGAAATTAAGCATTGAAAGAAGCATTGAACACATAAAACACAATTAATTAGATATTAAAATAATTACATCAGTTGTTCCTTAGAAATCCCCAACAAGGGTGTTTAGCCAGCCATTACAGAAAAACCCTAACATAAATGAGATTGAAAGTACATAATAATTGTTCCTTACACAATAAGGGGGATCCCTCCTCCTCTTCTCAGCATCTCACAATCAGTCTACAATGCACTAATCTCTCTCCAATTGAAGGACCCTAGGCTTCTCTGCAAAGTTGCTCCTCTTGCTACCTCCCGAGCTTCTATCTCAAAATTAGCACTGTGGTGTACTTGCTCTGGAATTCTCAAAAATTGTGTACCCTAATTTTGCACAAGACATGCTTTAAATAGGCTCTGAATCTGTGACGTCGCGCTTAGCGCCATCCTCGAGCGTAACGCGAGTTAGTGGATTTGGGCTTGGAGTCAGTCATGTGCTGAGCCTGGCTAAAGACAACCGTCGTGCTTAGTGAGCGGATCTCACCCTTAGCGCATGGCCTTGATATTGATGTTCTGCCAGATTCTTCTGACGCGCTAAGCGCGTTGAAGCTGCGCTTAGCGTTAGATGCGCGCTGAGCCCAAATGGTGAGTTGAGCGCAACTGCTCCCTTTAGCACCTCAAGATTTTAGCCTCTTTTGACCTGAAATTGTGCAAATTTTATCATTAAATCACATGGGAGATACTCTATTGATAGCTATAACAATAAAACAAGATTTATTTACAAACCCCTACAAAATAACTATAAATTGGGGAAACTATACAAGTTTTGGAAAATGTTTTCTATACAAAAGTAAGTTGTATAAGACGACTAACACCCCGCTGCACGAACATGACCTCCATGCTCCGGTCGTCCAATGGCAGTACTGAGTATGTCATCCCGACCATTGAGAACAAAGGTACCCTGTGTCATCTGTTCTTGTAACGAGTCCTGTATGAAGCATCACATGCATAAACATCAAATCAAATCATTGCTTTTAATTTTAAAAACATTAAATTAAATTTAAACCATCAACTCACAATTTTATCTAATATTTCTTGTGCAGCATCTGATGTCATCTGGCCATATCGCTTTGTGCGGGCCAACTTCCACTTCACATGTCTTTCAATGGGAGATGGAGGGTCTTTAATCAGGGGTGTATTTTTAGTCAGCATTGCCTCGTCTTATTTTCTCTTCCTTTTCAACTCTATCAGTTTCTTTTCAAGCAAATCGTAACCCCCACGAGACAGTACATGAGGGAAATCATTGTATTTTTGAATTTCCTGTGCCTTTTTCCTAATACAGCATATATATTTTCCATGTATATATGAACTTAATTGAAATCAAATGATATATTTAAAATTACTTCTAAATTAAAAGAAATTGACATCTGACCTGCCAATTAGGTGTTTGGCGGGTTGTAGAAAATTTGTCCCAAGTTTCTGGATCTAGACCATATTTTATAGAAGGATCTTTTTTATCTTGTCCCTCAGTGTTACCATACACAAATTTAGTGGTGAGGGTAGACTTAAATTGCCTCCATCTGGTCGCCACCGTTGACATGACCTTCTTCTTGGCTTTCAATGCTTTAGGGATATCAAATTTTTCCTGCATAAAACATTGTTGTGTTACAGTTAATGGATGTCAACTTTTTCACATCATAACTATGTTCAAAAGTAAATACACATCCCGGGTAAGTGAACTTACTAAAATGTCATCCCATACTAGGTCCTTTAGAGATTCTGGAACATCTTTCCAATTGTTGTGTACAATGGGAATCTTTTCTTGCACTATGACCCTTAGATAGTTATGGAACTTCTCTTTATGTTGGCATGATCCTCTTCCCATCATCGGATTGACGTTAACTGTAGGCCTGGGCTGATCCAAGGTTCTTAAAGTCAACCATCTTAGGCGTGTCGACTGTCTACTCCTCGTAGACGTCGCCTTTGATTGACCATCTGAATGCGGAGAAGGGGACCTTGGCGGTGTTTGATGCAATCCTACCCCCCAAGGGCATTGGATAGAAGACTCCAAGAAGATTGGACCAAAGATGCAAGAGAAAGCCCTAGGGTTCTCATGAGCCCTAGGGTAGATTTCGGGCCCATGGGCTAAGTATGAGCCCACTTATCTTTGTACATATTAGATTAAGGTTTCATTAATTTTGAGTCTTGTATTTAGGGCTTCATAATGTAGGTAGGGTACCCTAGAAATATAGAATTTTTCAGCCCTTGTATTTTAGGGCACCTAGACTAGTTTTTGTATTAGGGGTAGTTTTGTAATTTCACATGCACTAAGTGAATATTTGATGTGTGTGGTTGAAAATAAATTTAATTGAATTGGTAGAAGCCCAATCCAATTAAATTTTAGAGGGGGAGGTGAGCATTTGCTTACTACACCCTATTGCCACATCATATAGTCACACTTTGTGCATGTCCTTCATGCTTTACATGCCTCATGACACCTAAGCACACTTAGTGGAGAATCTTGGAATTGATCTTGGATTAGTGAGCTGAACCATAACTAAAATTCACTAATCATAATTAGTGAAATTTTGGCTCCACAAATTCAATTTCAAATTCAAGTGAAATTTGAATTCAAATTCAAATTTCCTTCCAAATTTGTGACACTTAGGCTATAAATAGAGGTCATGTGTGTGCATTTTTTTGAACTTTGATCATTTGAATATTAACTTCAGATTTCAGAGCTCTTTTAGAGCACAAAATTTCGTGCTCTTCTCTCCCTCTCCCTTCATTCATCTCCTTCTTCCTCCAAGCTCTTATCCATGGCCTCCTATGGTGGTGAGCTTCTTCTAGACTCATCTTCTCCTTGAAGTGGCGTCTCCTCTCTCTCTTCCTTCTCCATTCCGCTGCCATTTATCTTCTAAGAAGCAAAGGAATCCATTGATGAAGAAGATCCTAGGCCTACAAGCTCCAATGGAGCTTACATCAGTGTTCCCATGACCCTGTGCAAAAACAAAAGAAAAATCATGAATGTTAATCGATTACAAATACCATATGCATAACAAGTTGTAAAGATCCATATAAAAAAAATAATGCAATATCATTAATTTAATTACTTTGATACAATGCAGTTACGTAGGAATGTTCTCCTATAAACCTTCATGATGATCAGTATGATTTGCATGTACATCATCGACGTCGGGTTCCTCACTTACAGAAGGCATTTTTTTGGAAAAAGCAGGAATTTCACAAATATCAAATGTTGGATCATGATTTTGGTGACAGATGACACTTGGTCTTCCTTGCAGAACCAATGACAATCTTGAATCACTTGTATCTTCAATGTAAAACACTTGCCTGGCTTGTTCTGCCATAATGAAAGGTTCTTCCATGTAAGTCACCCTATTAAGATCTACTAAGGTAAATCCCAAATGATCTACATGCACACCGATATTTCCATTAACCCACATACACTTAAACACAGGCACTCTAAAATCATTGTAATCAAGCTCCCATATTTGTTCAACCACTCCAAAGTAAGGCATGGACACTCGAATTGGGTTGTTGTCTGATGCAATACAAAAGTGATCAGAATCAACATCAACAGTCACCCCATTGTTTTGCACACTACTTTTATCATCTTGCGATTTGGTGTAGAAGGAAAATTGTTGATATCATATCCCTTCCAAGTAGGGACATTCAAATTTGGCCCAATAGCTAACAATCTTAATGTTTTGGAAGCATTCTCATCAGCAAAGATTGATTCTCTAAACCATTTAATGAAAGTTTGATTGTGCTCTTGCAACACCCTCATCATGTTCATTTTTGGGTGTCTAACTCTAATAATTTATTTATGGGTTTCTATGTATGGAAACACCTATGGTATGTTGTTTAATATATATAGATGCGCTTGTGAGACCTCCTGTCGAGTCATTATGACTACATTGTATCCTCGTGTACCCTTACCTCCCCATGTCCGGTCATAACGAGTTTCAGGAATCCTGACAAATTTAACTGTGTCAATGTACTGTGAACAAAACTCAATAGATTCTTCAGCAACATACCTTTCAACAATGGAAGCTTTTGGTCGGTATTGATTCTTGGTATAACCCTTTAAGACCTTCATGTACCGCTCAACTGGATACATCCACCATAAAAAAACGAGACCGCGCAATCGAATTTCCCTCACAAGATGAACAGTTAAGCGAACCATTATGTCAAAAAATGATGGAGGAAAATACATCTCCAATTCATAAAGGACAATGACAACCTCATTCTCTAAATCATCCAATTGTCGAGGGTCAATGACTTTGCTACATATAACATTAAAAACAAAACACAAACGAGTTATGGCGACCCTAACTTTGTCTGGCAAGATATCGCGAATCGCAACAGGCAATAGTTGTTGCATTAACACATGACAATCATGAGACTTCAAGCTGACCAATTTTAGATTATTAACGAATACAAGGATCTTGATATTTGAAGAGTATTCTCATGGAACTTTTACACTCCGCAGACATTGACAAAAACTTTTCTTCTCTTTTATGGACATTATGTGGCATGTCGGGGGCAAATACATTTGCCAATCATGTGATATCGGATGCAACTGATGTCGGATACCCATTTCAACCAAGTCTTGATGACTGTTCAAACCATCTTTTGTCTTCCCTTTAATGTTAAGAAGGGTGTCAATTAAACTATCACAAACATTTTTCTCCACATGCATCACATCTATACAATGTCTAACATCAAGATTAGAACAGTATGGAAGATCAAAGAATATTGACCTTTTCTTCCATATGTTTGTCTCAGATGATGGCTTTTTTTGGGTTTTCCCAATGATAGTTACTATGTCCTTGACCCGATCATACACTTCTTTTCTAGCTAATGGTTTTGGGGCACTTTCATTTTCCTGACTCTCATTAAAAGCTTTCTTTAATCGTCGATACGGGTGATAAGGTTTTAGAAATCTTCAGTGCCTGCTATATATTGTCTTCTTTCCATGTTTAAGTTGGATAAAGCTTGTATTTTTCTCACAGATAGGACATGCATGATGTCCTTTGACACTATATCAACTCAAATTTCCATATGCTAGAAAGTCATTAATGGTACAAAAAACCATAGCACGTAAATTGAATGTCTCTTGAAGATTCCCATCCCACACATCAACCCCGTCTTCCCACAATTTTCTCAAGTTTTCGATCAATGGAGTGAGATACACATCAATGTCATTTCCTGGTTGCCTTGGACTGGCAATCATCATGCAAAGCATTATGTACTTTTGCTTGATGCACAACCAATGAGGGAGTTTGTAAATCATCAGCAAAACAGGCCATGAACTATGATTGATGGTTAAGTTACCAAAAGGATTCATTCCGTCGGAAGCAAGACCAAGCCTAAGGTTTATTGGGTTGTCTGCAAAATTAGGATACAAATGATCAATTGTCTTCCATTGTGGAGAGTTTGCCAGATGTCAGAGTAATCCATCAATTTTTCTCCCATCTGCATGCCATGTAAGGTTTTTTTGCGTCATGTGCATTAGCAAACAATCGCTTAAATCATGGTATTATTGGAAGTTACCAGCACACCTTTGCTGGACGACTATTGTTTGTGGTTGCATCATCACTAGTTTCATCATTCTTCACTTTGTATCATGATACCCCACAGGTGGGGCACTAACGCATTTTTGCAAATTCATTTCTGTACAAAATGCAATCATTAGGACATGCATGGATTTTCTGGTACTCCATTCCCACTGGACATAAAATCTTTTTGGCCTCATAGTGATTTTTGGCAACGTGTTATCTTCAGGAAGCATTTTTTTAAATAACACTAGTAATTCAGTGAAGCTTTTGTCACTCCACCCAAATCGTGCCTTCAAGTTGACCAAAGCTAACACTGCTGACAACCTTGTGAAAGCTGTGCACCTTGAATACAAAAGGCTTCTTTCAATCATTTTCTATTTTGTCATACAAAGCTACATATGCTTGTAGAAAACCATCTTGGCCTAGGTCGCGAATCATGTCTTCTATACAATGTCTGACATCTTCATCAAGCGGCTCAGTGTGAGAGACATATGGCATGTCTGGCAATTCACCATGCCATATCCATTTTGTGTAAGTCGGAATGATCCCCTCACATATAAGATGTGATCTAATGTCATTTATTGATTGGTGTCTCCCATTTCCACAGTTAACACATAGACAGAAAAATTTTCCATGCAAACATGGTGCATTGCGTTCAGTAAATTGCAGGAATTCTTCAACCCCATTTTGATACTCGTTACTAATGCGTGATGTTTTCATCCAACTTCGATCCATGTTTTCCCTTTACTGTAACACATATGGTAAAGTTACTAATGCAAACATGGTGCATTGCGTTCAGTAAATTGTAGGAATTCTTCAACCCCATTTTGATACTCATTACTAATGCGTAATGTTTTCATCCAACTTCGATCCATGTTTTCCCTTTACTATCACACATATGGTAAAGTTATCTGACATGCATGAAATCCTCACTTTTTTCATTAAAGGTGTGGCCCTATCCCATTCAGGAAGACATTTTTTATAGTAGTTTGATAACTACAAGTTAATTGTGTTTTCTCAAATTTGCCGAAATTTCGACAGCATTTCGCATTAGTCTCTAAGTACACGACATGAAAGTGGTGGCATGTCATCATCCACCACATTCAATTATGCACTCGGAGAACAAAGTGAAATGCACTATACCAAAATATCACCAAATTTAAGAAAACACAAGTAACCTATATGTATCAATCTACTATAAAAAAAATTGACTTCCTAAACTGCCCAAATGGACAATTCAAGATTCAATACATCGATTAATGCAAACTATCCGTATTAATCGTTGTATTGAATCACAAACAGGAAACTAAGGTTCACTCGCAATGCACATAACTGGTTATATAAAACAATAGTGTCTCTATCAACAAGCCTTTAAGTAAACAGGTGTGAGACAAAAAAATACATACCTGGAAATATGGTCACTAACAACAACAACTATTGCGATGAGGGTAGTGGAGTATTCCAAAAGCACTGTGGACTAAAGTACACTGGCTCCTGTAAAAGAAGAGTTCACTTCATAAGTTTAAGTAAAACTTGTACCTACTTGCATAACCAACTGTTAAAGATTGAAGAGTAATTCATGTCAAATATTGTAAACCAACTTGTGTTTGGATTTGATTACATAAGCCGAACCCAACATATTGACAAAAACAATATAAAAAACAAAACAAGAAAGCAAGCATTTATGTGAAACAATGGCATATAAACATGGCATGTGACTACAAACATAGTTTCAATGAATCAAGTAAAGAGTAAGACAATGACTTCAGAGAAAGGACAACACATGTAAAGAGTATACAGATGGAACTGTCCATCCTCTAACAAGCTATGCAATTAACTATGAGAAGTTTTTATTTGAGTAAGTTCAGCTATGTTGTCATCTGATTCCAATTTTGTAGCCATACCATCAGTTATTTCTAGCATTTTTTTTTGTGTTCACTGATGACAAAAATGTTAGTCATTATTGTTTTTGTTATATTATTTTTTAAAATTTATTTTACAGTTCTACAGTTTTCTGCTCATGGACTTTTTAGTGCATTTCTTTATTAGATATGCAGAGAGATTAGCATGCCAAGCCTGGGCAAGTCCCCTATTTATTTAAATATGCTTTGTTTCTTCTATTATCTTAACCTGGGCAAGTCCCAACTAGCCTAACGAACTAATAGACTCCCTCACTAATAGACCCCAAGCTAGCTACTTCTTTTTTTGGATTGAGTTTAACTCAACCCCGAAAGCTAACTCAAGAGGTGAGGATAGCTGATGCCTTTATAAGCTCTACTTTAGCCATATCTATAGTCGATGTAGGATCTCAAAGCTACTAATGAGTATCTATCACTTATTCACTTCTAGCTTTGTATCATTATTATCATTACCACATTACCACATGATTCACAATCCACAGAAGCCAGCCTCCTTAACCTAAAGTTGACATTTATTGGTTTACTCTTCTCCTAACACTTGCTCTATATCCTACTCTTTCACGTTTAGTATATGATGGAATTTGCCACTCTTTTTCCAAGAAGCATGAAAGGACCTTCCAAGTTTTCTGTATTCATAAAGGCTGTAAAGTTTCTATCATGTTCAATAATAAATTCCAGTTAAATATAATTAGAAATTTAAATTAAATATATATATATATATATATATATATATATATATATATATATATATATATATATTAAATGCTTTTCTCGAAAAGTTCTAGTTTCATATTTAAGCTTCACTTATTAATAAAAGTTGTCACTGTACAACTGTTTTTTGTAGACCACATGATGCAATTTCAACAAATTGATTGCATTTTCATTTAACAATTAGAAAGAAGAATATCATAAAATAAGACAACAAAGCTGGAGAGTAATAAAAAAATGATGTATTGGGAGGGATAATTCTGGCTTCCACTAGATTGAAGGAAGATGGGAGAACCCAAAGTGCTTTCATGTATCTTAGATTCTATTTCTGGTTGTAAAATTTGGTCTAATTTTTTTAACATGTTTTTAACCTGAGTGAGCATCAAACTTCAGAATTCATACTCCATTAAGAACATGTTACAATGTTGAAATACAATTTCATATTCATACCTGCTTTAGTAAGGAGAAGAAATTGAAATGCTATGACACTGATTATAATGGTCCAACTTTGTTGTCCTTTTGTCTGATTACTAGTGGCCCTGCTTGGTATTAGTAGTATTTGTATGAGAGAACGAAAACATGTTTTAGTACAATTAGAGTTCAATTTGGTGTCATAAGCTTAGAAGTGTAAAATGAGATAACAAATTGACACTTGAGTTTTTGTAAAAACCAAGTAACATTAAGTTGGATTCGGATACACAAGATAATTCACATTATCTGAAGTACATTGCAATAACATATACTTCACCAAACACAAATCTAAAAACTTTCAAAGTCCACAACTCATCCTTTTCTTTCATACTCACTTCTCGGGGACGAAGTTGGTGGCATAGGCCCAGGCATTGTTGTTGACTGGGTCCACAAGGTGATTAAAATTGTACTGAGCATGAAAAATAAAATTTATCATTATTATCATTACCACATTCAAGGATTTTCAATTAAAAGTATAGGAAGGAATCTATTTATGAAATGCTTGTGAATTAAGGAAGTGCCTATTGGGGATTTAATCTAAATGATTAATTTATATAGGCCTGTTAGATATATTAAAGCATTCACAGTCCATTGTGTTCTTATGTTTCTAGCTTGTAGTTTGGTGAGTGAATAATTAGCTTGCAGTTCAAAAATTCTGTCACTTGATCAGTTTCAGCTTTGTGTTGTGATTGTTCTGGTTAGTTTTCAACCAATGATTACCAACAATCTCTAAGATTTCTTCTTTTTAGATCCCAAACTTGGTCTATTTTTGTTACACACCATCATTGACTGTCAGGGGTTCTAATGTAAATATGGGGAGGCGAGCTTTTTTCTTTTCTAGTGGTGTTGGTATATCTTACACAAATATGCCATCCTTAATTGGTAGTTCTAATTTTGTAGGCTGCTTTTTAGGAAGAATGAAATGGAAGCCATCTCAATGTTAAACAGAAATTTTACCTAAGCAAAGCTCTGCATGTATATCCCAACATGTATTTAGCATACTACCATCCTTATATCTTAAGAAAGTGTTTGATAATATTAGGGCCTCAATCTGCAAAGTAGTATATTAAGGCTCTTATGAATTAATTTGGAGGTTGTTTTTGTTATTGGATTGATCCATTTATTAGTCCATGTGGGGGGACGGTGGGTGGTGTCTTCTAGATATTGATCCCTGTGGAAAACTTGTCTTATGCTTGGATTCTACATTTTTTGAGTTTGAAGAGTTATGGTTATGTGCTTGATAAGAAAATCATTCCTTGGTCCTGAATAGGGTGTTGCATTGCTTCGTCTAACCTGTTCTAACCCAGTCTAATTCATGTTGAGAGAATATGGAGCTTGAAAATTAATTAGACCGCATTACAGAAACATAATTTTGTAGGCTTTATGGTGATGGCTTAATAAACAACTTGATTTTGACATCTCTAGGTATAATGCAAAAATGTACTTATAATACACATTTACAACAATGATTAATATTAGTACTATAATTTAATTATGATTGTTATCATCATTATTATGTAGGGATGCACATTCTATTGAATTGGAAGAGAGCCTCCAAAAACTTGGAGTGGAGAAACTCAACAAAGATGATGTTCAAAAGCTACAGTGGGAGATTTTGGAAGCCAAAATTGGAAACTGGATTCATTTCATGCGTATAGCAGTAAGATGATTGTAGGATTGGTGCTGTGTTTTTTTTGGCTACATTATTCTTTTAATATCTTTCAAATATGTAATTATACATGAACAAGTGAAATTGTTGTTTGCTGGTGAGAGGAAAGTTTGTGATAAGATATTTGAAGGCTTTGATTCACTAAGTGAACAGTGCAAAAAGCAAGAGATCCCCGAAAAAATTATTTGTACTTTTGGACATGTATGAAATCATGCAAGAACTTCATTCAGAGGTATGGCTTTTGACATGCAAAATCATGAATCTTCTGCTATCTCTTTGGTGTATTGGTTTCATAAATTTGCTTCAATAATTAACATGTGAAGAGTGACTTAACAATAAATTAAATTAATATTTTTAGCACCACATCTATTCTCCCTTAAGCATACATATAATCCTAGAGTGTATACAATAGACCTTATATAATAAATGATTGTTTCACAATATTATTAAAGAGTGTGTACAACCCTGGTAGAAATTAAGAACAAGATAAAAAAAGGAAAAAATATATATGTAAGGAAAAATTAAAGACATAAAAAGGAGTGTAGTGTGTAACATAATTAGAATGCAAAAATGAGTGTACTCTTACATAATCTTGAGGCATCCACTTGACTATTTATTTTTTTATTATTGATTTATGGTCATCATACTTGCACACTGGTGCTTATATACTTATTTTTCACATTATCTCAAATCATTGAATAACACTCTTGGGGTCTAATAAAGAATCCACATTTTTTTTATAAAAGAGAAATTTTACTATTATTAGAGTAGTACCCAAAGAAGACACAAACAAGGTATTTTCTATACATAAGCTGCAAATGTTGCACAACCAAGAGATACTGGAATGGTATTTGAAAAGAATGGGGAAGTTTTACAAAAGATTGGTACAAATGAAACAACATCAATAGACACTCATTCGGTGGTATGTGATTCTGCTCCTATAAATCCTAAAGAAGAGAATTCAAGTAATATCAATAAGTCCTCTGTAACCACTAAGGAAAGAGAAGAAATTGGTTTTTATCAAAGAGAATCCAACCACCGACGAAGTTAATAATGTCAGAAGAACAAGATCAATCACCATGAGACAAATGTTCTCCTAATGGGTCTAATACATCATCAAATGTTACTGTAAATCATGGTCACTCACCTAAGGCAGATGTTAAGGCTTCTAGTTTAAACGAAGTTCATATATTTTGAAAGTCATCCTCAGTGGACTCTAGTCTTGATTCTCTGGATGAAAGCGATATTTCTAAAATCCAAGGAGAGTCTAATGATGATAGACTAAGGAGACGAATTGAGTACAACTGAGAAATGCAATGACTCTTTACAAAAGGAAGTGAAGGAAGAAAGAAATGCTTCTACTGTTGCTACAAATGAAGCAATGTCTATGATTACAAGGTTATAGGAGGAGAAAGCAACAATATAGATGGAGGCTCTTCAATATTTTAGAATGACGGAGAAGCAACAAGAATATGATAATGATGAATTGGAGAAAGTGAATGGTCTACTTACAGAAAAGGAAAAAAAGATACAAGAGTTGGAAGCCGAGCTAGAATGTTATAGATCAAACATGGCAGATGATGAGCCTATGGTCCATAACATGAGTATTTACCCAATGGAAGCCTTAAAGATCGTCTTGCCTGCAAAAATAACACCCTTCCGTTGTCATGGCAAGCTCAAATTTGCATTACTGCTAAAACTGTTGCTGCTCTTGTAGCTGGTTCTATGATTTTTTAAAAAGTTGACCCCACCTACTCTTGAACTTTGGTTAGGAGAGCTATCTGTGTAAGCATTTGATTTGAGATGAAAACATTATTTTTGGATGTAAATGGAGTTCTTTCAACTAATGCTTATCAGGTAAGGTTGTAATTTCTCTTTTAAGTTGCATAGGTTTTGATGTGTGAAGTATAAAGTAAAGCAAGAAGTGTTTTGTTAATGATGCTTTTGTAAATATGTCAGGATGAGTTGTTGTAGGGTGCTACATACTTGGCTTCACAAGGCTACTAAGAACCCAATGTACCTAAACTACATTAAGGTTAATGGACAGACCCTTGGGGCTGCAGATTCTAACAATACCTTTGGATGAGATAACAAGCATGTTGGAGCAAGGATAATGCTTTCTAAGGTCTAAAATGAAATTCTTTTGTTATTGTTTTTTTCTGGAGACATTCTAACAAAAATATAAAGGTTTCCAACTCATAATATTTGTGCTGTTGGTTTTAGGAATTTGCTGTTCGGAAAGGAAAATAAGAAATAATGACTAAGAACAAAGCTCTAAGCCAATTTTAGAGGGAAATAAGAAACAAGAATGAGAAAGAACAAAGACAATTGCCTAATAAATAAGCTTGGAGAATGAAATCAGGACTTTGCCTCTTAGATAGACTACAATCTCCTACCCAAGACCTCTACATTTTATTCCTTGTACATTGTTATTATTGTGTTTTAAATCATCCAAGTTTCACATTGGTTACAAAATTGGTGTGAGGCATGGGAAGAACAATAAAATATAAGATTAAGAAGAAAACAACATTGTCTTATTTTTACTATCTTCTTTTTATTGACTATTGAAATATTAGAAATATTAGACAACTACAATTTATTTTGTTATTTCAAATCATCCAAGGTGTGATTCTTAAGTTGGTTCACAAATATTTCTTATTACTAGGAAGATCTAAACCCTTATCAATTTTATATGAACCCTCATAGAATAAGAAGCTTTAGTGTCTTAGTGAATTCAGTAATTATTACCTATTCGAACCACCCCAAGTGATGGCTTAAGGCCTGTATGCTCAGGGAGTTGCTAGTACTATGCTCTAGATAGGGCCATGCTATAATCTTATTCGATTGACTTTGTCATTTTTCCCCTTTCTACTTATTCGAAACACCATAAATCATTAGACTTCGCCCTCACTTCCACCTCCTTTTGCCCTGGAAGATCAGCTTAACACATTAATATTCTGCTTTTTGGTGTTTTCTTAACAGTTTTCCTGACAATTATATTTCCACAATATATATATATATATATATATATATATATATATATATATATATATTTGCACAACTAAGCATCTACTAATGTGATTTTGCTTCAAAGCATCTCTAGCATGTGATTGAAACACTGTGAACTAACTACATAATACTAGAGATGAAACACTATGAATTAATTTACAATATAAATAATTAAAATTCAAAATAAAAATTGATATTAATAAAAATTTGACAGTAATTAAAGTTGACAATTTTAAAATTTTTCTTTAAATTAAAAAGATATAATGATAGTTCTCAACGCAAAAAGAACTGAATATGTTCCTCTGGTGCGTGTGGAAGCCGTAGAACGTGGAGATTTTTCATGTGCTTCTTGTCAACTGTTGCTGATTAGTTTCATATCATTAATGGAATGGTGAACTAACTGACACATATTTGTTGTTTCACTCAATCCTTGGCTGCAACATCGTTGTCAAGTGTTTCACAGCATATTCCCCCCTTGGGGCTACAAATGCTAACAATAACTGGATGGGATAAATTGGAGCAAGGATACTGCTTTCTAAGTCTAAAATGAAATTCTTTTCTTATTGTTTTTTGCTGGAGACATGGTAACAAAAATATAAAGGTTTTCAACTCATAATATTTGTGTTGTATATTTTACAAATCTCTTGTTCGGAAGGTGCACAAATCTGATACAACACCAGAAAATAATGTAATTATATCTATCTATCAAACAATAAAAATAACAGGAACTCGTGGCTTTTACAAGTAACATGATAAACACACGGGGATTCAATTATTGTCCACTTTTACCCAATTATACAATTGTTGTTTCTATGATACAATTTTCCTAGTAAGCTTCACCATTCTATTATATCCTAATAGCTAAACTTTATGTTTTTCTTAAGTGGTTATGTCTCCAGAATATGCAATGAATGGTATTGTCTCAGGAAAAATAGAGGTATACAACTTTCGAGTGCTGCTACTTGAGATCATTAGTGGGATGAAGAACAAGACTTGCATCCACTCAAATCATACATTCAATCTCATAGTGGAAGCAACGACAACCGTAAGTTCATGTGCATCTATCACAGCCCCCCAACACTGGACCAATCCTATTACAGTGGTTCCATCAAATTTAAATTGAAATGCACATTTTGTGATGCAACTATATTGTTCTGGAAGCATCACATGAACTCGTCATTATGGTTGCTCACCCTATTCATTCCCCAATAAAAATGAAACTTAAAATGAAACGCTAACCTAGCTTGCATCATTATACTAACTGAAACAGTCAGACAGGGGAAATGAGATACTCACCATGAACGATGACGGTGGTAATTGAACGGCAGCCAAATACGTTTGACGATGGGGTGGGCCGGCGCGGAAGGGTGAGTGACGAAGAGGGTGACCTGAGTGAGGGAAGCGCCTAGGGTGTGAGTGTACTGACTGAGGTCACGAGGATGACTCAATCAACGAAACGAGTCACGTGACTATATGGCACGCAAACCATGACGGTGTCGACTAAAAAACATCGTGGAAATTGTCGTACCATAATTTGAAGACGGGTTTTTACATGACCATCTTCATTTCAAACCACCGCGTATTATACCACAGTAGTTTAGGAGGACCGATGTCGTAAGTGTGTCGTAAAAAGATCTTTTTTTAGTAGTGATATAGAAATTCCATGTTAAAATTAGACAGATCTTTATAGCTAAATAAGTCCTTAAGAAGCATCTCACTAAATGCATTGAACTTAGTTTGATCCTGGGATTATTTTTGTATACACCCAACTATGTTATCCTTTATCATTTTTTGAATTTTGACATTTTTTTTTGGTCTTGATAGTGGTGTTAGGCCTTTTGGAGTATCACTACTAGTTGTTGGATTTGATGATAATGGACCACAATTATATCAGGTGTGTAAACATTCATTTTTTATGTAACTCTTGACATGTTTAAACCCTAGTAAATGGTCATCACTTGCAATATTAATTTTTGATTACATTGCATTGTCTAACCCTTTGTTGTGAACTTGAATTATATGTTTAGTTGTCATATGTGTAGACTATATGTAACAAGTCCAGACTTCAGAACCTCGTTCATTAGTGAAACGAATAAATACACCTTAGATTCTCTAAAGACTTTATATTTCAATTACATAAATTATATGCTATCTTGTTTTGCTTCACCTGAATTAGTTTATCTTCAAACTAATAATAGAAAGAAACTAACAAATAGAAAGAGTGTGTTTCGTGAATCCTACTATAATAGATTAATACATGCAACTAACAGATCAGAAAGAAACCTATTTTTTTTTAAAAAAAAGACATTTTAAGACGGTTCTATGAAAAATCATTTTAGAATATCCACTTTCTATGAAGGTTTTCAGAAAAACCTTCTTCGAATCCTCAATTTTTTGTTTTCTTTTTAAAAAAACATTTTAAAAAACTGTCTTACAATGTCTATTTTCTAAGATAGTTTTTGAATCCTCAAATTTTTTTTAAAAAAAGAAGACATTTTAAGATGGTTCTTTAGAGAAACGTCTTAGAAAGTTCGCTTTCTAAGACAGTTTTTCTCGAAAACCATCTTAGAATCCTCATTTAAAAAAAAACATTTTAAGACAGATTTTCTTGAAAACCATCTTAGAAACATCCATTTTTTTCAGAAAATAATTTCTAAGGGGATTCTTCACAAAACCATCTTAGAAATTAGATTTTCTAGGACAATTTGATAACCGTTGTGAAAAGTCTTGACTTTTCACGATGATAGCTTCAACGGCAGTTGAAAACCGTTGTAAAAAGCCCATCAAAACTGTCGTGAAAAATGATTTTTTAGTATTGATTTTGGCTATAAAAACATAATAGTGGTTTGATATGATTGAGGTGATTTTGTTTTTTGTTTTCTACTTTTTCTCTTTTTCTATTTTGGCTTATTTCTTTTTTTTTTTCCCTTTAGTTTTCAATTGTAGGTGGTGAGCATAGAAAGTGATTGTTCCTCTAAGGAGGGGAAGAGAGATGGTTGTATAGTTTGAAAAAAAAATGTTTTTTTTTCAATAATTAGGTGGTTCAACTTTATACACAAGAATATGGTATAAAGACATTGGTTTTGATGATAAAGACATGATAGTGATTTGACGTTTATCCCCATTTAGTGCACACATTTTCTTAGACCACTATATCCTCTAACTAATTCCAAAAATCACCTTTAAATCAAACAGTTATTAGAAAAAATAACTCCTCCAATTTGATAGTTATTACATCTTTCAACTATTTTTTATTTTTAATTCAAAACTGAAAAAATAAAAGAAATTGGTAGTTGAGGCACGTAGTGCCTGTTTCCAACTAATAATAATAATAATAATGAGAAAGTATTATTTTTTTTGCTTATTTGTTTGTTCAAATTATCAAATATGAACTAGTTACATATTAGTTATAATTTTTATCATAATAAATATGTTTATTTATAGTATTGTGATTTTATCATGTATCCCTGAGACATCACCTTCAAATCAAACGGTTATTAGAAAAAATAACTTCTTCAATGTGACAATTATTGACATCTTTCAATTTTTTTATTTTTAATAAATAAAAGTATTATACACCACTATATTAATGATCATTTTGTTATCCTTATTAATAACCATTTTGTTATAGGTGATGCGAAAACATTGAAGTTTAAGAGTATTATACTACACCACTATCAAGGATCACATCTATCAGCTAGTATTAATCCTAAATTGATGAGATTGAAAAGGGAAAGATTACAATGACCACACCCACCTACTAGAATTAAATCCCAATTGATAAGATAGAAATAATTAGGGAAAGATTGAATATGGATTTCAAAATATTATAAATAGGGATAAGACCTTCTCTTGGGCATTTTTTTTGCTTTTGTTTATGATTGTGAGTGATCAAGGAGAGGAAATGTGTAACACCCTGAAATTTCGATAACTTAAAATTGATGTTTAATGTAATTCTTATGTTATTTGATTGATTTTGATGGGTTGAGGTGTTGTGTGAATTATCTATGTGTGATTTCTTGATGTGGATGTTAGGTTATGTGGAGTTTGATTAACCTATGCTGAAATTGTGAGATTTCAAGTTTTACCTAAACCTATTTCGATAAAAATGCGATCCCGAATTTGTTAACCGTTGGATCACCTTCATATTTGGATTGTGGGTTCATAACCTAAGTCTTCACACTTTGACCATTGGAATTTTCAAAATACCATTTGTGGACATCTTTCTTAGCAAGAAAAGCACACTAAGTGCAATTCCAACCCCAGAGGAATTGCGCCTCAGCACAAAATGTCGCGCTCAGTGCAAATCTCAACTCGAGAGGAAATTGGCTCAGCACGAGAGGTTGTGCTCAATGCAAATCCCAACCTGAGAGGAAACTCACTCAGTGCCAAAAGTGGATTTCCGTTTAACAAGACGAGCTAGCTAAGCGAGATTTGCAGATTATAAATATGTTCTTCAGGGTGGAAAACACAATTTCTCGCCCCTCTCTCTCTCTCTCTCTCTCTCTCTCAAAACTCTTCCCAAAAACCCTAGAAACTTCACTTCTACCACCCACGCCCACCGGTGGCCACCACGAGTTTCCGTTGCTTGCTACCAAACCACCACACAGAGATGAACACTTTAATCGGAGCGAAATCCTCTGAATTTACCTCAAGGATTCGGTGGAGAACAAACTCCCAATCCTTTCTTTCGTAGTTTCTCAAAGGTAATTGTGACTTCTATGTTTTTCTCCTAGTTAGTTTGAACTTCGCTTAGTATTCCTTGGCTGCAACATCGTTGTCAAGTGTTTCACAGCATATTCCCCCCTTGGGGCTACAAATGCTAACAATAACTGGATGGGATAAATTGGAGCAAGGATACTGCTTTCTAAGTCTAAAATGAAATTCTTTTCTTATTGTTTTTTGCTGGAGACATGGTAACAAAAATATAAAGGTTTTCAACTCATAATATTTGTGTTGTATATTTTACAAATCTCTTGTTCGGAAGGTGCACAAATCTGATACAACACCAGAAAATAATGTAATTATATCTATCTATCAAACAATAAAAATAACAGGAACTCGTGGCTTTTACAAGTAACATGATAAACACACGGGGATTCAATTATTGTCCACTTTTACCCAATTATACAATTGTTGTTTCTATGATACAATTTTCCTAGTAAGCTTCACCATTCTATTATATCCTAATAGCTAAACTTTATGTTTTTCTTAAGTGGTTATGTCTCCAGAATATGCAATGAATGGTATTGTCTCAGGAAAAATAGAGGTATACAACTTTCGAGTGCTGCTACTTGAGATCATTAGTGGGATGAAGAACAAGACTTGCATCCACTCAAATCATACATTCAATCTCATAGTGGAAGCAACGACAACCGTAAGTTCATGTGCATCTATCACAGCCCCCCAACACTGGACCAATCCTATTACAGTGGTTCCATCAAATTTAAATTGAAATGCACATTTTGTGATGCAACTATATTGTTCTGGAAGCATCACATGAACTCGTCATTATGGTTGCTCACCCTATTCATTCCCCAATAAAAATGAAACTTAAAATGAAACGCTAACCTAGCTTGCATCATTATACTAACTGAAACAGTCAGACAGGGGAAATGAGATACTCACCATGAACGATGACGGTGGTAATTGAACGGCAGCCAAATACGTTTGACGATGGGGTGGGCCGGCGCGGAAGGGTGAGTGACGAAGAGGGTGACCTGAGTGAGGGAAGCGCCTAGGGTGTGAGTGTACTGACTGAGGTCACGAGGATGACTCAATCAACGAAACGAGTCACGTGACTATATGGCACGCAAACCATGACGGTGTCGACTAAAAAACATCGTGGAAATTGTCGTACCATAATTTGAAGACGGGTTTTTACATGACCATCTTCATTTCAAACCACCGCGTATTATACCACAGTAGTTTAGGAGGACCGATGTCGTAAGTGTGTCGTAAAAAGATCTTTTTTTAGTAGTGATATAGAAATTCCATGTTAAAATTAGACAGATCTTTATAGCTAAATAAGTCCTTAAGAAGCATCTCACTAAATGCATTGAACTTAGTTTGATCCTGGGATTATTTTTGTATACACCCAACTATGTTATCCTTTATCATTTTTTGAATTTTGACATTTTTTTTTGGTCTTGATAGTGGTGTTAGGCCTTTTGGAGTATCACTACTAGTTGTTGGATTTGATGATAATGGACCACAATTATATCAGGTGTGTAAACATTCATTTTTTATGTAACTCTTGACATGTTTAAACCCTAGTAAATGGTCATCACTTGCAATATTAATTTTTGATTACATTGCATTGTCTAACCCTTTGTTGTGAACTTGAATTATATGTTTAGTTGTCATATGTGTAGACTATATGTAACAAGTCCAGACTTCAGAACCTCGTTCATTAGTGAAACGAATAAATACACCTTAGATTCTCTAAAGACTTTATATTTCAATTACATAAATTATATGCTATCTTGTTTTGCTTCACCTGAATTAGTTTATCTTCAAACTAATAATAGAAAGAAACTAACAAATAGAAAGAGTGTGTTTCGTGAATCCTACTATAATAGATTAATACATGCAACTAACAGATCAGAAAGAAACCTATTTTTTTTTAAAAAAAAGACATTTTAAGACGGTTCTATGAAAAATCATTTTAGAATATCCACTTTCTATGAAGGTTTTCAGAAAAACCTTCTTCGAATCCTCAATTTTTTGTTTTCTTTTTAAAAAAACATTTTAAAAAACTGTCTTACAATGTCTATTTTCTAAGATAGTTTTTGAATCCTCAAATTTTTTTTAAAAAAAGAAGACATTTTAAGATGGTTCTTTAGAGAAACGTCTTAGAAAGTTCGCTTTCTAAGACAGTTTTTCTCGAAAACCATCTTAGAATCCTCATTTAAAAAAAAACATTTTAAGACAGATTTTCTTGAAAACCATCTTAGAAACATCCATTTTTTTCAGAAAATAATTTCTAAGGGGATTCTTCACAAAACCATCTTAGAAATTAGATTTTCTAGGACAATTTGATAACCGTTGTGAAAAGTCTTGACTTTTCACGATGATAGCTTCAACGGCAGTTGAAAACCGTTGTAAAAAGCCCATCAAAACTGTCGTGAAAAATGATTTTTTAGTATTGATTTTGGCTATAAAAACATAATAGTGGTTTGATATGATTGAGGTGATTTTGTTTTTTGTTTTCTACTTTTTCTCTTTTTCTATTTTGGCTTATTTCTTTTTTTTTTTCCCTTTAGTTTTCAATTGTAGGTGGTGAGCATAGAAAGTGATTGTTCCTCTAAGGAGGGGAAGAGAGATGGTTGTATAGTTTGAAAAAAAAATGTTTTTTTTTCAATAATTAGGTGGTTCAACTTTATACACAAGAATATGGTATAAAGACATTGGTTTTGATGATAAAGACATGATAGTGATTTGACGTTTATCCCCATTTAGTGCACACATTTTCTTAGACCACTATATCCTCTAACTAATTCCAAAAATCACCTTTAAATCAAACAGTTATTAGAAAAAATAACTCCTCCAATTTGATAGTTATTACATCTTTCAACTATTTTTTATTTTTAATTCAAAACTGAAAAAATAAAAGAAATTGGTAGTTGAGGCACGTAGTGCCTGTTTCCAACTAATAATAATAATAATAATGAGAAAGTATTATTTTTTTTGCTTATTTGTTTGTTCAAATTATCAAATATGAACTAGTTACATATTAGTTATAATTTTTATCATAATAAATATGTTTATTTATAGTATTGTGATTTTATCATGTATCCCTGAGACATCACCTTCAAATCAAACGGTTATTAGAAAAAATAACTTCTTCAATGTGACAATTATTGACATCTTTCAATTTTTTTATTTTTAATAAATAAAAGTATTATACACCACTATATTAATGATCATTTTGTTATCCTTATTAATAACCATTTTGTTATAGGTGATGCGAAAACATTGAAGTTTAAGAGTATTATACTACACCACTATCAAGGATCACATCTATCAGCTAGTATTAATCCTAAATTGATGAGATTGAAAAGGGAAAGATTACAATGACCACACCCACCTACTAGAATTAAATCCCAATTGATAAGATAGAAATAATTAGGGAAAGATTGAATATGGATTTCAAAATATTATAAATAGGGATAAGACCTTCTCTTGGGCATTTTTTTTGCTTTTGTTTATGATTGTGAGTGATCAAGGAGAGGAAATGTGTAACACCCTGAAATTTCGATAACTTAAAATTGATGTTTAATGTAATTCTTATGTTATTTGATTGATTTTGATGGGTTGAGGTGTTGTGTGAATTATCTATGTGTGATTTCTTGATGTGGATGTTAGGTTATGTGGAGTTTGATTAACCTATGCTGAAATTGTGAGATTTCAAGTTTTACCTAAACCTATTTCGATAAAAATGCGATCCCGAATTTGTTAACCGTTGGATCACCTTCATATTTGGATTGTGGGTTCATAACCTAAGTCTTCACACTTTGACCATTGGAATTTTCAAAATACCATTTGTGGACATCTTTCTTAGCAAGAAAAGCACACTAAGTGCAATTCCAACCCCAGAGGAATTGCGCCTCAGCACAAAATGTCGCGCTCAGTGCAAATCTCAACTCGAGAGGAAATTGGCTCAGCACGAGAGGTTGTGCTCAATGCAAATCCCAACCTGAGAGGAAACTCACTCAGTGCCAAAAGTGGATTTCCGTTTAACAAGACGAGCTAGCTAAGCGAGATTTGCAGATTATAAATATGTTCTTCAGGGTGGAAAACACAATTTCTCGCCCCTCTCTCTCTCTCTCTCTCTCTCTCTCAAAACTCTTCCCAAAAACCCTAGAAACTTCACTTCTACCACCCACGCCCACCGGTGGCCACCACGAGTTTCCGTTGCTTGCTACCAAACCACCACACAGAGATGAACACTTTAATCGGAGCGAAATCCTCTGAATTTACCTCAAGGATTCGGTGGAGAACAAACTCCCAATCCTTTCTTTCGTAGTTTCTCAAAGGTAATTGTGACTTCTATGTTTTTCTCCTAGTTAGTTTGAACTTCGCTTAGTATCTCGTGTTTTGGGTACCGTAATAGGATGTTTTTAAACTTTCTTTGAAAAACCCATGAAAATGAGATGTTATAGAAGTTATCTTTTCATAAAATTGATGTTGTTTTTGTGACCTTCATTGAACTCCGATCACATTAGCGTGATCGAAATTTCACAATGACATCTCTTTGTAGTAGAACCCGAAACATCCTTTAGCTCCTTCTATTTTGATAAGGGTATTAGACCCTGAATGTTGATATTAACTTTATTTTTCAAATCGATACTAAATTGCCTTCGATTTGGTATACAAAACTCTATGTTTGGACCGAAAAACGTGAACGTGAGAGACCTAAGAGACACAAAGAGGAGCTGACAGAGAGCTCACGATAAGTGAAGGGAGTTTATTATAATTTATGGCTTTGATACCATAATTGGGGTTAGGGAACCCAATTATGGGAATGGATGTTTGTCCATGCGCATGCTGGTTTTCAAGAAAAATAATGTTTTTGAGTAATAGGATGTGATACATTTGCTATTGATAAATAATATTATCGCTTTATTAGACTTGTGTTTTTTGAAAACCTAGGAAGTGTGAATCTTAGGCATGAAATTTATATGTATGTGTGGGGTGTGATTATTGATGATGTTGTTATCGATGATAATGTTGATATGAGGTGATGTTGTTATTGATGATAATATTGATATGAGAATGATGTTGTCATTGATGATAATGTGATATGAGGTGATGTTGTTATTGATGATAATATTGATATGAGAATGATGTTGTTATTGATGATAATGTGATATGAGGTGATGTTGTTATTGATGATAATATTGAAATGAGATTATGTTGTTATTGTTGATAGTGCCATTGAGACGAGATGTTGTTGATGTTGATAATGTCATTGAGATGAGATAATGTTGACGTTGATAATGTCATTGAGATGATATGATGTTGATGTTGATAATGACAATGACATGAGATGTTGTTGATGTTGAAAACATCATTGTGATGATGTATGTTGTGTAATGTACATGGGGGTGTAGTGACCAAGTTGGATATCCTTGGTAGGGAAAATATAGTGGTTAAAGAGTTCAAGCATCTTTGGAGTGAAGGGATGGCTTAGAATCTTTAATTATCCACGGTCAGTGCATTGATGGTGCCCATGTGTCATACTTCATACTGCATGGAAATAGTATAAACTTTGTCAACAAGTACTTGTAGTTTTTCATGAGAGAAAATACTTGTACTTAGGGGCATGCCACTCAGTTTGGAACTCCCTTGTGACTTAGGCTAATCAATATGGGGGGAGTTGCCTGTGCACGAAAAGGTGAGCTCGACACTTGCTGCCAAATTTTCCTGAGTATGAGTGTCGCGTGAACACACTCAGACTATTTCCTGACGAATGGTACAACATTGTATTTAAGGGTTGAGGTCAGGAGCATGAATCATACTGAGTATGATTGATTGGAATTATGGAAAGTTGATGACTACTTGTTGAGTGTATGTTGGACTAATGGACATTTTTGTATGAGTATGGTATTTGTTAATGTTTTCTTACTAATCATGGTCATTTGATTTTTTTGTTGATTCCTTTTATAATAAACTCACCCATGCAATTTTTGTACCGTGTGGTTGGTACATGTGATGATCGTGAACCTTCATTCGTGGGAGTAGATGGACAACAATAGATTACATGGAGTGAGATATTTTGTTAGAGTCGCCAAGCCGACGTGGTGACGTTGGGATTATTTTAGGAGATGGTTGTGTTTTGTTAATCAACTCCTCCGTAACTAGTTCTATAATTCTTTTTGAATTGAGGATGTAAATCATCGATTTAATTATATGCATGAACTAATTTACTTTCCGTCATGTGAATGATGTGTATTGAGTTAATATATCTATATATATTCATTTAAGTATTTATGCGTTGTTTGGTGAATGTTATTAACTCGTTGGCAAGTGTACCAATTTGTCAGAAATAGTAAAGTAAAACCGAAGTCCGAGTGTCGAGTCCACAGGAACTTTGTTTGTACTTAGATTGATGCAAACCCAATTTTCAAGCAATAGAAGAGATAAGGAATGAAGAATTGTAAATGTAAAATTTGGAGAAAGTCAAGAATAAGAAAGATAAGGAATTTAAAATAGAAGATAAAGAGAGGTAGAAGATAAGATAAAGGTTTAAAGCAAAAGATGATAAAGATAGAAGATAAAGATGATGATAATGCATTTGAATGCTTAAAGGTAAATTCAGAATTTATAATGTGTTGGAGCCAATGTTAGTCGTCTTATACGACAAACTTTTGTATAGAAAACATTTTCCAAAACTTGTATAGTTCCCCCAATTTATGGTTATTTTGTAGTGATTTTGTAAATAAATATTTTTTTATTGTTAAAGTTGTCTCTAGAATATTTTCATTGAATTTAATGATGAAATATGTGCAATTTCAGGTGAAAAAGAGGCTAAGTCATGAAGTGCTAGAAGTGACAGTTGAGCTTAGCTCATCAGTGGGCTAAGTGCGCATCCACCACTAAGCACAGCTTCAACACGCTTAGTGCGACAGAAGAATCTGGCAGAGCATCAATATCAAGGTCGCGCATTAAGCACGAGATCAATGCGCTAAGCACAGCAGTTGTCTTCAGCCAGGTTCAACGCACGACTGGAACTAAGCTCAAATCCACTTACTCATGCTAAGCGCGAGGGTGGCACTAAGCGCAATGTCACAGATTCAGAGCCTATTTAAAGCATGTCTTGTGCAGAATAAGGGTACAGATTTTACACACACACTTTTATGGAGATTTGCACAGAATTCCAAAGCACACCACAGTGCCTATTTTGGGAATAGAGCTCTGGAAGTAGCAAGATGAGTAGCTTTTGCAGAGATACCTAGGTTTTGTAATCTCATTATTGTTAGGGTTTTTTTGTAATGGCTGGCTAAACACCCTTGTTGGGGAAATCTAAAGAACAACTGATGTAATTAATTTAATATGTAATTGATTGTGTTTCTTGTGTTGAATGCTTCTTTCAGTGCTTAAATTTTGTATGCTCTTGGTCTGATCAACCATTTGTGTGCACGGTTAGGTGACTTTAGCATTGGGAAATGTATTGTTGCCTTAGAACTTGAATGAAACAGGATTAAAACTTAGTCTTAAATGAGGGATCTGCGGATTAAGTTTTGGTTTTAAATATGTTGTTACAATAATGCTGTTTAGTCTTAGTCTAATCCAACAAGAGGGATCCGAGTACAAAGCTTAGGCTAAATTAGTCTAAACTTTCATAAGCTATTTAAGCTGAGTCTATTCCAACAAGAGGGATCTGAGGATGAAGCTTAGTTTAAGTAAGTCTAAACCTAGGAGGGCTGCCGAAATTAAGCCTAGTCCAACAAGAGGGATCTGAGGATGAAGCTTGGATTGATTCAATCTAACTAGGGATCGAGATTTAGTAATTTAGGCTACAGGATAGAACACAAAAGCATGATTGATTAGAGAAACATCTTTATATACATCACCCAATACCTTTACCTACTGCTGTCAATCTTACTTACTTGCATTTTTACTGTTTTTAGCCTAGACTTAGTTTAATTATGTTCTAAATCATTAATTATCAATGTTTCTTTCAAAATGCCTTATTTCTGAATTTAAACCTGTCTAAGACTAGTTCCTTGAGTTCGATACTCAGATTCATCCATTTTAATTTTAAATACTTGACGATCCGGTGCGCTTTCGACAAACCAGATTTCCTTTGAACATATTTGCATAGAGAAAAAGTGGACCAAAAAGTAACTACAGGAGAAATTCAACAGCCAGCATGCCAAAACTACCTATGATGCAACTTTAATAATTTTTTTATCTAATGTTATCACAGTTTCCACCCACATCTACTATGATACTCTATCTTTGGTTCCCCGCATGAAGAGCCTAATTTATCTATTTTCTCTCCCAAATTCCTTTGCAAAGATAAAATAGTCAATCACATTAAGAATAAAGATGCATGAAATAAGCTAAACAAATATCACTTTATTCCTAGCAATGATTTCATTTAGATGCCCTTTCCCAGTTCTTTAGATAATAACCATTTTCCAATGCATTACTTCCTAAAGAATGCATGAGTATGAGTGATTAGACCATAATCAGCAACAATAAAGCACAGAAAAGAACAATAAAAACTAGAATTGCATTAAATAGATAGTAAGGAAGAGTTACATTACAAGAGGTTGGCCTGTCAGGCTCCCAACAATGAGGGTTTAGCCTCTCATAGTCATGAGAGGCTTTACACTTTAAGGATTGATATGGATAGAAGAATAAGAGGGATGGATAAAGGAAGAAAGGAGGGAATGGCTATAGAAAGAGGGTTTACCCTATTTCTCCTTTGTTTCCTACTCCTTTTATAGGCCTAAGGTAGTTTAAAATTCATGCAACCTCAAGCTAAGTGAGCCTTCTGGGCTTAGCGAGTATGGCGGTAATTACGCGCTTAGCATGGGATTTGCGCTAATCATGCCTTAGGGCTTCTTCATGAGCCTTCTTTGCGCTAAGATTATGATGGCCGCTAGGCGAGGTGACGCGCTAGGCCTGTCTTGTGCACTAAGCGAACTGTCTCAATCTTCATCTTTTTTTCAAGTTTTTGCATTGATTTTCCTCCAAAGCACTTGTAATTTTCTTCTTTTGAATCCTACTGGTAAAAAATTAACATGTTATAAATTCCTCATTATTTCATTAAAAACAACAACAAAGTAAAGAAATTCTAATCATTCTTAGTCATAATTGGCTATTAATTAAACCCAAATTTCACAGTTATCAAACGTGTATCGCGAAAAATTTACTCTCATTTTTCATAAGAAAATTAATGGAATTTTAATTTAAAAATTAAAATTTACGCGGTTTAGAGTAGTGATATCATAGCGACGAGGCAGGTCATTATAAAGTGGCCTTGTGGAGAAGGTTTTAGCTGTAGAGGGACATATTGATCATCATAAGGACTAGTCATTTGAATCTCATGTCTCTATTTGAGTTATTTGGCTTTATCATGACCATGAGGGTCTAGTTTCTCTTAGCCAGGATTTTGAGTGTACCTGATACCCCTTTCTAATTCTTAATGAAATTCCTTGATGCTATTCAGTAGATTAAATCTCTTCTATGCTTTTATTTCTTTTAGAAGTGATCACTATTTGTCTTGGTTAATTGCTTGTCTATGATTGAATTCATAGAATTCAACTATTTTAATCAACCTGAATTGAGAAGCGATTGAAATCATACAGTTACTTATTGTGTTGGTTTTTGGCAGATTAATCTATTTTAATCATCCTCTCAAAATTATGAGTTTACCATTTGTTGTAATTCAATTCATCTATAATCAATTAAGGGTTAAATTAGGAAAATTAATGTTGTTAACTTTGACCAATTATTGATTGCGAAATTAAAAGGTGCTAGCAATGAACTTGTTTGAGAATATTTTATTAGAAATAGAATTGGGAAAAAGGAGTACATGTGAAAAAAAATTCTAGGCTCCTTCATAAAACTTGTTTTCATACTAACTTTATACTCTAATCGATACTTAATTTCTTGACAAAACAATTGAAAAACTTTCTTCACATTTGGTTTAAACTTTATTTGCTTAATTTTGTACAAAATTATATATTAGGAAATACAACTACTAATTTGGATTCGATATCTAGACTTAGACTTTTAGTCCACTATAACTATCGTGTAAAATACACTTGTCCTTGTGTAAATACTATTCATACACATCACTTGGACCCATTAAATATCTTTGTTATAAGGATAAGAAAAACTATTTTAGATTAGTTTTTATTATCAGTGCTTAGGATTGATGCTTGTGAATTTTCTTCCTTCTATTCCTTTTGGGTTTGAATTCTTATCTTTCTTTATTTTCTTTTTGGAGTTTTATAACGTGAACACGTATGAATAGATTTCTAGTATTGGGGCTTAGCCTTTGACTACTATTTGAATTAATTGCAATACCTTTATGTTCATATATTCTTTTGATCTCTTTCTTGTTATTTCATCTATGTTGAATGATTGATTTCCCTTTGGCATAATCTTAGGTGTGTTAAGAAGTGAGAGGTGAATCCATTTGTTGGACCCATAGGAAAGAAACTTGGTCTTTAAACAATAAGATTAGGATTGATCCTTTGAGGATTACTTGAATTAACAAAGAATGTAAAGCGTTTAATTGAATATAACCACCATGAAATTAGGGATTAATTCAATTAGATAAGCCTACTTTTCTTAAGAAAAAGCAGAGGATACCTCAATTAATTCACCTTCAATGAGAATTAAGCAAGAGATAAGATAAAGTGATTAATCACTTACAAAATCATTGTGTGAACCCCCAATAATAAAAATCTTCTCTATCATTGGTTTAATCCTTTTTTAAAAAAAAAACCTTAATCTTATCTTTACCCTCAATTTAATTTTTTTCAATCTCAGTTCTTTTCTTATCAAGTCAAATATTTTTGTTTAATTTTTAAGTCAATTTACAACAATCATTAAGCTAAACACACAATCCACGTAGAGATAATCTTATAAATTTTATTATTTGATGACGATCAAGTACATACTATTTTTTCCTATCATGACTAAAAATGAAATACATATTATTAGGACAAAAATGAAAAAATAAATAAATTAAAAGGACTAAAACAAAGTAATAAAGATCAAAACCAAAATATAGAAATTTTACAAGGACTGGTTTAATTTTATTTATAAAGATGATAAACAATATATCATAGAAATATATAAAAATATATTTAAACTCATTTTGTATACATTAAATATGAAATCGAACATTACTTAAATTTGGAAGTATCACAAATTCACTTATTAATTTAAAAGTATCCATAATGCATGAGCTATTACCTCAATCAATTCCTTGCATTGAAAAATAAACTCAACGCTGGGACAAACATATCACCATGCTTTTTCCCTGCTCAACTTTACATGGGCGATATACTTTCCTTTCAAAAAAAAGTGAGATAACCTAGTGGCAATGCACTAATTAAGTTGATTGACCTTCAATGATCAAAAACTCTTTTTCTTCTTGTCCTCTTTCAATGTATTATAGTTAAACTTGGAAGCCTAGTAAATTAATTTTTTAAGTAGAACTCATATAAATCTTCCATGATAAGGCATATGAATTTGAATATTTTTCAGTAATGTTTTTTTAAAGATGTTTTTTAGTGATGTTAATTGTAACATTCATGATTGTCAACTTTTCGATAGTTCACACACTATGATATTTCACAAGGTGACACTTCACTCAACTTTTTGTTGGTCAGAACCCTCTATTGATCATAATGCTCTATAGATAACCCTTTATGAGACCTCGACAATCTATTTCGACTGTTTTCAAAATCAATGATTGTTCCCACAAATCAACACAAGACTTTTCAACGTACTTTGTCCTCATTCATACGCTTTCTGGTAAACTTTCCAAAAGGTTATCATAAACCTTGTGTTTGTCATTGTTGAATGCAGAGCTAGCCAAGTAAACTTGCAGGAAAAGCTTAGAAAGAAAAAGGGAAGCAATGAATGGAGTTCTATGTATTGAAAGATTGATCTCAAAGTTACATCTTGATTTGTACAAATGGTTATATATACACATATACAACAACTAACTTCCAACTAACTATTAGTTTCAACCAACTAAACTAACTTTTAACTAACTAACTTAACTTCCAACTAACTAACTAACACTAAGAGCCCCCCTCAAACTACGAGTGGATATCAGACATTCCTAGTTTGGAATGCAGAAATTTAAAAGCACTAGGCATTAGAGCTTTAGTGTAAACATCAGCTAATTGATTTGTAGAAGGAATGGGAAGCAATTGCATAAGACCCCTTAACACCTTCTCTCAAACTATGTGGCAGACAATCTCGATATGCTTTATTCTTTCATGAAATACTGGATTCGAAGCTATGTGAAGAGAAGATTTGTTGTCACAATACAGAGTGGCAGGTTTCTGAAAGTCTACTATGAATTCTTCCAGCAGATAGGTAAGCCATTGTATTTCACAAATGGCGCTGACTAGTGCCCTGTGTTCAGCTTTTGATGAGCTTCTAGACACAATGGCTTGTTTCTTGGATTTCCATGAAATCAGTAAGTCACCAATGTACATAGCATAACCAGTGATAGACCTTCTTGTGTCAATGCAACCAGCCCAGTCAGAATCACTAAACCCCTTTAAATGTATTTTACTTGCAGTAGAAAGGAAAATCCCTGCTCCTGGGGATCCCTTGATATACCTAAGAATTCAAATAGTAGCTTGTTGATGAGCTGAGGTGGGAGCAGCAACAAATTGGCTCAGATGTTGCACAACATAAGTGATATCTGGCCTTGTATTGGTCAAGTAGATTAGCCTTCCAATTAACCTTCTAAAAGAGGAAGCATCTTCCAATGAAAGAGGAGTCTCTAATTATTGATGTAGCTTAGTAGCATAATCTGATGGAGTAGACACTAGTTTAGATCCAAGCATACCAGCATCACTGAGAATGTCTAAGGCATACTTCCTCTGAGAAAGATTGATACCAGTAGGTTTTCTGGCTACTTCAAAACCTAAGAAGTATCTCAAGTCACCTAAATCTTTTATCTTAAAAGCATTGTCCAGCAACTGTGTAATAGCTTGTATTATCCACATAAACTAACAAAGCAATGACAGTATTGAATCCATGCTTGAGAAACAAAGAATGACCTGAAGCACACTGCTTGTACCCATGAGAGATCAAAAAGGAAGAGAGCCTGGCATACCACTGTCTGCTGGCTTGTTTCAGTCCATATAGGGACCTTTGCAACTTACAAACTTGCCCAAGCTTGGCTACTTGCATACCTTGAGGAAGCATCATGTACACCTCTTCATTTAAATCACCATGCAAGAAAGCATTATTCACATCTAATTGATTGAGATGCCATTTATTGATAGCAGCTAAGGCCAATAGAAGTCTCACTGTGGTTAGCTTGGCAACTGGAGAAAAGGTGCCTAGGTAATCTTGCCCTTCCACTTGAGTGTAGCCCTTGGCCACTAACCTGGCCTTATGTCTCTCCATTGAACCATCTGATTTGTGCTTGATCTTATACACCCACTTACAACCAATAACATTATTATGTTGAGGCATATCAGTTAAAATCTAAGTATCATTAAGTTCTAAAGCCTTAATCTCTGCATTCATTGCCTCTACCCAGACAGGATCTTTAGAAGCTTCATTATATGACCGAGGTTCAAGACTTTGTGTAATGGATAAAACAATATTGTGATAAGAAGGAGAAAATTTTCTATATGAAAAAACAGAATTAAGAGGATAGAGACAAGTACCTACAAAATAATCAAAATACAATTAGGAGATTTGATTGAAATAACAAAGATCAAGTCACATTGAGCAAATGTTGATGTTTTCTTTCAACAATGTCGTTTTGTTGGGGTGTTTCAACACAAGTAATTTGATGCGCAATACCAGTATCATCATAAAATTGTCTCATGATAAACTCTGCCCCATTATCTGGCCTAATCACTTTTACTTTTGTCTCAAACTACCTTTCAACATTGGCAACAAAATTCTTTAGATGAGATTGTGTCTCAGCTTTTGACTGCATGAGAAAAACCCAAACAAACCTTGAGTAATCATCTATTATAGTAAGGAAATACTTGTAACCATTTAATGAAGTTATATTGCAAGGACCCTAGATATCAACATGTATAAGAGCAAAAGCACAAGAAGAATGTGATTCACTACTAGGAAATGATAATCTATTTTGCTTTGAATGATGACAGGTTTCACACACAAATTGCTTATCTGATTTAAGAATAGGATAAAATTGTTTTAATAACAACAATATTTCTAAAGATGGATGACCAAGTCTATAGGTATTCTATTACATGAAAAGGCAGAAAAATTGGAAATGCTAGAACCAGCAAAATCAGACTTGTACTTAGACTTGATAGGAATCATATTGAGTCTGTAGAGTCCTTCCACCATCTCAATTGTACCAATCTTCTGCTGGTTCATATCATGGATAAAACATTTATCATTCATAAATGTTAGTTTGCAGGGTAAAGAGGAAACCAGTTTAGATTCTGAGATCAAATTATATTGAAAGCTAGGAATGTATAAAACTTCCTCCAATTATAAAAATTGAGTAATCTGGATTCTGTCTGCAAAGGTTGCAATAACTATATAGCCATTAGGAAGCCTGACCATTACAAGTTTTATTTTCTTGCATAAAGAAAACAAATGTGGGAAGGCTATGACATGATCTGTGGCTCCAGAATCAAGAATCCACTCATCATGGCTAGTCTTGCTAACACTACAAGTAACTGATAATATACTACCTTTGTTGGTGACTGTACCAATTTGATTTATTTATGAATTGCTTTGAGCTGGAGCTTGCTGTTGTAGCAATGACATTTAGGCTTTGAGTAGTTAATCTTACATCTTCATTTTGTGTCTCCTGATTTCAATCTAAGGGTAAACCATCACCTTCTTCCCTTATAGTATTGACATTTTTTATGTTTGGATTTTGAACCTTGTAAAATTTGTGTTCAGGTGGACAGGGTTATCAAACTCGAGAGTTTACGTAGAATCGTGAGAGTTCCGTGGACTCGACTCGTGGACTCAACTCATAGACTCATAAGAGTCTACCTCATATAAAAACAATAACAAAATATTTATAAATAGCATACTAATTAAATATTTCAACAATATAATAAAGCAAAACAGTAAATCATAAAATTCAGAATATTTAAATAACCAAGTTTAGTAATAATACATCACTACTAGATAATAACTTACAAACGTTATAGTAGTGGTAGATCATTCTCATCAATGGTTTGATGTTATTGGAAAACAAGGGTTTGATATTATTAAATGTGAGAATTTTGTATTTGAGAATAACACACTAAATGAATGTATGTTGAATTCTAAATAGACAGAAAACAATCCAAAATGACATACATTTTGATCTAATTTTTTTAATTTGCTAACTCGTTGACTCGGTGGTAAACATGAGAGTCTACCAAGTCAAGTTAGAGTTTATAAAGTTTGCCTAGAGTCTACTGAAAAAAGAGTTTACTCAAGAGTCAACACGCAGAGGGCAAGTGAACTCGTAAACTCGTAAGAGTTAGCGAGTTAACTCGAGAGTTTGATAACCATGGAGGTTGTCGCAACCTACCCTTCGGCGGGAGGGCGACGCGTGACTCGCGGGATGCGTGTTCCACGAAAGGAATACGCGTGGAGTCGCCACCAACGTTTATTTGAGGAAAACGTCGGAAAAACCGGAAAAGACGCGATCTACGAACTTTTTAGTGAAAGGCTCGGGAGTTGTATTTACGCACGGGGAAGGTATTAGCACCCCACACGCCCGTCCCAAGGGACGGCAGCCTTTAATCGAATGTGCAAACATGACTTTGATTTTTATGTTCCCTTTTATGTTCTTATATCCTTTATACCCTTTTTATATTTTTTTCTTTTTTGTGGTCGACAAGGGTGTTTCCCTTTGCTCCTACGTATTCCTCAATTTGTGATGAGGAAATCAGACCTACGTAGTTCTTTCGGAACAAAGTGTTTGGTTAAGTTTGTTTTTGTCTTTTTTGCAAAATATGTTTTTATTTGAACAAAAGGTCATTTAAGGTGTTGGACCATTAAACGGTCTTTTGATTTTGAAAGATGAGAAACGTTAAGGCGTTGGACCATTAACGATCTCTTGTTTTTGAAAGGAGAGAAACGTTAAGGCATTGGACCATTAACGATCTCTTGGGGTGGTCGACAAAAGCGGGGCTTTTGCTCCTACGTATCCTCAATGAGGAACTCAGACCTACGTAGTTCTTTCTTATCAAGTGATTCTTTTTACTTAAGACGTGATCATTTTAAGGCGTTGGACCTTAAAAATGATCCATTTTACTTAGTGAGAAATTGAAATGACAAACTTCCAAAGCCTATTTTTGTGGACGAGCTTGACTAGGCGAGTTGATTTTAGCCTTAGTTTCACTTTAGTTATTAATCAATTCGATTAAGAATGAGAAATCCCAAAGAGAAAACGTCCGATTGATTTTCCGCTTTATTTTACTAAAAGATGTTTTTTTTTATTATTATATTATTTTTTACCTCTTTTTGATTTCCAACGTGGTTACGGCACGACCGAACGGTCGGAATTCATTTTAACCGAAGTTAACGGATAATACAATTCAAACGTTCGGTGGAAATTTATTTTATTTTTAAGTTAAGCGAGAAATGACTTAAGTAAAATGGCTTAAGCACGTCAACAGGGGGTATAAAAAGTAAACAAAACGAGAATAAAAATGCACGAAACACAATGTGGACCACTACGGGTACATAGAATGAATCGAAAAGCTTGGTTCGAGGTACTTACCCGTTGAAGATCGAAGAACGATGAAGAACGAATGAAGAACGTCGAAGAACGGTTGAAACCTTTGCGAAATTCTTCACGGAAAACGTTACGGAAACGTTTCGGAAGCGCCTCGGCTTAGATTTTTTTCACGGAAACAATTTTTCCAAGCAAATTCGAAAGAGAGAGAAGTGCCTAAGGGGCTGAACCCCTTCCTTCTTCACTTCCTCCCCTATTTATAGCAAAATAGGGGAGGTGGTTGCCGCCCAGCTCGCCCAGGCGAGCCAGGTTGCTTCCTCCAGAAGCAACAGCCTTCTGGAGGAATATTCTGGAGGGCCCAAGTGGGCCTGGGTGCTATTTGCACCCCCATTTTTACTAAGTACACCCCCCCTGCTGTTTTTTTGGTGATCCTTTTTTCGTAAAGTTACGGAAACTTACGAATTTCGTAACGATACTTGTTTTCTTTCCGTAATGTTACGGAACCTTGCGGATTACATAATCATCCCCCTTTTGACTTACGGAATGTTACGGAACCTCACTTAATTATGCAACGATGCTTCCATTTGATTTCCGATGTTTCACGGAAACTTTCCGGTGTGTCACTTAATCATCGGGCCCGCCGCCTCTGGATGATTCAAGGGTGCAGAATGACCAAACTTGGTCTCTGCTTGTCATCGGGCCCGCCGCCTCTGGATGACAAAAGGGTGCGGATAACCGTAAGGTATCTCCGCGTATCATCGGGCCCGCCGCCTCTGGATGACACAAGGGTGCGGATAACCGTAAGGTATCTCCGCGTATCATCGGGCCCGCCGCCTCTGGATGATACAAGGGTGCATGTCACATGACCTCAGGGTCAGTATGACAAAGATTATGGGGCGGCCGACAAAAGCAAGGCTCTTGCTCCTACGTATCCTCCAATGAGAAACTCAGACCTACGTAGTTCTGGATAACTTGTGAGACTTGAAAAAGTCTCCACCAAAAGATGTCTACATCTTCGGAAAGGGCGCAGATGACCACATTGGCCTCTGCTCATCAATCACACTTGGGGTCACTGAATGACGAGGTGCGGATAACCGTAAGGTATCTCCGCGGGCTACCAGCTCTTGGGTCATGGTGACAGAAAGCGGCGCGGTTGACAAAAGCAAGGCTTTTGCTCCTACGTATCCTCTAATGAGGAACTCAGACCTACGTAGTTCTGGATAACTTGTGAGACTTGAAAAAGTCTCAGTGTTTTCTTTGCAAAAATGCAAACATGCTTTAGTAAAGAGATAAATATTCCAACTGATTAGAGCAGCATATGCTTTTTTGAGTGAAAAACAATGCGTTTATCGGGGAAGGAGAGTCTGCTGATGAAATCCCCCATAATCTCAACTGAGATTTTGGATGTTAGCATTTCGTTTCTAAATGACCATTTAGAGGAAACACTAGGTTCGACAAAATAGAAGAAAATCACTCAAAGTGTATCAATCTCGCACAGGTAAGTGTTTCATCCTAATTCCGAACCATAGATATGTCATGACTTGACTTTGCAAATTATTTCCTATCAAATCAAAAATTACATGCGTGATCATGAATCAATAGGACTTCCCTTGGGAATGGGTTCTTTTGGTGGGTTTTTCGGCTTTTGATTATATTTTTTTTTTGCCTTTTCCTTTTCTGTTTTGGTTTTGCGCGAGGCGAACAAGTCACCGACGCACAAGATTTTGGTTGGTAATCAAAGGGAGAAGACCACTTTAGGTCATGGTTTCCTTTTCTTTCTTTTGTTCATTTGATGACAATTCTGTACTGTTCAGATATTGTCTGGTCCAAAGACCTCTCTGCACATTTCTTCTGGTTTCTTTGACCAGGAGCTTCCTTCTTTTTTACTTTCTCCCATTCTTTGGTTGGGAATTTTCTTTCTTTTCTTTTTTCTTTCTCCCACTCTTTGATTGGGAATTTCCTTTCTTTTCTTTTTTCTCTTTCTCCCACTCTTTGATTGGGAATTTCCTTTCCTTCCTTTTTTGCTTCCTCTTTGATTGGGAATTTCCTTTCCTTCCTTTTTTGCTTTCTCTTTGATTGGAAATTTCCTTTCCTTCTTTTTTTTTTTTTTTTTTTTTTTTTTTTTGCTTCCGAGGGTAAGGTTTATGGTGAGTCAGGATTTTGGCTCAAGGCTTGTAGAATGGCTAGACATGATACATGTCAGGGTTTGGTTTGGTTCAAGGATAAAAGGGATGCCCCACATTATTTCCATGACACAAATGCAAAAATGATGATTTGGAAACTTTATGCAAAATTGGTGATGCATGCACCTATGCGGACACTCAAGTGTCAAATTTTTATGGTCATGTGATGCTAGGGCTCATGATTCATTTCCTCTATTTTAGTCAACCCAATGTTTCCAAAATATGTTCTTTTATCCATTTGTGCATTCATCCAAGTCCATTTCGGGTGTCCGGGAAAATTTCACAGCATTCACCCTTCAGGTGTACACACACATTTTTTTTTCCAAAAACTAGCTATGATCAGCGAATTTTTCTTCAAAGAAAAGTTGGAAGTCATCTCTTTTCAAAAGCATGTTGGTTTTTCAGCTAGACAACTTATTTTTCTTTTTTCTCTCTTTTTTTTCTTTTTTTTTTATTTGTTTATTTCTTTTTCTTGTTTGTTTTTTTTTCTTCTCTTTTTTTTTCATGAGGTATTTTGCTATCTAAACATGTGCATATTTTTGTGAGGTATTTTTGCTATATACACGCACATCTAAGGTATCTCTCTACCTAAACATACAAATATATATTTTGTGAAGTATTTTTTTGTTTACATACACGCACATCTAAGGTATCTCTCTACCTAAACATACATATATATATTTTGTGAAGTATTTTTTTGTTTACATACATGCATATCTAAGGTATCTTTCTACCTAAACATACATATATATTTTGTGAAGTGTTTTTTTGTTTACATACATGCATATCTAAGGTATTTTTCACTACCTAAACATACATATATATATTTTGTGAGGTATGACTACCTTCCGAGCTTGTGCTTGTTTTATTTAAATCCCCAGGATCATGAGCAACTAGGTGCATCCTACTATAAAAAGTGATCAAATAGCAGGCAAAAATTTAAAAGGTACTAGGTTGCCTCCTAGTAGCGCTTCTTTAACGTCTTGAGCTGGACGCCTTATGACTTGTCGGTCACTGACCTAGTACTTTGCTTACCTTTGGCTTTGGACTTGGTCGCCTATGGGTCGGCCATGTGTCGTAGGCAATGCTCTAACTTTTTTGTGGATGAGCAGAGGTGAACTCTAAAGGTGGTGGCGGTGCGTCTATTGCCCGCTACCGGCCATCCTAATGCTATTGTGGTGTCTCGCCCTGCGTCTGCCTGGGGGCGCAGTACTTCTTGATGAAAGCTCGATTAGTAGGGGGCCTGATGCCCTTGCTGGAGGTGACAGGTACTCCGTAGAACTGACAGAGACCCGTAATTAGAGCTTGACAACTCCAAGACCCTGTTGGACTTCTTCGGGTCCACTGGGTGTCTTGCAGGCGCAATCCCTGCAAACAATAAATGAAATCAGAAATCAGTTGAGCGATGTGCATACTTACCTATGATGACGTGACCTTGCCGGGGGGGTACGGGCACCCTGTAGGACTGATAGAGGCCCGTAACCAGAGCTGGAAACCCCAGGGCCCTGTTGGACTTCTTCAGGTTCACTGGGTGTCTTTGTGGGTGCGATCCCTGCAAACAAATAAATGGTATCAGAAATCAGTTGAACCATATGCATACTTACCCATGTCGGGACGGCACAGACCAACTGATACTTCCGCAGGGGGAGATTGGCATTGCGGTCGCTGGGCAGAATGTTGCTAAGTAGCAATGTCATCTATATCTGTGTAAGAGTGGTCATGTTGGTGCGCATGGTCCGCACTCTTCTCTTTGCAGCGGCACGGGTGAAATCTTGCCCCAGTATGCATAGTAGCTGTGTGATAGCCTCCCTCTCTGGTTGTGCTCGCACAGTTGGCCCTCCTCCAATATCAGGGGGTGGCCCAGGAACCGTTAAAAGGAAACTACTGGTCCCTTAACCGGGAGTGCAAGTCTCGGTTAAGCATTTAAGGACAGAGGACCTTAAATTATCTTAAGGTGTGGATATGGAGCCCACTGAAAGTGAGGACGCGTAGTCCTCTAAAGGCGAGGGCGTGTAGCCCTCTGAAGTTCAGGACGTGTCGCCTTTCGAAGGCGAGGGAGTGTAGTCCTATGATGGCAAGGACGTGCAATCCTCTGAAGGTGAGGGCATGCCCCCCTTTGAAAATGGGGAACATGTAGTCCTCTGATGGCGAGGATGTGTAGTCCTCTAAAGGTGAGGACGTGTAGTCCTCTGAAGGTGAGGGCATGTAGCCCTACAAAGGTGAAGGCACATGACCCTTTGATGGCGAGGACGTGTAGTCCTCTGAAGTTGAAGGTACATGACCCTTTGAAGGCGAGGACGTGTAGTCCTCTGAAGGTGAAGGTAACTAGTACCCAAGGTGAGGGCGTGTAGCCCTCTCAAGGCGAGGACTTATAGTCCTCTGGAGGTGAGGGCGTGCAGCCCTCTGGTGGTGAGGACGTGTAGTCCTCTCAAGGCGAGGACGTGTAGTCCTCTCAACGGTGAGGGTAACTAGTACCCAAGGTGAGGGCGTGTAGCCCTCTCAAGGCGAGGACATGTAGTCCTCTGGAGGTAAGGGCGTGCAGCCCTCTGATGGTGAGGACGTGTAGTCCTCTCAAGGCGAGGACGTGTAGTCCTCTCAACGGTGAGGGTAACTAGTACCCAAGGTGAGGGCGTGTAGCCCTCTCAAGGCGAGGACATGTAGTCCTCTGGAGGTGAGGGCGTGCAGCCCTCTGATGGTGAGGACGTGTAGTCCTCTCAAGGCGAGGACGTGTAGTCCTCTCAACGGTGAGGGTAACTAGTACCCAAGGTGAGGGCGTGTAGCCCTCTCAAGGCGAGGACATGTAGTCCTCTGGAGGTGAGGGCGTGCAGCCCTCTGATGGTGAGGACGTGTAGTCCTCTCAAGGCGAGGACGTGTAGTCCTCTCAACGGTGAGGGTAACTAGTACCCAAGGTGAGGGCGTGTAGCCCTCTCAAGGCGAGGACATGTGGTCCTCTGAAGGTGAGGGCGTGCAGCCCTCTGTTGGCGAGGATGTGTAGTCCTCTAAAAGCGAGGACGTGTAGTCCTCTCAACGGTGAGGGTAACTAGTACCCAAGGCGAGGGCGGGTAGCCCTCTCAAGGCGAGGACGTGTAGTCCTCTGGAGGTGAGGGCGTGCAGCCCTCTGATGGTGAGGACATGTAGTCCTCTCAAGGCGAGGACGTGTAGTCCTCTCAAGGCAAGGACGTGTAGTCCTCTCAAGGTGAGGACGTGGAGTCCTCTGAAGGCGAGGATGTGTAGTCCTCTAAAGGTGAGGGCGTGCAGCCCTCTGTTGGCGAGGACGTGTAGTCCTCTAAAGGTGAGGGCGTGTAGCCCTACGTTGGCGAGGACGTGTAGTCCTCTCAAGGTGAGGGCGTGCAGCCCTCTATTGGCGAGGACGTGTAGTCCTCTAAAGGTGAGGGCGTGTAGCCCTACGAAGGTGAGGACATGCAGTCCTCTGATGGCGAGGGCGTGTAACCCTCTGAAGGTGAGGACATGCAGTCCTCTGATGGCGAGGGCGTGTAGCCCTCTGAAGGTGAGGACACGCAGTCCTCTGATGGCAAGGGCGTGTAGCCCTCTGAAGGTAAGGACATGCAGTCCTCTGAAAGTGAGGACACACAGTCCTCTTAAGGTGAGGGCGTGCAGCCCTCTGTTGGCGAGGAGTGTAGTCCTCTGAAGACCAGGGTACTAGTACCCGAGGGTCCATCCTTATGAGAAAGCAAGAGATCGACTCATCAAGAGAGCCGGTCATCCCAAATTCAAAAGATTTGGACATTTAGATGTAGGGAATCTATGTAGTTAACATGATTTTGAGGGATGCAAATGCATGCAACCTTTGTTGTGAAATTTGGGTAAATGCGGACTTTATATGAAACAATGCAATGTAATGGAAAGTTGTACAATGTTCATGGCATTCTTTCCCTATTTTGTGATTTTGATTTTGATTTGATTTTTTTTTTTTTTTTGGAAAACACAGATTGACTGCCCTTTTGAAAAAGGTGATAATTCATGCAACCTCATCCTATCTTTTTGCAAATCTCTCCGGGAACTCCCTCAGAGTGTATGTTCTTTTTTATTTAGTCACTTGACCATTTTGGAGTGACGGCAATGGAGTCGTTTGATGTTTAATCAATCCATTGAAATCCTAGGGTTTGTCCCCTTTTTTTTGTTAAAAACATCGATGGGTGAGAACTTTTGATCGGCCCCTATGTTCACTTGAGGCTCATGCACGGTGCCCCTCATTGCCCCAGTGTAAGGCTTTGAGGTACCAATAGTTGTCTTTCGTCATGACCTTGTAGCTGGGAACCTATTGAGTGAGAACTTCTAATCTGCCCCTAGGTTCACTTGAGGCTCATGCACGATGCCCCTCATTGCCCCAGTGTAGGGCTATGAGGTAACCATCATCGTCTTGTTTTCACAACCTTGTAGCAAGGGAGAATGAAAGAAGCAGTTGATTCTTGCAAAAAAGAATTTTCCAAGGACGAGAAATAATTGAAGGATCTTTCAGTTGATGGATTAAGTCAAATGACTCCTATGTAGAAGCAAGATGTTTTGATGTCTTGATGATGCTAAAGGATCAAGTGCTTCTAAGTTTTATCCAAGAAAATCAAGATATATGATCAAGTTTGATCTCTTTAGAATCTTTAGGAAGAAGTTTCCAAATTGAAACAAACAAAGGTTTGACCAAAGAACTCTATCATTTCAATTTGAGATTTGCTCTCCGGTAATCGATTACCAGTAGTTAAAAATGTTTTTATTCAAATTTTTAAAACCTGTAATCGATTACGTAAGTCTTGTAATTGATTACCAGAGGGGATTTTCAGAAAATAATTTCCAAGAGACATATCTATTCAAATGTTTTATGAACGGCCATTCAAATGTTTTAAAGAGAGTTTTCATTGCCCAAACAGTTTTATCCTCTCGAAAGATCAAGAGTTTTTCTGAACTGAAATGTCTTATCCTCTCAAAAAGATTCCTTGGTCAACCACTTGCATATTCAATAATGAATTTTGATTGGTCTTCATTGTACAATCTATCCCTTTTAAGAGAGATTTCTTCTTCTTATTTCTGAAAAGGGATTAAGAGACCGTGGGTCTCTTGTAGTAGAGGATTCTTGAACACAAGGGAAGGGTTGTCCCTATATGCATTGTTAATCCGAAAAGAGAGAGTGAAAGTTTAATTGGGGAATAATATTCATATCTTAATTCAATCCCCTCTTCTTCTCAAGGTAACTGAGGCCATTTGTCCAACATCCTATTCTTGATAACTCACTTCTCTCTAAAAAGACAAAATGAGGTCACATGAACGTCTATATTTTTACTTGAAAACACAGTCAATCAAATGCCTTTTTATTTTTTATTTTGAAACTTATTTGTTTTGAACTTTGCTCGTTGTTTTACGGCACCCCCACCAACGTGCAAGATGAGTAATCTCTGATTGAACGGTCTTGGAAGTCAACACCCAGGAGCGCAGGTTGCTTGAGCAAACAGACCAATGGCTTACACTCACATTCCGGTGGAAGTTGAATAAGCAAAGATGTGTTCGTGAGAGGATGTCCATTTTATCTATATCTTTTAACATTGTAACTGTGGTTTATGGCATAAACTTGAAAATCCTGATGAGTCATAACAACAGCTTCCAGAATTGCCCCATGTATGGTGTTGCTTGTTAATGTTAGGATTCAACAAGCGATTCTCCTCAAATTTCAGCCAGCCCGTATCAATTAGACCTTGCACCTTACGCTTCAGAGCCCTACAATGCTCAATGGAACGCCCCGGGGCTTCTCCGTGACAAGCACACGTTGCGTTCGAGTCGTATTCTCGGAGAAATGGAGGTTGATGAACCTTGGCTAGGGTTATGGCTACCATTGAATTATCAAGTAGATATGGGATCAAGTTTAGCATATGACAACGAAATTTGGGGTGAACCCTACAGGCTTTTTGCTGCAAAATTCCTTTTTGTTGGTGTTTTTTTTTTTTTTTTTGGTTTGTGCTACAGGTGGTCTTCGTCATTGGAAGTGCGGTAGACAGACTTTGTGGTTGATTTAGGGATGGCCTTTGTGGATAACTGGGTGGTGGGTAAGGAGAAGGTTTGTTATTGGCTGAGTAATGACATTGTTGGGTTGGTGGGAAACTTGGCCGTATAGGAATGGCAGTCACAGCATGGGTTTCTCCCTCTTTCTCACCCTCTTCATTTGCCCCAGTTTTCTCAGTCGTCCTAGTAGGATGATCAAATTTGCCTTTTTTCAGACCCACATCGATCCTTTCACTGGCGAAGACCAAATCTGCAAAGCTTTGAGGGTGCGCAGCCCACCATCTTTTCATAGTGGAGTACCGATAATGTGTCTACCATCACGATTATCGTCTCCCTTTCCATTATTGGGGGTACCACCTGGGCCGCCAGATCCCTCCACCTTTTGGGCGTGTTCTTTGAAAGATCCGTCCCCCTTTTTGCACATGTTCTGTAGTTGCATCCTATTCAGAACCATATCAAAATTGTACTGATACTGCCTAACAAAGGCAACCATTAGGTCCTTCCAAGAATGGACTCAGGAAGGTTCCAAGTTAGTGTACCAGGTAACAGCTACCCCAGTAAGACTTTCTTGGAAGGAATGTATCAGCAATTCCTCATCTTTTGCATATTCCCCCATCTTCTGACAATACACCTTTAGATGGTTCTTGAGACAAGTAGTCCCCTTGTACTTGTCAAAGTCCAGCACCTTGAACTTGGGAATGACCATGTTTGGGTATTAGGAATAACTTTCCTAGGTTAGCAAAGGCATAATCTTCACCTCCTTCAATGGCCTTGAGCCTTTCCTTTAGATGATCCGCCTTTCCCTTTTCGGCCATAGCAGGAGGGGCTCTTCCCACCACAAAATGCAATGGTTGTGGTTGTGGGCGAAACTGAGGGCCCTCCAAAGTGTTTTCAAAGGGTATACCACCAACTGCTTGCCCTTCAGTGGCATATCCGAGCCAAGGCTCGAAGTCAGCTAGATTGTGGTGGGGAATTTCATGTGTCTCCCCATGGTTTGAGAGATATGTGCCTGATGAGGTTATTGGTTCTCAATGAGTATCGGAGTGGAGTTATTGAGATTTTCATTGAGAGTGTATGCCACATTGGGTGGTGTATAGTTGGGAGGCAAGCCATATGATGGGAAGGCGTGCTCGTTTTGAATTTGCACATCATGGGGTCATCCGTACTTCCCAAATCTTTGCCTACCATATTTGAGGTTGGATGATTCATTTGCTTGAGGCCAGATGGGAGCATCGGGTTCACCTTAGTGACAGCGCTAATAGCGGCGATTATAACCGCATTGGCTTCCATTATCCTCTTCATGCTCATCATGGTCTTCATCATTGTGGCCATTTGCTCTTTTATGGCCTCCATTTTCGGCCTTCATCTTCTCTTGCACCTCCTCTGCTTCACCCATTACTCTAGCTCTAGCACGAGTTCGGTAAGGGCGCCGTAAAGCGTGTCCTTTTCTTTTTAATAACAATGATTAAGTTCATTTTATTTTATTTTTCAAGGAAAGAATGCAACGAGCAATGCAACTAATGAAAAGCATGGATGCATGCGAATGATGTACAGTTGAAGTATTGCGAATTTTTACGCAAGATATGGGGTTGAATCAATTTAGATTTTCAACATGGTCCATGACATCTTTGTCAAGGTGAAACTGGAAGTAACAAGGACATCAATAATCCTAAATGTGTTTGGCAGTAGACGAAGCAGTGATGTGACTCGATTCATCTTTTGCCCCAATTTTGCAAGACGGTTACTTCCATATTTCAACTTGACTTGATGAACCTTTTTGTAAAAGCATGAGCTTGGTTCAACCCTATAATCCAACAAATGGCAATTCTGATCGCCAATACTTCAACAACATCTCATAGGGATGAATGACTCGGGCGTACTTTAAGCTTATGCACGGAAAATGTAATTATGAAATTGAGATGCCCGAAGAAACACCATTTCCTAGTTAACCATGCATTAGGTACCATGTTCAATTATTTTGTTTTTAAGTGAAACGGGTTTATGATCCCAACATGGTTGGCTCGTGGTGCCTAACACATGAAACTAAGAATGTAGTGTGAAGTTTCACGCTTCCCCCTTTTTGTTTTTGTTTTGTAGAGGAAAACGCAAGGATGAGCAAACATGAAAACAAATGGTATGCAATTTTGCAGATCAAAAAGTTTGTTGAACGCATATGCATGATGATGCCATGACTCATGCAAAATGTGAGGCTGGAATATGATAACGGACAAATGCAGGATATGTCCATTATGATGTTATGAAGAGATGCTTATGTGGTGCATGATATGAATGCATTTTACGGACACGAGAGCCCGGAAAATTATCTCTTCTTACTTGCGCATTTGGGGGCGCAGTGCCCCATGTGCACAATTAAGAAGGTGATATGGACCTTCCGGCTTCCCGTGACAAAGGACGAGGCCAACATACAATGCATGCTAGAGATAAAATGCGGGAGTGACTTGATTCGCACTGATTTTTGGAGTAAAAACGTGGGATAAACTCATTTTATTCAAAAAAGTTATAACTAGTCAAGATCTGAGCGACAATACAAACTTCCTAGCGATTTCTAATCATATGGTCCATTAAGTCTATCATATGCTGACAATAGCTGAGAAGTCCATGGATCTCCTTGGGGGTGGAGTAGGTGTCCGCCATTGCTTTGGCTTTGGCTAGCAATCGGGGAAGTTCTTGACTCCTGTTCAAAGTAAGAGCAAATCGGTCCGTCCACATTGTTGCCTCTTGGTGCCATGAATCAATTACCCTCTCCCTTGCTTCGCTTTCTGCTGATATCTTGGCGTACTCATCCTCTAGCCTTTGCTCGTGAGTCGCCGCTAGATTTAGCTTCTCTTTGCACTCATCGATGATGGCCCACATATTCCCTTCAGTCTTGCTTAACTGTTGGGACAAATTTCTTTTCGACCTAAGGCAAGCCTTTAGCTCGTCCTTCAAGATCATGCCTTTGACCCGTGATGATTCCTTTCACCTCTTCGGAGCTTGAGCTCACTATTGCTGCCCTATAAAGCCCCTCAAAACTTTGCTTTGGTCGTGTTCTTCCTTTCGGGCCTTCTTGGTTTCTCATTCCAAGGCTTCATCGGTGGCCATATTGACATCCCTTAGTTCATCATACTCTTTTCAGACTTTGATGGCTATGGACTTGAACTTCTCTTCGACTACCCAGGCTCTTTCAAGCTCTGCCTTTAGGGCTTGTACCTCATCACTTTCTTCCGAAGCTTTAACCTCATCGTCTCTCACAGTCTTTAGATTTGGGAGCCAATCCAGTCCTTGTGTTCGGACTCTCAGCCACTTATGATAGCTGCCGATGATCCCATTACTGCTTCCCCTAAGCTCTCTGTCCTTTCTTCACGCCGCATCCCATGCCTTGCGAACTCCTTGGAGTACCCTCGCGTTGTGGTCACTAAAACCCCGTGCGATGAAAGGCGTGATGCTTTCGTCTAATGGCGCTCCTCTCATGGGGTAGCCAAGCTGTCTTATGGTGAGAACGGGATTATAATTAATACAACCCCTTGTTCCCATCAAGGGAACATTTGGACATCCTTCGCATGAAGATAGAATCTTGATTCTTCCTTCCTTCTAGCGAGGGAACCAATTAACAGACGCCCCCCCATGCTAGCCAAGAGTTGGTCCCAATTCGCCTTTCCTTTTTCGACGCACGAGCGGTAACCTTGTAGCGGATAGACGGGCCTACCTTCTTGGAGAAAAAGGTGTGAAACCAGCCCCACATAGAGAGCTGGAGTACAGCAAACAATCCTTGCATTGCTTTCTTCACATCTTCGGTCGAAGGTGTCATATAGGTCGGCTAGCATAGCGACAACCGGACTTTCCTTGTGGTTATGATAGGCGAGAAAAACGTCGATCGCTGCCAGGTCCACCAACCCATCCACATTTGGAAAGAGGACTCCCTCGAAAATCAATAGTGTGAGAATATCTATGAATGGGGTCCACTCGCCTTTATCTGCCAAGATTCTTGCTTTTACCTCCAAATATTTTCTCGGTATTCCGACCACCCCATTTTCGACTTGCCTTTGGCGGTCTAATTCCTGCGCCGAGATATGGACTTTTTTAGAAATTCTGGCCAATGAGGGGTAGAACCCTGAGAAGAGGTATGGTTTCCTTCCCCTTAGAGGACATCCTAGGATCTCTTCAAATTCTTCCACCATTGGTGATAGCTGGAAGTCCCCAAAGGTGAAGCACCTCAACGGCTGATCATAATACTGGGCGAGGGAGGCAATTGGTTCCATGGAGACTTCTACCCTAGCTACGTCCCAAATGCTTACCATAGGCTTTGCGGAAGGCTTGCCGTTGAAGTTGACCCATTAATTGCCCCAACCTTCGTAAACTGGTGACCTCTAAGCTCTTGATTTTGACTTGATAAAACCTCTTTTTAAGCGAAGGCTTTTGACTTGATCCCATGTTTTACTAAAGTGAAATAAAATCTAGTGCGAATCAAAACTCCGACATCTATCATGGGTGGAATGGATGAATGCATGAAGGAATGCATATGACACGGATGCAATTTATGAATACGGGAGCTCGGGAAATTGTCTCCTTCTTAGATACAACATCTTGGGGTAGCAAAGTGCCCAACGTATGTATTTAAAAAGGTGACACGGACCCTCCGTTGGTTTGCCCAAGAGAGGGGATTAAGACGGAACCCACACATGATGCACATGCGAAAGGTACAATACGGGGATGTACATAGTATGATAATATTCACTGAACATAAGCAAACGGGTATATGATACTTATGCATGGCAGTGTGAAAAATGGCACGCAGCGTGTTTGCTCCGTGCCCCTATTTAAGGGACCTATAAGGGAGAGAACTAACTAGGCTTTTAGCAATAATCCCCAAGGTAGTCATATCTCTCTTGATGGTTTCTAGAGGTATCATCCCCTTCGAAGAACATATTGCAGCAGTAGGGACTACTAGCAACAATAAGTTTTCAAAGAGAAAAGCCCTAGATGAGGGTTCACTGTAATCAAGCAAGTCGGAGACCTAGCATGATCACAGATTCACCTCCACTCCTTATGTTCCCATGAACCCGGGTATAGGGCCCTTTTTCACTCACAGTGTGTGCAAATAGTGTTAGTGTTTGTGTGCATCAAATGAATAAATATTTACCTCATGCATACATTCTAAAACACACTAAAAGCAACCAATAGTTTATATACACAAGAACATAAGACAAATAAAGGGAAACCAACAAAGGAGAAAGTCATGATAAAACATTGCACAAGATTAAATGGCCTAACTCTCTAAAAATAGTCCCCAGTGGAGTCGCCAACTGTCGCAACCTACCCTTCGGCGGGAGGGCGACGCGTGACTCGCGGGATGCGTGTTCCACGAAAGGAATACGCGCGGAGTCGCCACCAACGTTTATTTGAGGAAAACGTCGGAAAAACCGGAAAAGACGCGATCTACGAACTTTTTAGTGAAAGGTTCGGGAGTTGTATTTACGCACGGGGAAGGTATTAGCACCCCACACGCCCGTCCCAAGGGACGGCAGCCTTTAATCGAATGTGCAAACATGACTTTGATTTTTATATTCCCTTTTATGTTCTTATATCCTTTATACCCTTTTTATATTTTTTTCTTTTTTGTGGTCGACAAGGGTGTTTCCCTTTGCTCCTACGTATTCCTCAATTTGTGATGAGGAAATCAGACCTACGTAGTTCTTTCGGAACAAAGTGTTTGGTTAAGTTTGTTTTTGTCTTTTTTTCAAAATATGTTTTTATTTGAACAAAAGGTCATTTAAGGTGTTGGACCATTAAACGGTCTTTTGATTTTGAAAGATGAGAAACGTTAAGGCGTTGGACCATTAACGATCTCTTGTTTTTGAAAGGAGAGAAACATTAAGGCATTGGACCATTAACGATCTCTTGGGGTGGTCGACAAAAGCGGGGCTTTTGCTCCTACGTATCCTCAATGAGGAACTCAGACCTACGTAGTTCTTTCTTATCAAGTGATTCTTTTTACTTAAGACGTGATCATTTTAAGGCGTTGGACCTTAAAAATGATCCATTTTACTTAGTGAGAAATTGAAATGACAAACTTCCAAAGCCTATTTTTGTGGACGAGCTTGACTAGGCGAGTTGATTTTAGCCTTAGTTTCACTTTAGTTATTAATCAATTCGATTAAGAATGAGAAATCCCAAAGAGAAAACGTCCGATTGATTTTCCGCTTTATTTTACTAAAAGATGTTTTTTTTTATTATTATATTATTTTTTACCTCTTTTTGATTTCCAACGTGGTTACGGCACGACCGAACGGTCGGAATTCATTTTAACCGAAGTTAACGGATAATACAATTCAAACGTTCGGTGGAAATTTATTTTATTTTTAAGTTAAGCGAGAAATGACTTAAGTAAAATGGCTTAAGCACGTCAACAGGGGGTATAAAAAGTAAACAAAACGAGAATAAAAATGCACGAAACACAATGTGGACCACTACGGGTACATAGAATGAATCGAAAAGCTTGGTTCGAGGTACTTACCCGTTGAAGATCGAAGAACGATGAAGAACGAATGAAGAACGTCGAAGAACGGTTGAAACCTTTGCGAAATTCTTCACGGAAAACGTTACGGAAACGTTTCGGAAGTGCCTCGGCTTAGATTTTTTTCACGGAAACAATTTTTCCAAGCAAATTCGAAAGAGAGAGAAGTGCCTAAGGGGCTGAACCCCTTCCTTCTTCACTTCCTCCCCTATTTATAGCAAAATAGGGGAGGTGGTTGCCGCCCAGCTCGCCCAGGCGAGCTCAGCTCGCCCAGGCGAGCCAGGTTGCTTCCTCCAGAAGCAACAGCCTTCTGGAGGAATATTCTGGAGGGCCCAAGTGGGCCTGGGTGCTATTTGCACCCCCATTTTTACTAAGTACACCCCCCTGCTGTTTTTTTGGTGATTCTTTTTTCGTAAAGTTACGGAAACTTACGAATTTCGTAACGATACTTGTTTTCTTTCCGTAATGTTACGGAACCTTGCGGATTACATAATCATCCCCCTTTTGACTTACGGAATGTTACGGAACCTCACTTAATTATGCAACGATGCTTCCATTTGATTTCCGGTGTGTCACGGAAACTTACGGATTGTGCATCAATATTTTTTTGGTTTTTCGGCATGTCCTGGAATTTCACAAATTGCCTAATGATGGATGCCAAGCACCTCACAAGGACCAAAGAAAGGTCGCATGTCATCAAGCAAAGGTCCCCGGACGAAATTAGGGTATGACAGAGGTGGATACCCATGCTTCTTGTAGTAGCATCTATAGTATGGTTAGAAAGACCATAGTATGTGCAGACCTTGTTTCCTTTTGCTCCCAAGTTTCCTTTGCCGGAATTGCTTTGAGTTCCCTTTTCCCCCTTTTGAAGGATAATTCTGAGGTGTATCATTCTTCCTATAGCATCTATCAATAGTATGAATATCTTTCCCACAATAGATACATGAAGGCCTAGAATTCGATGAATTACTACTTGTTGCATTGATCAGACTCATGCTTCCTGTTAATTCATTGCTATTTGTAGAAGCAAGCTTCATGATGTTGAATCCAGATTGATTCAAGTTGTTTTGATGATAACAAAGATGATGACAAAAAGCCCAAGAAAATGATTTCAAGATTGAGTCAAGAACAATTCAAGAATCAAGAGAAATTTGATTTCAAGATTCAAGAATCAAGTTTCAAGTTTCAAGAATCAAGAATCAAGAATAATCAAGATCAAGATTCAAGACTCAAGATTCAAGAATCAAGAAAAGACTCAATCAAGATAACTACTAAAAAGCTTTTCAAAACATTGAGTAGCACATGAAGTTTTCACAAAATCTTTTACCAAAGAGTTTTTACTCTCTGGTAATCGATTACCAGTTTCCTATAATCGATTACTAGTGACAAAATTTTGTTTTCAAAAGCTTTCAACTGAATTTACAACGTTCCAATTAATTTAAAAATGGTGTAATCGATTACAATATATTGGTAATCAATTACCAGTGTGTTTGAACGTTGAAATTCAAATTCAATTGTGAAGAGTCACATCCTTTCACAAAAATGCTTTGTGTAATCGATTACAATGATTTGGTAATCGATTACCAGTGATAAGTTTTGAACAAAAATCAAAAGATGTAACTCTTCCAATGGTTTTCAAGTTTTTCTAAAGGTTATAACTTTTCTAATGGTTTTCTTGACCAGACATGAAGAGTCTATAAAAGCAAGTCCTTAACTTTCATTTTTAACAACAATAATTACAATCCTTTACAACCTTTGAATCTCTTTGAGCATCTTCTTAAATTTCTTCTTCTTCTTCCTTTGCCAAAAAGCTTTCTAAAGTTTTCTAGTTTTCCAAACCTTGAAAACAAAAGTGTGTGATGTGCCATCATTTTCTTCTATTTTCTAAACCCTTTTTGCACCATTTTAATTACTGATTGGTCTCAATTGTCAATGAATTAGGCAGTTTTATTATTTGGGCTCATTTAGCTAATTTGATGTTTTTAATCTAATTTCAGGAATTAATGAAACATTAGGCTTAATCCGGATTTTGGTTGTGGACTTGAAGAGGACAAATAAAGCAGCGCTTACCTTAGTTAATTTCTAATTAGGAAATTTCGCAATTTTATTTTATGTGGTTCAGTGTTTATTTCGTTTTGGGCCAGAGTATTGTAATAGGGCCCAGTGACTTTGAGTGACTTTTTTTAAATAGCAGCCTTGGGATTCGTGCAAGGCTATTCTGTTATGTTATTCATTATTTAGAGCTTTGTTTAGGTTTTACGTTTTTCTGCTTGAATGCTACTGTTTCGTTCTTAATGCAATTTTCCATTTTCTGCTTCTAATAACAATTTTGTTCTTTTTTCTTCTTCTACTTTCATTTACGTTTCTGCTTCATTTACGTTTCTGCTTCATTTACGTTTCTACTTCATTTACGTTTCTACTTTTAGTTTCATTTGCGTTCTCTGTTTGAATCTATGGAAGGCTAGATTTTCTGGTGTTGTTTCCTTTTGAGGACGAAGCCTAACTCTCTTTGAGGTTTCGTTTATAATGTGGCTTCCTGGAAGTTTCCCCTTCACCAGTTAACCAAATTCGTGAACATTAATCAGTGCACGCTTCATGTTCGATTAATTGCCTCTGAGCCTAACTTGCGTTCATGCTTAATGGATGGAGGGCCAACTGGTGTATGTGTTGCCTAATCACGTATTGACAACCCTAAGTTGATTTTCGCTTAGTAAATTGAAATAGGGTTGGATTAAGTGATTAACTGTTAGGGACGAATTCTCCATAACCCCGGATAAGAGAATGGCTTCTGAATCAGAGGAAACAACCCATTTTTAATATTAGTAGTTTTGTATTCCAGTTTACTTGTTCTGTCCTTTAAATCACAAAACAAACAACCCCCCCCCCCCAATCGTTACTATTACTGCAAGTGTATTATGAACATTTGGTTTATCATTGCTCGTTGGGAAACGACCTAGGATCACTTCCTAGTTACTGCATTTTCATGTTTATTTGATTCGGGTATGGCCTCGATCAGTGTGCTATTCATCTTTTTCATTCTCTTCTCCCTTTGCCAAAAAGAATTCGCCAAGGACTAACCGCCCGAATTCTTTTTGTGTCTCTCTTCTCCCTTTTCCAAAAGAATGAAGGACTAACCGCCTGAATTCTTTTGTGTCTCCCTTCTCCCTTGTCAAAGAATTCAAAACGACACAGTCTGAGAATTCTTTTGATTCTTCTCTTTCCCTTATACAAAAGATTTCAAAGGACTAACCGCCTGAGATATCTTTTGTATCCCCTTCACAAAGTTTCAAAGGACTAACTGCCTGAGAACTTTGTCTTAACACATTGGAGGGTACATCCTTTGTGGTACAAGTAGAGGGTACATCTACTTGGGTTGTTGTAACTAAGAACAAGAGAGGGTACATCTCTTGTGGATCAGTTCTAGTGGAGGGTACATCCACTAGGTTGTTCAAAGAGAACAAGGGAGGGTACATCCCTTGTGGATCTTTGCTTGTAAAGGATTTTACAAGGTTGAAAAGAAATCTCAAGGACCGCAGGTCGCTTGGGGACTGGATGTAGGCACGAGTTGTTGTCAAACCAGTAAAAAACTCTTGTGTTAGTCTTCTTCTTCCCTACACTCTTTAATTTCCGTTATGCATTTTAATTATCGCTTTTACTTTTGGTTAAGTTTATATTTTTGTTCTTTACTTTCTTAACATTATAGTAAAAGCCTAAGGAGGGTAGATTTTTTAATTAGTAAAGGTTAAGTGATAATTAATCCAACCCACCCGCCCCCCCCCCCTTCTTAATTATTCTGAGGCCACTTTATCCAACACTATTGATTTGTCTTTCCTACTGATCAACATATGAGAAAACCTTGGCTATGTTTGGTAATGGCTCCATCATTAATACATTGGATCTCACAGTATTGAATTGATCATTTAAACCTCTAAGAAACTACATTATACTATCTTGTTGCTTTCTTTCTATCATACTAGTAAGAGCATCACATACACACTTTGGATCACATGAACATGTTGGATCAGGCCTGTAACTTTCCAATTCATTCCAAATAATTCTCAATTTTGTGAAGTAATCGGTAATGCTTTGATCACCTTGTTTGATAGAAGCCATTTCTTGCTGCAATTCTGAAATTCTCAGCAGATCTCCTTATGACTATCTTGACTTTAAGTCCTTCCAAATGTCTCTAGCATTATCCATCCACAAGATACTCTGGCTTATCGAGGGTGAAACTGAGTGGACAAGCCAGGAAACCACCATATTATTGCATCTCCTCCAAGCTGCATGAAGAGGATGATTTGATGCACACTTCTGGATTGATCCATCTATGAATTCGATTTCGTTTTTCGCACTTAATGCAATAAGCATCAAACGACTCCGTGAGTTGTAATTTGTTGGATCAAGAACTGCAGAAACTAATGCATTTCCAGGATTTTCACTTGGATGAAGGTAGTATGGGCTGTGGATATTCAGGGATAGGTCTTGTGGAGAAATCTCGTTAGTCATAATGAAGAAAAATGAAAGAAAATAAAATATTCAGGTTCAAGATCAGGGAGTGGCACAATAGAGCACTAGTGATCTGATACCATCATAAACCTTATGTTTGTCATTGTTGAAAGCAGAGCTAACCAAGTAAACTTGCAGGAAAAATTTAGAAAGAAAAAGGGAAGCAATGAATGGATTTCTATGTATTGAAAGATTGATTCTCAAAGTTACATCTTGATTTGTACAAATGGTTATATATACTCATATACAACAACTAACTTCCAACTAACTATTAGTTTTAACAAACTAAACTAACTTCTAACTAACTAACAACTAAACTAACTTAACTTCCAACTAACTAACTAACACTAAGAGGTTACCTATCTCATAATTACTCCAAGTCAAGCACGCTTAACTGTGTAGTTCTTGTGTGATAGGTTACCAAAAAATAGATATATCTTGTTGATAAAAGTAGTACCAATTAATTCCTTTAAGTCATCTTCAGTTATATGATTTCATACCTTTACAATCTTTGAATCTCTCTCATTTTGATATAATCCAATCGGTGTATTAAACTATTACTAACTCTATACTAGCAAATTCAATTTGTTTGCCAATTATTTTTTTTGTTTTCTTATGTACATGTCTTGTTTGATACAGATAAAAAATAGATGAAAATAAAAATAATAAAAAAAGGTAAAAATTAAAAATTAAAAATATTCGATTGAAGAAAAATAGAAAGCAGATAAAAACATAAAGAAATGAATAAAAAATAAATGAAAATATAATGAATTCTATAATTTTTAAAATTATTTTTAACTTTACTTTTTTCCTTTCAAACATTTTATGTTATTTTTATTTATGTTTTTCCTTAATTCTTTCCCACCAAAGAGGCTGATAATGCTAAGAAAATAATACTCTTACTGGTCAATTAATGATTCTCCTTAATTTCTCCCTACGGACCAGCGTGATGATGCAAAAAACAAGCAGTGCTTCACTTGTCAATTTATGGTATCAAGTCCTGACAAAGTTGTTTCTCTGACTATCATCATTAATTGATTAATAATTTCTTCCATCACCTAGATAATGTAAATAATGCCAGTTACACACAGAATACAAAAGTGTAATACCGGTCGTGCAATCAGCTTCAGTTGGCCTTGGCCCCGTCATTTGCATTATTTATAATTAAAGAAAGTGGATGTTCTTTAGCCACTACATATACTAAATTACTAGATCTCCACGAAACCTATCACAACGATGTAACCCCTTAAAAAAGATTTGCTTTCATTATTTTCACCCTATGTATTGACCATTCTTCATATATGTGCGAGCTTTTATATGTGAAGTATGGGTAATTGGACGTGTGTACCAAGCGTGTTGTGCGTGTATTCTGACCGTAGTAGTGCTACAAGAAAAGATCAATGTAAAAGCCTATATATTTTGTGCATCATATGATAGGAGTTTTAAAGATCGATAAATTTAATTATTATGATTGAACTAGCAAGTGGATTCTATAAAATTATCATGAAGAAAAAAAATGGGAAGAATCCACTTGTCACAGTCATGGGGATATGGTTTGAACTTTGATATATTCGATTTGTACTAGAAAATTATTCCATTGCAGCTAAAAAAAATTATGCAATTTGTTTCTTCTATTTTATTTAATTCACAATTTTAATCATTTTATTTTAAAATTAACATTTTTGGTCATTTTATTTTAAAAAAATCACAATTTTAATTTCCTATTTCAAAATACAAACATTTGATTTCCATATTTTAAAAAATTTGTAATTTTAGTCTCATATTTTAAATAATTTACAGTTTTTGTATAATATTTAATTTTTTTTGCGTTTTATTTATTACTTTGTAATTAATTAAATCATTTATTGATAATATCTTAAATTAATATGTTAAGTTTAAGGTTCAATTGATAAAAAAAAAAAACATAAGAATTTGACAAATATTACAAATTTTTAAATATGAGGACTAAATATCTTTATCTTAAAACCAAAATTACGAATTTTTAAAATAGAAAGGTTAAATGTGTCAACTTTATTAAATAGGAAACCATAATTACATTTAAGTTAAAAATTTATTATTTATTGATATCTTTATAAGGTTAATTATGAAACATAATGATTTTCAAATTCATTTATAAAAAATGTTAAGCTAAAAATTTCATTAAAACTAATTGGACTCAATCCAAATTAAAATTTTGGATTTTGAAAATAAATTTTGCCTCAATTAAAATTTTTAAAACGGATTCAATCCAAATTATTTCCTATATAGATACAAATATCATTAAAATTAATTGGAATCAACATTAATTGCTTTAGTAAAAACGTATAGATTGAAAACATTTTGGAATCAAATTATTTTCTTTCACATAACATTAAATCCTATGAATTTTAGTCTCTATTATTTCTTTTCATCCTATTCATTTCAAGTTAATACATTTTAAGTTATATCAAAGTTTTAAAATGGATTTAATCCAAATTATTTCCTATATAGATACAAATATCATTAAAATTAATTGGAATCAACATTAATTACTTTAGTAAAAACGTATAGATTGAAAACGCTTTGGAATCAAATTATTTTTCTTTCACACAACATTAAATCCGATGAATTTTAGCCTCTGTCATTTCTTTTCAACCTATTCATTTCAAGTTAATACATTTTAAGTAATATCAAATTTTTAAAATGGATTCAATCCAAATTATTTCCTTTATAGATAAAAATCTCATTAAAACTAATTGAAATCAACATTAATTGCTTTAATAAAAATGTATAGATTGAAAATGGTTTGGAATCAAATTATTTTTCTTTCACACAACATTAAATCCGATTAATTTTAGCCTCTGTCATTTCTTTTCAACCTATTTGTTTCGAGTTATATCGAATATTCTTTGTTTTCAAGTTATACGTTAGAAGCTATACGTTTCAAGTTAATACTATCAATGGAGGCTTGAAGATCCAAATTCGTTTCACTAATAAGACTATGACAAGGTTTACCATTATCATGCTTTCAGTGGAGGTTATAAATACAAGCTACCATATCAGCAAATCATTGTTAGTGTCAGAAAACATTTATCACTCTCCTCTGTAAATATTTTTTTTCAGTCGTTCATAATCGTTGCATTCATACCGTCAATGGCGTCCCAACTTGCATTGATTTCCAAAGTTGTACCTAGAAGGATTAACTGGAAACTCAAGACGCGAGTAATGTGTCGTCTTTAGTCTATCCCTAAATATAAAAATCCAAATAAAATCAGTAGTATTGAGAAGTAGCTAATTGATGAAAAGGTAGTTTTATAATATATGAATTAAATTATGATTTTATAACAATCATCTAAATGCATTTATTATTTTTTAGGGTGGGAGGATCCATGCTACAATAAAAAAAAAAAAAAGTTAACATTAAGGCTTACAAGGATGTTGTTGAAGAAGGATCTACTTATTTGTTTGAAACCCTGGTGGTGAATAAGAATAATTTGAAATTCAAGATTACAAAACATAATTTCAAAGTACACTTTATGGGTACCACAAGTTGCTATCCAATCAAGGCAGACTAAATACCTTTGATTGTCTTTGATTTTATGTCCATCTCGGATATTCTTTCTCAAGACAAAAAAAAAAATTACTTCTTGGTTAGTTTTTTTTTTTCTCTAGCCATAAAGTTGTTAGTTTAATTATACAATTTATAATGATATATAATTTATTTTGTTTGAAATGGATGTTATTGGTCATGTATCAGAGAAGGATGACATTAAGGAAATTGAGAAGAACGGAAGCAAGCATATGCTCATTAACATAATTCTCCAAGATTTAGAGTAATTTATTAAACAATTTTAAACCTTAATCCATCGCAATGACACATCTAAATTTTTTATATTTCATATAATATATTTTATGTTCATTTAATAGTAGGAACAACAATATCCAATGCACATTATGGGAGGAATTTGAGGAGCATATGAATAAAGAGATTGAAAAAATGATTCAACTGGTTCTTTAATCATAATGCTTTGCAAATTGATGAAATGTCATAGTACATAAATCTTTTATTCTTTTCTACCGAAAAATCTCACTATTATTATGAATTTTTTTAATGGTTTAAAATCACAAAACCAAATAAGTTGTTGCTTTGATTTAATTTAAATGTTTTGTCATCTTTTATTCTCAATAAAAATCTCCCTATTATTTTGAAGTTTTTTAAACAGAATAAATTATCCTTAAATTAATTCAAATAAATTATTACATTGATTTGATTTAAATGTTTTGTCATCTTTTATTCTCCATAAATTTCAATATTATTATGAAGCTTTTTAAAACAAACAATTGTTGCTTTGATTTGATTTAAATGTTTTGTCATCTTTTTTATCCATAAAAAATCCACCTATTATTGTGAAGTTTTTTAAATGGAGTAAAATCTCCTTAAATTCAATTCAAAAAAATTTCTTCTTTGATTTAATTTAAATTTTTTTTTATCTTTTATTTTCTATAAAAAAAATTCCTTATTATTATGACATTTTTTTTAAACGGAATAAAGTGTCCTTAAATTAAATTCAAATAATTGCTACTTTGATTTGATTTAAATTTTTTGTCATCTTTTATTTTTCAATAAAATATTTCTATTAGTACGAAGATTTTTAAACGAAATAATTTAACCTTACATTAAATTCAAATAAATTGTTGCTTTGATTTGATTTAAATGTTTTGTTGTCTTTTATTCTCCATAAAGATGTCCTTATTATTATGAAGTTTTTTTAAACAGAATAAAATCTACTTAAATTAAATTGAAATAAATTTTTTTGATTTGATTTAAATATTTTTTCATTTTTATTCTCTATAAAATTCCCCTTATTATCATGAAGTTTCTTAAACATAATAACATCTCCCTACATTAAATTCAAATAAGGTTATGTTTTGATTTGATTTAAATTTTTTGTCATGGTTTATTCTCGATAAAAATATCCCTACATTATATTCTAGGCCAAAGTTTAATTTTAGTCCTCTTATAATCTCGGATTAGGAATTGAATCCATGAGTTTTAATACAATAATGATAAGGCCATGAACTACTATGCCACTTGCTTTGTTTTATTTGATTTGCAAACAATGTTTCCTATTTATCTTTATGTTAAGAGGTGTTAATTTGTTTTCTAATTATAATAACTTATAAATTGAACCAATTTATTTAACATATATAAATACTTTTTTATTTTGCATATTTTTATTTTAATCACAACAGTTTAATTTAATATAAATTAAATCTCATAAAATTTTAATATGAAAAATGTTCTTTTTAATTTTAAATATAATAAAAATGAAAATCTATTTATAAAAAATAATTGAATTTCATAAATTAATATGTAAATTATTTACATAAATAATTTTATATAATCTTTTTAATATATAAGTTATTTTTACTCTAATTAGATAAATCAATATAATTGCATCAATTAACATGTAATATTTTATGTAATTCATACAAATTATGTAAATTAATTTTAATATGTAATTATTTTTATTCTAATTTTACAAATTAATAAAATTTAAATATTTAATTTTTAGAAAAACTTGCATGTTAAAATTTTCACTTTAACTAAAAAAATTATTTAATAAATAATTTTATATTCCAATTATCTATAATAATATATAAAGGGAATAACCATTTTTGGTGTACACGTTCATTTAGACAACTATGCCCCTGCAAATCTCTACTCTATTTTTGACTAAAACTGAAATAGTAGTATATGTTAAAGGATAAAATGGTAAAAAAGAATGGGAGCACAAAAAAAAAATCCTTATGAAAGGTAACTATAGTGTGCTTCATGTTCTTCCCACAAACAAACGGAGTAACTAGGAAGCCTTCTACTAGTTGGTAACCCCACACTTTCTTTTCAACATTTTTTTTACTTCAAACTGATCAAAAAGACTCCATTAACACATTCTCATTTCCTTTCCCATTTTCATTGCCTCTAATTCATCATCCTTTTCCTTATCTCTTTGTGAATTTCTTTATTTGAATCTGCATTTCAAATTCCAAAGAACCCAAGAGAACAATTTACACAATCGAAACAATTATTAGGAGATAAAACTTCACAGATTGATGTACCATATCCTTCATTGTCTAAAGCAATTGCTTTTGGTTTGTTGTCTCTATTGCTACCATCCATTGAAGCAATTCAAAAAAAGGTAATCTTCACAAGTTTTTTGTTCATCAGTATTTGATAATTGCTATTCATACTTAGTTTGTGCATTTAAATTTCATAGAAATGATCTAATTTTTTCTCTTTTAATGTTTCTTTTGACTTAAAAAGATAGAATTTTACCTTCTTCTAAGTTTTTATCTCAAGAATGCTAAAGTTAGTGAATTTACAATGTTTTGGTTCTATTTTTTGTAGAGTGTTGACATAACAGTTGAGTTTTGGAAGATGTTGAAGAATTAGAGCAAAGCGCTTAGTGTGCCAGTGCAAGCTCGGCGCGTGAAGCCAAGCTGGAAGCTAGTTATATCGAGCATGGGCGTTAAGTGCATGCTTGTAGGCTTAGCACATGGTCACTTAAGCCAGCTATACTTTGCATGTGCGCACTGAGGGCACATGCAGGCTTAACACATAGTCATTTTCAAAAACACTACTAGAAAAAGCACTTTTAACATTGGTTATTTTGGACATTCAATATCGGTTTTGAACTGATGTTGAAACTATCAATGTTAAAAGTATCAATGTTAACATCGATTATGAAAAAATCGATGTTAAAATACACAATACAACATCGATTTTTACGAAAACTGATGCATAGTATCAGTTATTTAGGCATCCCACAAAATTGGAGTCCAAATCATTTATGATCTCTAAACTTTTAGACTTCTAATATGCAAACATGTAGTTTCTTGTTCTTTTCAAATAGCGCATTAAGTGCTTTACTACTTTCTATACCAAGACTACTCGCATACCAAAACTACTTACATATCTCCCTAAGGCTCCCACTAAAATGTTATGTTGGGACGAAAACAAACTTAAGTATACATAAGATTCCCCCCACAGGTAAAACATAATGAATCTTTTGCATTTGTTCTTTTTTTTTAAGATAACTAACGGAGCATTGTTTGAGACTAAACTTGTCTTTTTTAACAATGGGTGTATCTTTTAGTTTACTATCTTTCATGTTGAATATATCCAAAACTGTATTGGTAATTCTTCTGTGATAATAAGACTATATTATGACTAGAAAGATGTCATCAAAGGGACAAATTTACTCCCTTGAACATTTTGTATACGCAACCATCAACCAAATTCGCCTCATAAAAAAAGAGTGATAATTTGATGAAATTTGTAATACCATTGACGAGAAACTTGTTCAAGGCCATAGATGGATTCTTTAGTTTGCACACTATCACCTTACAAAGTTTTCTGGTTGCACCGTATAAATTGGTTCATCAATGTTGTCATTTAGAAATGTAGTCTTTACATTCATCTAATGTAACTCTAAATCAAAAAGAGCTATTAGTGTCATTATAGTCTAAAAACAATCTTTCTAAGAAACCAAAGAGAAAGTCTTTTCATAATTAATGCCTTCGTTTTAAGTAACGTCTTTGACAACAAGATGAGCTTCATCTATCTCAGTATTACCCTTTGAATCCCTTTCATTTATTGATATCCATTTACAACTTATGGGTTTTGCACCTTCAGGTAATTTGGCGATATTCCAAAAGTCATTGTCAATCATTGATTTTATCACACATTAATAGCATCAATTCATTTTTAAGGTTTAGAACATCACATGACTTGACAAAAGTGAATTAGATCTTCCCCATTCAATAGAATGTCATACTTATGTTCTTGAAGTAATACAACATAATCATTTGAATGTGTATTTTTCCTTTCTTTAGAGGATCTTCTTTATGGCACTTCTTGATGTTGTTGAGTTTGAATTATAAGTGGTGCTTGAGGAGGAATCTCAGTGTTGTCTTACCTTTGAATGATGTTGGGAATAACATTATTATTAATTATTGGATCTGTTTCTTGAATAGTGATATGTACAAAGACTTATTTATTGTCAATGATAGATTATTCTTTAAAGACAACACTCTTTATGTTTCCTTCCCTTCCAAACTCAACTTCTTCAAGGGATCTTGAATTCTCATCTCAAAGAAGGACTTATATATAGCAAGATAGTAAAACTTATACTTGCGAGAGCATTCGATGTAACAAAAAAAGTTGCAACTAATAGTTGTTAAGTGTAGCTTACCTTCATGCAACCAATAAGACCTTACTTTAGTTAGACATTCCCAAATGTGCATGTGCCTAATGTTTGGCTTTTCCTAATCCATAACTATAAGGGGTCATTAGTGACTACATTACTTTGTACCCTATTAAGGATGTAAATTGTGATCTTTAATGTCTTTTCCCAAAGTGACTTTGGTAGAGAAGAATCGCTAATCATATTTCTTACCATATCTTTAAGAGTCTAATTTTGTCATTCTACAACTCCATTCATGATAAGTTTGCCTAACATTGTATGTTGTAGAACAATACTCATTAAGGAAAACCGCCAAGGGCTCTAAACATTGTTTACCTTATCCATCATATCTACCATATAGTATTCACCACCATAGACATATTTTACAACCTTAATTTTCTTTCATAGTTGAAGTTCAACTTCATCTTTGAAAAACCTAAAATGTCTAGAGACTAAGACTTCTCATTAAACAAAAAGTAATCATTTGTGAACTTAACATACATTTTTTTGTTCCATGAATTCGTAAGGAAGAGACCATAAATATCCTTATGTATTAGTTCTAAGACATCCATAGAAATAGTATAAACTATGGTATTAAAAGTCGTAAATTATAATAAACTTCCCTCACCTATCGTGAGTTCTTCGTTAGTTCCACTCTGCGTTGCTTAGAGACCTCTCTCGTTCACGTTTGTTAGTCCATACGCAAGGTTCTATATACCAAATTGAAGGAAATTTAGTATAGATTTCAAAAATAAGTTTAATAACAACATTCGAGGTCTATTACCCTTGTCAAAACATAAAGGGCTAAGGGGTGTTTTAGAATCTACTAAAGGAGACGTCATTTTGAAATTTTGATCACGCCAATGTGATCGGGGTTCGACGAAGGTCATGAAAATATCATCAATTTTATAAAAAGATAACTTTTACAATGTCTCATTTTCAAGGGTTTTTCAAAGGAAGTGTAAAAACATCCTATTACAATATCCAAACACACAAGAGACACTAAGAGAAACTCAAACTAATTAAGAGAAAGACTTAGAAGTCAAGATTACCTCAAAGAAGCTACAAAAGAAAGGATTGAGGGATTTTTCTCCACCGAATCCTTGAGGTGGATTATGAGGATTCCGCTCCGATTAAAATGTTCCTCTCAGTGTGGTGGTTTAGCGGCAAACAATGGCAGCTCGTGGTGGCCACCGGTGGTCGTGGGTGGTGGAGGAGGAGTTTCTAGGGTGGTTGGACAGAGTTTTGAGAGAGAGAGGCGTGAAATTGTATTTTTCAGGCTGAAAAACATATTTATAATCTGCAGATCTCGCTTGACGAGCGTGTCTCGCTAAGATGGAGTCCACTTTTGGCATTAAGCACAACTTTTCACGCTTACCGCAATTTCTCTCAGGTTAGAATTGCACTTAGGGCACTTCTTACTCTTTGTAATTATCTTAAGTTGTAAAGCTCTCATATTCAAGCTTACTCTCTATAATTGTATTAAGTTATAAATCTCTCAAAACACATTCACCATAACCATATTTAGATCTCACCTCTTCAACCTACAAGCTTGAGGGTTTAGTGCATAGTTCCCATGCCACTTACATCATAGATGAGTCATTAACATGCCTTCCTAGCCTTAAACCAAGACCTTTCTTCTGATGGAAATCTTTAATTTTTAATCCTTATATAAGTTTTTCTTTATTCTTTATGCGGAAGCCTAGATTCACAAGTATACAACCTAGAACAATTACCAAAGGTCCTAAGATCTACAACATGTTTGACTATTAAGGATTAGATCGATAAAATACTTGGATCTATAGTTGGTTTCTGGTCTAAGTATTCTTTGAGAGTTGTTATAAGATCTTTGCGGCTATCCATCACAAATATAGACAATGAAATTATGATTTTTTTCTCAATCGAAGTCTCTTTATTCCTCAACAAAATTTTCATAACTCTTTGTATGGGAAAAAGAGAAACTATGTGCAACGATTTGACATATTAGGGACCATAACCTTCTTATGATCGTTAATCTAATATGGTTTTCATTATTCTCTAATGGTCCAACATTGACATCTACTCATTTAAACTCATATCATCTTATTTAGTAGTCTAACAGACTCACTTAATTTAACCATATAAAATAAAGCTTAATAATAATAAATAATTAATATAATTATCTTATAATATTATATCACATTAATTATTGGAATATAAAATTTCAACACTTTCTCCTTAGGCTTCCAAAGAGCTTGCTAAGCAACTCAATGGATAGGTTTTTCTGAAGTAGGAATCTTTCGAAAGAAAATTTCTACAAGTTTAGTCGAACTTGTCACAAACCATCTTTGTTAGGAATTCAAATTGCATAATGTACAAAGGCAAAGCACTTAAGACAAATTTAGTAAGAGTTAATCTGCGTGCAATAGATAAGGTTTTAGACTTCAAGCATTGTTGCTGTGTGTGTGTTTTTATTCTTTCAAGAGTTAGTTTCTTTATTTCTTTCATTTATAGATTTTGGATAACTAGTTTGAGTATTAATTAACTATCAGATATAAATTTTACTTTAAATATATTTATTCATTACATTAATTTAAATAAATATTATATATACTTCATGTTCCTTATTATTTTAAACAACGTTAATGAAATTTATTCGACAAATTTTATCATAAAAAATACAACTAAAATAATTTATACTATGAGTAAAGTTGACTTCTTAAGATTTATATTAAATTGATTATTTATAATTATTGATATTTGATATTTCTTTCGATCTTGAATATATATAAGCACAAAACATATGTATATTGGTCCAAAATAAATATAAGCACATATATTATTTATCATATTTAATGTAAATATTTTAAAATATTATTCATTTAATTGAAATTATATTTCAATAACATTATTATATCAAATTTCAATGCAGAACAAATTAGAAAACAATTTTATTTTAAAATAGAATTAACAAAATTAGATTATGTTAATTAAGTATTTTAATTTAAAAAAAATATTATTTTTCTACTTTTATTTGAGACTCAAATGAGTAATATTTTTTCCACCATGAAAGTATTAGTTCTTTTCTTTAATTATCCTTTTACTTCCATTTCAATCTGTCCATTTAGTTTTTTCAACCATATTACCTCAATTATCAAATTAACTAAATTTTAAACTCGTGTGATACACGAATTCAACTAAACTATATATTTTTATATTTATATTTAGTATTTATAATAATTTTATAAATATTTAGAAATATATTTAATAAAATTATATTCAAATTAAGAAAGATAAATAATTGTATTTTTAATATATGCTGCAAAAATGAATATTACTTTAAAATTAATTTAATATCTATACCTCCTTAATTATTTGTAATTAAAATTATTCATAAAATATATTTTAATAATTATTCAATATATATAAACTTCGTGTTTGTAATCAATTAGAAAAAACTCCTTCTTTGTAATTATAATTATTCATAATATATATTTTAATTATTATCACTTCACACTGTTGTAATTTTATACTACTATAGTTTCATCCTTCCTATCCCTCCTCTCTCACTATATATAAATATTTATGTCTTAATTTATATCCTTAGTTATTAATTAAAATAAATTATTATGAATTACTTTAATTAAATTTAATAACATATTTATAAAACTATTATTTTTCATAAAATATAATATAAAGTAAATAAATTAAAAAATTTAATAAAAGTGAGAATAAATATTATTATTATTATTATTAGTATTATTATTATTATATATTTATAACTATAACAATATTTAAGATTTAAATTAAATTGAAAAATACGTGTGTGGGGGGGGGGGGGGTGCGTCTTATTTCAATTTTATTTTATAAATTCATGCATAAGTTATATAATAAATATTTATTATTATTATTATTATTATTATTATTATGAGCTATTGATGAAATTTTATACTATATTTTAAAATTAATAATAAGTAAAAGTAAAACATAATATTTTTATTTTATTTTAAGACATTATAAATTTGTTTGACTACATTTTTTTATTTTTTTATTTTTCTCTTATCCTATTTAATAAACATGGTAATATCTTAAAAATGTTTTTTTATTTAATCAATTTTTTTGATTCCTATTTTGCTACACCTATTTATGTCTTATATATATATGGGATTAACTAAGTTTTTAGTCCCTAAATTTTTTCAAAATTCAATTTATAATTTCTAAATAATTGTTTAACTAGTCAAGATGTCTTAAGTGTTTTCCATTAAGTTTTTTAGTTCCTAAACTTTTGTTTCACGGATCAAGATTTCTAAACTTTTAAAAATTTCAATTTTTAGTTCTTAAACAAAAGTTTGAATCCATTATTATTATTTATATAATGAGATTTTAGGGACTAAAAACTAAATTTTGAAAAAGTTAAAATTTTTTGACTAGTCAAACTTTTGTTTAAGGACTAAAAATCAAATACTAACACTTAATACATTTGTGTTTATAAAGGTGTTATTTTTTCCTCAGTTACAAACGATATTATTATTATTATTATTATTATTATTATTATTATTATTATTATTATTATTATTATTATTATTATTATTATTATTATTATTATTATTATTATTATTATTATTATTATTATTATTATTATTATTATTATTATTATTATTATTATTATTATTATTATTATTATTATTATTATTATTATTATTATTATTATTATTATTATTATTATTATTATTATTATTATTATTATTATTATTATTATTATTATTATTATTATTATTATTATTATTATTATTATTATTATTATTATTATTATTATTATTATTATTATTATTATTATTATTATTATTATTATTATTATTATTATTATTATTATTATTATTATTATTATTATTATTATTATTATTATTATTATTATTATTATTATTATTATTATTATTATTATTATTATTATTATTATTATTATTATTATTATTATTATTATTATTATTATTATTATTATTATTATTATTATTATTATTATTATTATTATTATTATTATTATTATTATTATTATTAAAATTAATTAAATAGTATAAAGAAAGATAATAATAATAATATATGCTATTAATACATATATAAATAAATATTTTAAATATGTGCATGAATTATATTATATAAATAAATATTTTAGGATTATTAAGTAGTTATATAAAAAAACATTTGCATAAATTATATAATAAAGAGTGCTAATTGAGCTATAATTGATTCAAATGTTCAAGTTTTAATTTCAAATTATTTTCTCAAATCAATGACTAGTATAGAATTGAAGTTTTAATTATTGAATTTTATCAACCAAATGGATCAAAATTATAATTAACTTCTTTCTTCTTAAAGAATGAAGAAAGATTTCTTTGAATTGTCGTTCTTTAACAATACAATTGTAAATTTTTTTGAAGCACAAACATAAAAATAGTATCGAAAAGGTAATCTAATAAATCAAATTGATATAACAATTATAGAAGTCCGAAGACAACAATTTGACAATAAGAATAACAAGTTAAAAGTTAAATAATACTCTTATAATATTAATATATTTATAATATTCATTAGCCAAATGTATAATAGACACAGTATGTAATAGTTTCTCTACCTAACATATAATCGACAACGGTCAAGAGTAGTATGAACACAATAATGTAGTATAGTTATTTTAGGAGCTGCTGTGTAGGAGAATGAGGCGTGAAGAATGGAAAGTTACTTGTCTTATCTCTCACATTAAAACTTGAAAAAGCATCATTAAGTTCTCCTTTTCATTTTACTACATTTCAAAACATTAATATATAATATAGACGGATCCGGGTATTACTTTGGTGTTGGAAAGTTTTAATTTGTTCATAAATTTTTGGAAAGATAAAATTATTTATATTGAGGATCAATTTGTTTAGACACACACTTTCAAACTAAATGATTGGGTACAAGTGATTAATGTGTTGAAGTTAAGATTGAATCCTTCGGATACTATTCGAGTTCAATAAAAACTTCGTACCCCATTGCCCAGAGACTCTTCGCTATGCGAAGGTATGGGAGAATTGCCCAGAGGCTCTTTGCTATGCGAAGAGAACAACAAGTTCAATCTTTAACAGAAATAATTTTTGATCAGGTTTTAGCTATCTTTTGATTGAATTGTGAATTAGCCAGAGTCCTTTCCCCTCTTTCCCCTTAATCGAAGGGTTAAGACAAAAAAAACACACTTTCAAGAATTAAAATAACATAAATTGTCACTTCGACATCTAACTCTTAATAACCATATGTTTCGCTTAAGTGAATCTGCATGTGCCTTTTCACACGGGCGCACACACATATAAAGGAAGGAGATGATGTTTCAAGTCCAAGATAGGAAAATTCTCTAATTCAAAGATTACTTAAAAACATATTTGCATTTATTTTATTCAAAAAAGATGAGTGGGTCTGAATTTGCAACTTGTCATATTGAAGTCCTGAGTTCTACTTAACCAATACCTTATGCTTTTTCAAATTATACATTTGTAACTTATTACACTATTAATAACTTTATATAAAATAATTAAAATTTTTATCAATTCAATCATTAAATTATAATTACATACACTCTTTTTATTTATTGTTTGAGTAAGATTTTTTTAAAATTAAACAGGAATAAGAAAATAATCAAATTATATATTGGGTCAATTTTAGTGTATATGAATGAAAAAATTGTAGATGTATTTTATTTAAAAGGAATTTTTAATCTAATGATTAGATTTTAAATTAAAATTATCCAATTAAAAAATATTGACTTATGTAGCTTTGTCAATTATACCAAAGAGATGAAAGCGTGATAAGAACAAATTTCAATGATAATTGAAAAAGACTATTAAGATTAAAACTAATGGTTAATATTTATTTTTGTTTCCTCTTGGGCTATAGAAAATAGATAGAGATATTTTGTATAATGTAAAAAAATTTAAATGTGAAGCACAGACTGTATTTTGCTTGTATTACAAACTTGACAACTGTTCTACAAAACTTGTCGGGCAATTAAAGAACAAGTTATAAGAGATTTGATTTGATGGTGAAAAAAAAAACAAGAAAAAGAGAAATCGTAAGTTTAATTTTTTTACTAAAAAAAATTTAATAATTAAGCACTAATATTTATTGATAAAAGAAATAATCATAGGAACCAGGAATATGGGATTAAGAAAGGGTCTGATCTCTTCTTTCTCTAAAGTGCCCCGATTAGCTATTTCTGATTTTGGAAAGTTTCGTACCAAAGTTTAGGTACTTTTGGTACCTAATATATAGTAAAACTATTATTTATTTATTTATTTATTATTGTGATTATTATTTTTTAATGGATGGCTATATTAAAATATATACTTGATTTTGGACCTTATTTAAAGTTCAAGTTCTAGAAGATTCTAGAAAAATGTTCTAGAAAAATTTATTTAAAAGATAATTAAAGTAGTACTAGAATATTATAGAATGTGAGTAACTTTATATGCACGAAGAAAGTTTTAAAAAGTCATTTGGAACCATTAGCTTTAAGTGACTGTTGATAAAATCCTAACCATTGATTGGAGAGGAACCACTAAGTATAAATATGGGTGTTGTATTAAAGTTTATA